>NC_084736.1:43699785-43739785 GCF_033978785.1 Entelurus aequoreus
TGGGATCAGGACGCCCCTAGTAATGGTACACTTGGTACCTGCATGAGTGCCCAATCTGATAAGGTTATTAAAACCATCGCCACCTACTGCTACTGCTAACTACAACCTTGCTGTATAGAAATAAGATAGGCTCCAGCACCCCCCCCCCCCCCCTTCCCCCCCGCGACCCCAAAAGGGACAAGCGGTAGAAAATGGATGGATGGATGGAGTCATAACAATGCAGTGTGGTTATGAAGTGATGGCACTATTTACTTACTTTCACTTTGAAAACCTGTGCTGCACTGGAAGTGTAAACAATGTGTTGGATAAATAATAAATAAAACCGCTTCACAGTCAGCGTCCAATAGCAGCCTCCATGTTCGATGCATATTGACAAACAGGCGTGTGTATAAAGTACGCCATAAGAAATACTTCTACTGTACAGTACATATACACAGTAATTCTTGATGGATGCTAACTTACAAAGTGACCTCAGTGGGGACGTCCCGCCAACCCAACGCCGGGTCGCCGTCAGGGGGAGGTGAGCATCACATTCAAAATATTCGTTTTTTCTAAAAAAAAAAATAATGGTAATAATAATTCAAAAAATCTGTATTATTTCCCTATCAAATGAATAAATAATTATTTTAAAAAAAAATCGGATTCAAAATATATACTTTTTAAATAATAATAAATAAAAAAATGAAAAAATCTGATTCAATATACAGTTTATATATACAGAATATGTATATATATATATATATATATATATATATATATATATATATATATATATATATATATATATATATATATATATATACACATATATATATATATATATATATATATATATATGTATATATGTATATATATATATATATATATATATATATATATATATATATATATACATATATATATATATATATATATATATATATATATATATATATATATATATATATATATATATATATATATATATATATATATATACATACATATTTATATATATATACATATATATATATATATATATATATGTATATATATATATATACAGTATACATATATATACATATATACATACATATTTATATATACACATACATAACTACAATTTATATATAAAGTAATACTAATACAATAAAAAATATCAGATTCAAAACCAATAGGACTGGCGTAGAAAAATTATCCCTGAAAGACTTAAAAAAAAAAAAAAAAAAAAGAGATGGAAACAAGAGTTGCACTGACTTGACCTTTGAACTTAGCTGCCTCTGTCATTGCTGTCAGTGTTCTAGTAACAAAAAACACATAACAAAAACAATAGTCTTCTTGCTGTATCGTGTAAGCCTGGAAGAGGTTTTCATCTGACCTTTGACCCCAGCCACCTCTGTCAGTTACCTCTGAAAACAGCAGGGTTCTCGGCGTGAACTTTGACCTGACATCAGAAGTGATAAGTGGTGAAGGGTCAAATGATACTGGAGCACCGATGCAGAGTGATACTGTGTGCCTCGATACCAGGACGTGTGTGTCGCTTTAAGAGAGAAAACATGACAGATACAGCTGCTGGGTGGTGTTTGATATTCATCGCCCTGTAACAACTAAGAAAAAGGGACAATCCTAAATGTGGTTTTCATCTTAAAGCGCCAAATACAAACATACATTTTTTAGTTCATTGACCAGAGTTTCATGTTTCATATTTCTTTCTGCACAGCTCTTCATTTGGGGAAAACACCTCGACTATATTTGGAATTAATTCTAATGTCGTGTCTATTTTCAATCCAGCATGATGGCACCATGATAAAACACAAACAGTATCAATGCAGTGTCGGTACAGCCAGTGAGTGTTCCACACGCTCACTGAGCCAATACATCCCTGTCACTAGCAAGGATATTGATTTTTACAAAGTAAATTTAAAATGTTGGGATTTTAACTTGGACCTTCGCTACTTTTGCTATTATTTTTTTATTGAAATATGAATATAAATCTTTCTCTGAGAAAATGGGCTTCAGGTTAGAACATTTGGTGCCATCATTTTGTCTAATTCATCAAAAGAGCCCTATTCATCAGTCAGGTAGAAAAGGGTTGAAGTCAGGTGTTTCAAAAAGATTTGCAACACAAAAAAAATGGATATTTGCAACACAATCTTGTTTTTTTCTTTTTTTGAACACATTATAGAGAAAAATGTGTGCCTTTTTGGAATAAAACAAACAAACAAAAAAAATGTCCCTCTTTAAAAAAAATGTTCAATATATTTGGAAATACAAGTATAGAGATAAAGGTGTGGATTGTTTTTCACATTCCTCTCTATACTTGTGTCTTTGAAAAAAAAAAAAGATTACACATACAAAACTTGTTTTCTTTTTTGTTTTTCAATTGCAAATACATTTTGGGGGCTTGAAGATTTTCAAAGATTTTCAACCCCCCAAAAATAGATTTGCAATAAAAAAAAAAGAAGTAAAAACAAATGTTGGTTGCAAATATCTATTTTGGGATTGAAATGGTTTTATCTTTTTCAAGACAACATTTTCTCTGTGCATAAAAAAAATGTTGAACTAAAAAAATTTAATATTTGCAACCAAAACTTTTTGTATTTTTTAAAATTACAAATACATTTTTTGGGTTGAAAACGTTTGTTTTTTAAGACACATATACAGAGAAATATGTGTCTTTTTAATATGTGTCTTAGAAAAAAACAAATAAAATATTTTTCAATCCCAAAAATTGGATACAGTATTTGCAGACTAAACTTATTTTTATTTTTATTTGGGTTTTTTTAAATTGCAAATACATTTTTTGGGGGTTGAAAATCTTTTTCTTTTTTTTTTACAAAATGGAAACATTTGTTAAAAAAAAAAAAGATTAGCAACCCGAAAAATGAATTTGCAATAAAAATAAAAACAAGTTTTGGTTGCAAATATTTATTTTTTGGGGTTTAATCTTTCCATACTTGTGTCTTTAAAAAATATGTTCAACCCAAAAAATTAGATATTTGGAACCAAAACTTTATTTTTATTGCAATTCTATTTTTGGGGGTTGAATTTTTTATTTTTTTTAAACATGTAAGGAGAAACATTTGTTTCTTTGGAAAACAAATTAAAATTTACTCCAAAAAATGGATTTAAAATAAAAAAAAATTTACTTTAAGATTACTTTTTTAGAAAACATTTTAAGACACAAATGTCTCTACATATTTGTTTTTAACCCCCCAAAAATGATATTTGCAACCAAAGCTTGTTTTTTTAATTTTTTTTTTTTAAATTTGCAAATACCATTTTTCTGTTGAAAATCTTTTTCTCTTTTTACGACATGTATGAGATAGGCTCCAGCACCCCCCGTGACCCCAAAAGGGACAAGCGGTAGAAAAAGGATGGATGGATGGATGTATAAAAAAAAAAGTGTTAATTTGAAAAAATAAAAATAAAAAGCCTGGATTTGCAATAAAAACAAAAACACACTTTGGTTGCAAATATGTATTTTTTGGGGTTTAATCTTTCTACATTTAATAGATAGATCTTTGCAACCAAAACTTTTTTTTGTCTTTTTTTTATTGCAATTCTAGTTTTGGGGGGTTGAACATATTTTTTAAGACACATGTAAGGAGAAAAATGTGTTTCTTTGAAAAATGAATGAAAAAATTAAAATAAACTCCAAACAATGGATTTGAAATAAAACATTTAAAAAAACATTTGGTTGCAAATTTTTTTGGGTTTACTTTTTAAAATAATTATATTTGCAACCAGAGCTTTTTTTTATTACTTTTTTAAATTGCAAATCCTTTTTTTGTGTTGAAAATCTTTATATTTGTATTTTCTTAAGAAACAAGTATGGAAAAAATTTGATTAAAAAAAAAAAAAAAAAGATTTTCAACCCCCAAAAATTCTTTGTAATCAAAAATAATATATAAAAACAAGTTTTGGTTGCAAACATTTTGTTTGCTTGCATTAAAGAGGCATATTTCTCTCCATATTTGACTTAAAAAATATATTTAACCCAAAAAATTGGATATTTGCAACCAAAGCTTGTTTTTGTTTCTTTTTTTAATTGCAAATCCATTTTTTGTGTTGAAAATCTTTTTCTTTTTTTACGACATGTATGAAAAAAAAAAAGCCTGGATTTGCAATAAAAATAAAAACACGTTTTGGTTGCAAATATCTATTCTTTAGGGCTTAATCTTTCTACACCTATCCATCCATCCATCTTCTTCCGCTTATCCGAGGTCGGGTCGCGGGGGCAGCAGCTTAAGCAGGGAAGCCCAGACTTCCCTCTCCCCAGCCACTTCGTCCAGCTCCTCCCGGGGGATCCCGAGGTGTTCCCAGGCCAGCCGGGAGACATAATCTTCCCAACGTGTCCTGGGTCTTCCCAACGTGTCCTGGGTCTTCCCCATGGCCTCCTACCGGTCGGACGTGCCCTAAACACCTCCCTAGGGAGGCGTTCGGGTGGCATCCTGACCAGATGCCCGAACCACCTCATCTGGCTCCTCTCGATGTGGAGGAGCAGCGGCTTTACTTTGAGCTCCCCCCGGATGGCAGAGCTTCTCACCCTATCTCTAAGGGAGAGCCCCGCCACCCGGCGGAGGAAACTCATTTCGGCCGCTTGTACCTGTGATCTTGTCCTTTCCGTCATAACCCAAAGCTCATGACCATAGGTGAGGATGGGAACGTAGATCGACCGGTAAATTGAGAGCTTTGCCTTCCGGCTCAGCTACTTCTTCACCACAACGGATAGATACAGCGTCCGCATTACTGAAGACGCCGCACCGATCCGCCTGTCGATCTCACAATCCACTCTTCCCTCACTCGTGAACAAGACTCCGAGGTACTTGAACTCCTCCACTTGGGGCAGGGTCTCCTCCGCAACCCGGAGATGGCACTCCACCCTTTTCCGGGCGAGAACCATGGATTCGGACTTGGAGGTGCTGATTCTCATCCCGGTCGCTTCACACTCAGCTGCGAACCGATCCAGCGAGAGCTGAAGATCCTGGCCAGATGAAGCCATCAGGACCACATCATCTGCAAAAAGCAGAGACCTAATCCTGCAGCCACCAAACCAGATCCCCTCAACGCCTTGACTGCGCCTAGAAATTCTGTCCATAAAAGTTATGAACAGAATCGGTGACAAAGGGCAGCCTTGGCGGAGTCCAACCCTCACTGGAAACGTGTCCGACTTATTGCCGGCAATGCGGACCAAACTCTGGCACTGATCATACAGGGAGCGGACCGCCACAATCAGACAGTCCGATACCCCATACTCTCTGAGCACTCCCCACAGGACTTCCCGAGGGACACTTTCTACACCTAATAGATTGATATTTGCAACCCAAAATGTGTTTTGTCTTTTTCAAATTTTCTTATTACAATTCTATTTTTGGGGAGTTGAAAATATTTTTAAGACACACATAAGGAGAAAAAATGTTCTCTTTGAAAAATAAATAAATAAAAATCAACTACAAAAAATGGATTTGAAATGAAAAAAAAAAATTTGATTGTAAGACACACATTTTGGGGGGCGGCATGGCGTAGTGGGTAGAGCGCCCGTGTCAGAAACCTGAGGGTTGCAGGTTCGCTCCCCGCCTCTTACCATCCAAAATCGCTGCCGTTGTGTCTTTGGGCAAGACACTTCACCCTTGCCCCCGGTGCCACTCACACCGGTGAATGAATGATGAATGAATGATAGGTGGTGGTCGGAGGGGCCGTAGGCGCAAATTGGCAGCCACGCTTCCGTCAGTGTACCCCAGGGCAGCTGTGGCTACGAAAGTAGCTTACCACCACCAGGTGTGAATGAATGATGGGTTCTCACTTCTCTGTGAAGCGTTTTGAGTGTCTAGAAAAGCGCTATATAAATCTAATCCATTATTATCATTATTATTTATCTCCATATGTGTCTTTAAAATGATATGCAACCCAAAATATGTGATATTCAATTTGTAAATCAATTTTTTGTGTTAAAAATAATGGCCTTTTTTTACGACTTGCATGAAAAAATGTGTTTCTTTACACAACAAAAAAAGCCCAAAAACGTATTTTGCAATAAAAACAAGTTTTGGTTGCAAATATATATTTTTGGGGGTTTAATCTTTCTATACTTGTGTTTTAAAAAGATAACATGTTCATCTATATTTGCAACCAAAACTTTTTTTTGTCTTTTTTTTTTTCAATTCTATTTTTGGGGGGTTGAAAATATTTTCTAAGACACACGTAAGAAAGAAAAATGTTTGTTTAAAAATTAAAAAAAAAAAAAAAATACAAATCTGCATCAAAAAATGGATTTGAAATAAAATAAAAAATAAAAACGTTTTGGTTGCAAATTGTAATATTTATGGGTTTACTTATACAATTGTAAGACATACATTTAAAGTTAGTTAAAGTTAAAGTACCAATGATTGTCACACACACACTAGGTGTGGCGAAGTCTGTCCTCTGCATTTGACCCATCCCCTTGTTCACCCCCTGGGAGGTGAGGGGAGCAGTGGGCTGCAGCGGTGGCTGAACCGAGGAATCATTTTTGGTGATTTAACCCCCAATTCCAACCCTTGATGCTGAGTGCCAAGCAGGGAGGTAATGGGTCCCATTTTTATAGTCTTTGGTATGACTCAGCTGGGGTTTGAACTCACAACCTACCGATCTCAGGGCAGACACTCTAACCACTAGGCCACTGAGTAGGTGGCCGTAATTGTCTTAAAAAATATATTTAAAAATTGGATATTGCGACCAAAGGGTTTTTTTGTGTTGAAAATATTTTTCTTTTTTTACGACGTGTATGGAAAAAAATGTGTTTCTTTAAAAAGATAAATAAATATAAAGCCAAAAACTGCAGTTGCAATAAAAACAAACATAAAAACAGGTTTTGGTTGCAAATTTCAATATTTTGGGGTTTACTTTAAAAAAATAAATACAATTAAAACACAGATTTCTCTCCGTATGTGTCTTAAAAAAGATATTTAACCCCCCAAAAATACTTTGTAATAAAAAATAAGAAACAAAAACAACATTTTGTTTGGTTGCATAAAAGACCCACATTTCTCTCCATATTTGTCTTAAAAATTATATTTAACCCAACAAATTGGATATTTGCAACCAAAGCTTGTTTTTGTTTCTTTTTGTAATTGCAAATCCATTTTTTGCGTTGAAAATATTTTTCTTCTTAAAACACAACTATGGAAAAAAATGTGATTAAAAAAAAAAAAAAAGATTTTCAACCCCTCAAATATACTTTGTAATCAAACATTAGAAACAAAAACAAGTTTTGGTTGCAAACATTTTGTTTGGTTGCATAAAAGACCCAAATTTCTCTGCATATTTGTCTTAAAAATTATATTTAACCCAACAAATTGGATATTTGCAACCATAGCTTGTTTTTGTTTCTTTTTTTATTTGCAAATCCATTTTTTGTGTTGAAAATATTTTTCTTCTTAAAACACAACTATGGAAAAAAATGTGATTAAAAAAAAAAAAAAAAAGATTTTCAACCCCTCAAATATACTTTGTAATCAAACATTAGAAACAAAAACAAGTTTTGGTTGCAAACATTTTGTTTGGTTGCATAAAAGAGGCCGTTTTCTCTCCGTACTTACGAGGATGGGAGATTTGCCAGGAAAGCGCCACATTTCAGGCTTGCTGCGCGTAATGACGGACTTCAATCAAAGGGCCAGTTTTTCACTCAAGCCCACTTTTCCAGAACATCAGCGTGCGTCCTAAAGTAACCTTTAACCTCAGCGCAACGTAAATCTTTGTGGACGCCAGTCAAACAGCGGGGAGGGGCGTGGCTTGACGGGGAGAAAAGGATATCAAAGTGTTGTTCAAGTTGCGTGGCTTGTCTTCCCGTGAGTGAACGTCCGAGTAAAAGAAGGCAATGGAGTATCAGTAAGGTAACAGGAGTGAGTGTGAGGGGGCGGAGTATATCAGCTGGTGCAGATGCTGTTTATGGTGATGATGGCCGGGTCCACCAGGCCCAGTTCCTCGTGCTCGTTGACGCACAGCTGGTAGCCACAGCCTCGCCGGCGCTTCAGCGGCGTCACCTTGGCGTCGGGCTTGGCGCGAGGCGGCAGCAGGAAACCAACGCTGCCGGCGATCAGCATGTGCCAGATGCTGTGGATGTAGAAGTAGTTCTCCTCCGTCTCCACGAAGGCGTAGAGCGCCACTGCCGATGTGGCGATGGCCGCGCCCGGGAAGAGGAAGAAGGCCCAGCGCTTCCAGGTGGGCGGGTAGCATCGCCGTCGGCGGACAGTGCGCACCGTCTGAAGGAACAAAAAGACACGTTTTCATTGGTCCACAATACAATTATCAAACAATATTTGTGTCCTATGTTTGGCTGGAGACATTTACACCAAGAAACTTTCCCCTAAGAGTGTCAGAGCTTTTCTTCCTGTCACGCACACTGTATCTCTAAGCTTACTTTAAATTTTAAACTTACTTAAAAACAATCTGTTCACCTATTTTGTTGTTGTTTATTAGCTTAAACAAGTAACCACAGATTATCTTTAGTAAGATAAATGAAGGTTTAAGAGTACATATATTGTAGTCATTCACTAAGCTTACTTGAAATGTTTAAACTTACTTAAAAACAACCTGTTTACCTCACTTTTAGTTGTTTATTAGTTTAAACAAGTAACCATAGTTTGTCTTTAAATTATTTAAAAACAATCTGTTCACCTAACTTTTAGTTGTTTATTAGTTTAAACAAGTAACCATAGATTGTCTTTAGTAAGATAAGTGAAGGTCAAATCATACATTTACTTGTAGTCATTACCCAAACTTACTTGAAATGTTTTAAAATTATTTAAAAACAATATGTTTACCTAACTTTTTGTTGTTTATTATTTTAAACAAGTAACCGTAGATTTTCTTTAAATTATTTAAAAACAATCTGTTCACCTAACTTTTAGTTTTATATTATTTTAAACAAGTAACCATAGATCGTCTTTAGTACGCTAAATGAAGATCTAAGAGTGCATTTACTTGTAGTCATTCACTGAACTTACTTAAAGTTGTTAAACTTACTTAAAACAATTTGTTTACCTACCTTTTACCAGTTTATTAGTTTAAACAAGTAACCATAGATTGTTTTTAGTAAGATAAGTGAAGGTCAAAGCGTACATTTACTTGTAGTCATTACCGAAACTTACTTGAAATGTTTTAAAATTATTTAAAAACAATAAGTTTACCTAATTTTTAGTTGTTTATTATTTTAAACAAGTAACCATAGATTGTCTTTAGTAAGATAAATGAAGGTCTAAGAGTACATTTACTTGTAGTCATTCACTAAGCTTACTTGAAATGTTTAAACTTACTTAAAAACAATCTGTTTACCCCACTTTTAGTTGTTTATTAGTTTAAAAAAGTAACCATAGATTGTTTTAAGTAAGATAAATGAAGGTCAAAGCGTACATTTACTTGTAGTCATTCCCTAAACTTACTTGAAATGTTTTAAAATTATTTAAAAACAATATGTTTACCTAACTTTTAGTAGTTTATTACAAACCCTGTTTCCATATGAGTTGGGAAATGGTGTTAGATGTAAATATAAATGGAATACAATGATTTGCAAATCATTTTCAACCCATATTCAGTTGAATATGCTACAAAGACAACATATTTGATGTTCAAACTGATAAACATGTTTTTTTTGCAAATAATCATTAACTTTAGAATTTGATGCCAGCAACACTGTTATGTACGGACTAAGGGGAGGTGACGGCTCAGACACCAGGGGGCAGTATATACAAAGATTTATTATATATAAAGTATATATACTGTATAATAATAATACAATAATAATATTAACCAAAAGGAAATGGAGTGTGACAAAATCCAAGAGTGTGTATGGTGTAAGACTATGTGTAGTATTTATCTGGAACGTTTTACCGTAAATGTTGGAGGTGCGTGTTGGGAGGAGCGGTGCTGTCAAACAGGGGGCAAGGCAGGCAGGGATGTCCAAGGGCGGAAGCGTGGTCGAGAGGCAGGAGCGAGTCGTCGTAGTCCGGGGACGAGCGAGGAGTCGAGAACCAGGAAGCGCGGGGGGAGCAGGGAAGATCCGGGAGCACAAGACGCACAGCTTGACTCGGGGATGCACACAGGGAATGAACACCAACAGGAGATTATATTCCGGCGCCGGCATGCCAAATTGTCCAGGCTTATGTAGGCAGCTTCTTCATTACAGGCAGGTGTGCCGATTGCCGGTAATTGATTGCAGCTGGCAGAAGCTGCAGGGCGGAGACGCGCGCAGCGCGTCCCTGGATGTGCACCGTGGCCGTGGGCGTGTCCCGAGGTGCTTGCAGTACGCAAGGATGAGGGCGCATTCCAATGCGCCCAGGTCGTGACAGTATCCCCCTCCTTATGGACAGCTCCCAGATGTCCTATAGCTGGAACCAACAGAAACACGGAAACAAAAGTCAAGGGAGGGCGGAGGGGCGAATTGGAGGTGGGTCGCCGGCCCAAGTGTCCCCGAATCCACCGGGGACGAGTCTGGTGGCGGCGGCGAGAAGAACGCCGCTGAGGCGGACGACCAAGGAACGGCCACCCTCTTGGCCGTCGGGAAGGCGGACGCAAGTGGTGCCATGATGCGTCTCGCCGGGGACGAGGAGGTGACATCGGAGGCAAAGAGGATGATGTCATCGGCAGCGTGGAAGCGACAGACATCGGCGGCGAGGAAGCGGCAGATGTCATCGGTGACGTGGAAGTGGCAGACATCATCGGCGGGGCAGGCGAGGAAGACGTCGTCTGCAATGCAGGCATGGATGCAGCAGGCGTTGTCGGCGCCGGAGACGAGGACGGCTGAGGATCAGGACGAGGTGCTGAGGTCGACGCTGCAGGCCGAGGGGCAGAGGTCGAGGCCAGCCTGGAAGCCGGCGGAGACGCAGGAGTCAGCCTGGAAGCTGGTGCTAGCTCGGAGGCTAGTTTGGGGACAGGTGCTAGCTCGGAGGCTAGTTCGGGGACAGGTGCTAGCTCGGAGGCTAGTTCGGGGACAGGTGCTAGCTCGGACGCTAGCTCGGGGTCAGGTGCTAGCTCGGACGCTAGCTTGGGTTCAGGTGCTAGCTCGGACGCTAGCTCAGGGACGAGTGCTAACTCGGATGCTAGCCAGGGGACTGGTGGCTGCGGCTGGGAAAAGCAGAAAACAGGTGGTATTTTTCTGGCAGGGGGTAGAATGTCTGGGTGCAGCTGTGCTACCACATCAGCACAGCCACCAGTGCTAAAATGAAAGAGTGATGGTATTGGTCTGGTAGGGGGTAGCCTGGCTGGATGCAGCACCACATCAGCACACAGCCACCAGTACTACCCCCCCCCCCCCCCCCCCCCCCTCTGAACGCGGATGCCAGACGCTTCCAGCTGACTGAGGAACAGTCACTAAGGGTGGGAGGTGGGTGGCCACGCGGCGGGTAAATTATTCCATCCCCATATTGGAGTTAAACAGTCCCTTGAAGGAGTGTTGAGGAGGGCTAGAAAAATTGTCCTGGGTGGAGGTAAAAGAAAAAGGCATCCTGAGAGGGGCAGCAAGAAAAAAATAATGGAGAGAAAGAAAAAAAAAAAAAGTCACTGGGGTAGGGGCTAAAGTCACTGGGGGCGGGGCTAAGGAACTGTGCCGTCAGGTCCCTAATCAATTGGCCGGAATATACTGTTATGTACGGACTAAGGGGAGGTGACTGCAAACATACACCAGGGGGAAGTATATACAAAGATTTATTATATATAAAGTATATATATAATAATAATACAATAATAATATTAACCAAAAGGAAATGGAGTGTGACAAAATCCAAGAGTGTGTATGGTGTAAGACTATGTGTAGTATTTATCTGGAACGTTTTACCGTAAATGTTGGAGGTGCGTGTTGGGAGGAGCGGTGCTGTCAAACAGGGGGCAAGGCAGGCAGGGATGTCCAAGGGCGGAAGCGTGGTCGAGAGGCAGGAGCGAGTCGTCGTAGTCCGGGGACGAGCAAGGAGTCGAGAACCAGGAAGCGCGGGGGGAGCAGGGAAGATCCGGGAGCACAAGACGCACAGCTTGACTCGGGGATGCACACAGGGAATGAACACCAACAGGAGATTATATTCCGGCGCCGGCATGCCAAATTGTCCAGGCTTATGTAGGCAGCTTCTTCATTACAGGCAGGTGTGCCGATTGCCGGTAATTGATTGCAGCTGGCGGAAGCTGCAGGGCGGAGACGCGCGCAGGGCGGAGACGCGCGCAACGCGTCCCTGGATGTGCGCCGTGGCCGTGGGCGTGTCCCGAGGTGCTTGCAGTGCGCAAGGATGAGGGCGCATTCCAATGCGCCCAGGCCGTGACAAACACGTGACAAAGAAGTTGGGAAAGGTGGCAATAAATACTGATAAAGTTGAGGAATGCTCATCAAACACTTATTTGGAACATCCCACAGGTGAACAGGGAATTTGGGAACAGGTGGGTGCCATGATTGGGTATAAAAGTAGATTTCATGAAATGCTCAGTCATTCACAAACAAGGATGGGGCGAGGGTCACCACTTTGTCAACAAATGCATGAGCAAATTGTTGAACAGTTTAAGAAAAACCTTTCTCAACCAGCTATTGCAAGGAATTTAGGGATTTCACCATCTACGGTCCGTAATATCAGCAAAGGGTTCAGAGAATCTGGAGAAATCACTGCACGTAAGCAGCTAAGCCTGTGACCTTCGATCCCTCAGGCTGTACTGCATCAACAAGCGACATTCACTACGCTTATTTAAAACAATTTGTTTACCTAACTTGTAGTAGTTTATTAGTTTAAACAAGTAACCATAGATTGCCTTTAGTAAGATAAATGAAGGTTTAAGAGTAAATTTACTTTTACTCATTCACTAAGCTGACTTGAAGTTTTAAACATACTTAAAAACAATCTGTTTACCTAACTTTTAGTTGTTTATTAGTTTAAACAAGTAACCATAGATTGTCTTTAGTAAGATAAATGAAGCTCTAAGAGTACATTTACTTGTAGTCATTCACTAAGCTTACTTGAAATGTTTTAAAAGTATTTAAAAACAATCTGTTCACCTAACTTTTAGTTGTTTATTAGTTTAACTTGAATTTGGCTTGGAAGTTTACTTTAAAAAAATGAGGCAATCGGTTTCCCGACTTTTTTGAAGCAAACTGAATAAGTTAGAATTTACAGTGTGGAGGACATCCTAAACATGCAGATACTTATTTTTTGCTGATAGACATCTGACATCAGTATCGCATTAGGACGCCAGTAATTGTCATGTCTACAAGGAGACTATTCAAACTGTAAATGTGTGTCCAACAGCTTTGTAAAAACCAGTAAGCGAGGGAGCAATAATAAAAAAACATTCTGGTTTATTTTCATGGAAAACGCTCCTGCATGGTGAATTTAACGAGCATCAAATATTCAAGCTGCAGGAGGAGCTTTAAGCGTCCTCTCAAGTCCACAAAGTGATCGTGGTCACGGCGGTCTGATGGATGTTGCAAGTTGCAACACCGCACCTCGGCCGCCGTTAAACCTAATTAATTCCGTTATTTGTGCGTTGTTGTTCTCCTGCGTTGCGTCGTAATGTCACTTTAGCTTTAATACGGAATATTCTCATCCACTTATAAGCGCCCCGGAAAGGCTATAAAACGCTGAGCTGGCATATTTTTCATTTCTCTCTGAACGCCAGCTACAGAATGCTTGATTACTGCATTTCCTTTTTATTCCCACTTCATAAGCGCTGATCACTCGCCTTGTTTTCCTCCCAAGGCGTGAAGGTATGTATTGTGGAGACGGATGGAAGTGAGCAGAATAATGTGGAGAGTTCCAGCTGGGAAATTGTGATGAAATTACCAAGTGGGAATAAAGTCATAATTCATGTGGAGCCAAGTGGAGACATACTTGACAGTCTGGACTAGAGTTGTCCCCATACCAATATTTAGGTACCGGTACCAAAATGTATTTCGATACTTTTCAATACTTTTCTAAATAAAGGGGACCACAAAAAATGTCACTATTGGTTTTATTTTAACAAAAAATCTTACGGTACATTAAACATTTGTTTCTTATTGCAAATTTGTTCTTAAATAAAATAGTGAACATACTAGAAAACTTGTCTTTTCGTAGTAAGTAAACAAACAAAGACTCCTAATTAGTCTGCTGACGTATGCAGTAACATATTGTGTCATTTATCATTCCATCATTTTGTCAACATTATGAGGAACAAGCTGTAAAAATGGATTATTAATCCACTTGTTAATTCACTGTTAATATCTGTTTATTTTCTGTTTCAACATGTTCTATATACACTTCTGTTAAAATGTAATAATCACTTATTCTTCTCTTCTTTGATACTTTACATTAGTTTTGGATGATACCACAAATTTAGGTATCGATCCGATACCAAGTAGTTACAGGATCATACATTGGTCATAATCAAAGTCCTCATGTGTCCGGGACGTATTTCCTGAGTTTATAAACATATAATCCATCCATCCATTTTCTACCGCTTGTCCCTTTCGGGGTTGCAAGGGATGCTGGAGCCTATCACAGATAATGAATTTTAAAAAAAGGAAAAAAGATTTTGTGACGATAAAAATTATCGATGTAATCATAGTAGTATCGACTAGATACACTATTGTACTTGGTATCATTACAGTGGATGTTGTAGGTTGTGAGTTCAAACCCCGGCCGAGTCATACCAAAGACTATAAAAATGGGAGCCATTAACTCCCTGCTTGACACTCAGCATCAAGGGTTGGAATTGGGGGTTAAATCACCAACAATTATTCCAGGGCGCGGCTAACCGCTGCTGCTCACTGCTTACCTCCCCTCCCAGGGGGTGATCAAGGGTGATGGGTCAAATGCAGAGAATAATTTCGCCACACCTAGTGTGTGTGTGACAATCATTGGTACTTTAACTTTAACTTTAACTTTTAGGTGTAGATCCACCCATGGCATTTGTTTACATTAAGGAGAGCTAGCTTGCTGTTAGCGGTGAGCTATTGTATCCTCCTAGGGTGTGTAGTGAATCATGTTTAGCTATTCCTCGCCCTGCAGTGATAATGTAACTTGTAAGAAACTTACTTTATTTTTTTGCCATGGAGGCCAGGATTATTGATTTAGAAGTAGCTAAAACACTCCCAACTGTGGATGGATGTTAACTGCTACCTAGCTAGCCATGTCTTAAAGCACCTCTTCCTGAGGGCGTTTCAGTGTTATAACTTCACCTTTATCTTTACTTTTTAGGCCAAAATGCGTCCGTTCTCCCTTTTCTGTCTACACCATGTGTCTGCTTGTAAGTACTCCGTGTGTGCGCGCTGCCGAACATGCTCCACTGCTCGTAAAACCAGCAATGAAAAAAATTCATGAATGGGGAACCGCTACTTTTTAAACAGAGTATAGTACCATTTTTGATTCATTAGTAGCGCGATACTATACTAGTACTGGTATACCGTACAACCCTAGTCTAGACTGGAACGCTATGAATTAGAGAGTTTGGCAGTTTGGCAGATTTAGACCTCGATGCGCGCGACACTTCCTGCCCTCCACTCGACTGATCTAACTCGGTTATGTCTAGAAGCGTTCACGATGGCCGCCGCCTCCGCAGAGTTCAAATAAAGGCGTCGCGAGTCGGAGGAGAGACTGGAAGCAGACTGATCCACAAAGCGTCACACAGCCAAAGTGCTTTAACGCCACGACATTATCACTCAATCCCAGCCTGTCGGTGTGTGCTTTATTGTCGCGGCAACATCTGAGTGACTATCTGTCACGGCCGTAATCAGCGCAGACGCAAGGCGTGCACGTCTACTCTGCAGATATCATCGCTGGGTATCGCCCCGCATTTGCATTTGACATGTGTCAGACAACAAATGTCTGTTATCGCCAGCTGAACTGCAGCCGCTTGAAGAAAAGCTGCTGAATGCTAACATTTACTAGCGAGCATCAATCCATCACAGCTTCCACTGTCACAGATCTCTGCCTCAGAAGTCCAACAAAAGAATGACGTTACACACATTCAGCTAAGTAAGCGTCTAACAATTAACTGTGTGTGTCTTGCTTCTTATTTGTGATGGCAAAAAATAAAGTCAAATTTATTTTTTTAACCACACAAATTTCTTGCCATACTTCCAAAAAAATACATTCAAAAATGTTCAACCCTACACAAATGGATGTTTGAAAACAAAACATGTTTTTGTTTGTTTATTTATTTATTTATTTTTTATTGCAAATCCATTTTTTGGAGTTTAAAATATTTTATTTTATTTTAAAAAAAAAAGTCCTACAGAGTTTTCTGTCTCAAAAGTCTAACAAAATAATGATAAGTGAGCGTCTAAGAATGAACTCTGAGTGTTTTGCTTCTTCTTTGTGATGTCAAGAATAAAATGTACTTTTTTTTTTAACGATACAAATTGCTCTCCATACTAGTCTTAAAAAAAGATTTTTAACTAAAAAAAAAAATGATGTTTGCAAACAAAACTTGTTTTGGTTACTTTTTATGATTGCAAAACTATTTTGTGGGATTAAAAAAATAAAATAAAATAAAATGTTGTATATATATATATATATATATATATATATATATATATATATATATATATATATATATATATATATATATATATATATATATATATATATATATATACTGTATACTGTATATATATATATATATGCATGTTTGGCAACACTAAATTGGCCCTAGTGTGTGAATGTGAGTGTGAATGTTGTCTGTCTATCTGTGTTGGCCCTGCAATGAGGTGGCGACTTGTCCAGGGTGTACCCCGCCTTCCGCCCGATTGCAGCTGAGATAGGCTCCAGCGCCCTATATATATATATATATATATATATATATAGATGATTGGCAACACTAAATTGGCCCTAGTGTGTGAATAGGAGTGTGAATGTTGTCTGTCTATCTGTGTTGGCCCTGTGATGGGTGTACGGCGCCTTCCGCCCGAATGCAGCTGAGATAGGCTCCAGCACCCCCCGCGACCCCGAAAGGGACAAGCAGTAGAAAATGGATGGATGGATATATGTATGTATATATACGCATATATATAAATGTATACGTTTATATACATGTGTATGTATGACGTATGTATATATATATTTATATATATACACATATTTGTATATATATATACACTACCGTTCAAAAGTTTGGGGTCACATTGAAATGTCCTTATTTTTGAAGGAAAAGCACTGTACTTTTCAATGAAGATAACTTTAAACTAGTCTTAACTTTAAAGAAATACACTCTATACATTGCTAATGTGGTAAATGACTATTCTAGCTGCAAATGTCTGGTTTTTGGTGCAATATCTACATAGGTGTATAGAGGCCCATTTCCAACAACTATCACTCCAGTGTTCTAATGGTACAATGTTTTTGCTCATTGGCTCAGAAGGCTAATTGATGATTAGAAAACCCTTGTGCAATCATGTTCACACATCTGAAAACAGTTTAGCTCGTTACAGAAGCTACAAAACTGACCTTCCTTTGAGCAGATTGAGTTTCTGGAGCATCACATTTGTGGGGTCAATTAAACGCTCAAAATGGCCAGAAAAAGAGAACTTTCATTTGAAACTCGACAGTCTATTCTTGTTCTTAGAAATTAAGGCTATTCCACAAATTTGTTTGGGTGACCCCAAACTTTTGAACGGTAGTGTATATATATGTATGTATGTATGTATGTATGTGTACATATATATATATATATATATATATATATATATATATATATATATATATATATATATATATATATATATATATATATATATATATATATATATATATATATATATATCTATACACACACACACACACATACATACATACATATGTATATAAATAAATTATTTATATATATATATATATATATATATATATATATATATATATATATATATATATATATATATATATATATATATATATATATATATATATACGTATATATATATATATATATATATATATATATATATATATATATATATATATATATATATATATATATATATATATATATGCACACAAATTCAGCTGAGTGAGCATCTAAGAATGAACTCTGTGTGTCTTTTTCTTTGTGATGGCAAAGAATAAAGTGAATTAATTCCATTATTTTAATAAATGTGGAAATGTATTGAACTGTTTATTATTACAAATGCACTGTTTTTAAAAGTCGCATATTTAGTGAAACAAAAAGAAATGCAAAACTGCATCAATATACATAAAATAAGGATCAAAAATCGCTTTTTAATCGAATTGTGAGGTAACCAAAAATTCCCGCCTCTATTATTACTACTGCCTGTGACAAAACACGCCGTCTCCTATTTCTGGCACAAAAAGCTGAAGGTGCTGCGATCCAACTTCCGCGGTGTCTCTCCAGTCTACAAAACTCCCACACTCATCGACGCAACGTTTTCTCCCAGGAAGCCACACGCTGTGTTTCCTCCGACTTCTGTCAGGCGTCTTTTTTTCGGGCTGAACGAGTGTTTTTCTTCCTGGGCCTGGTCTCGGTGCACGGAGCACATCATGTCTGCGAGACGTGTCGGTGGAAGCAGGCATGTGATTTGAACTTAATGAAAAAGACTGAAAATAGGCCGGGGGTGTGGGTGCCGCAGATCCCTAGCCAGGCCAGGGCAGTGCTAAGCTAACTTCATTTATCTGAATAGTAATTTGTTATTTATTGAACAAAATAATCGATAAGATTACCTGATTACTAAAATAATCAATAGCTGCAGCCCTGCTGGGTTCTGTGCGTGTTTCTTCCTTGGTGCTGTGTGATATTAATATATATATATATATATATATATATATATATATATATATATATATATATATATATATATATATATATATATATATATATACTACTACTATACAGTATTTACAACCTTACTCGTGTTCACTTCACAGCCACAGATGGTTCATCAAGTTATTTACATTATTTACACATTACTTTGTCTGTTTCAGTCACTATGTTATTTAGTCACTACAGTATTTGCAACTTGTGTTGACATCCACAGGAACCACATTGGTTAGCCTACTCTATACAGTATTTACAACCTTACTAGTGTTCACTTCACATCCACAGATGGTTCATCTAGTTATTGACATTATTTACACATTACTTTGTCTGTTTCAGTCACTGTTATTTAGTCACTACAGTAATTACAACTTGTGTTGACATCCACAGGAACCACATGGGTTAGCCTGCTCTATACAGTATTTACAACCTCACTAGTGTTCACTTCACAACCACAGATGGTTCATCTAGTTATTGACATTATTTACACATTACTTTGTCTGTTTCAGTCACTATGTTGTTTAGTCACTACAGTAATTGCAACTTGTGTTGACATCCACAGGAACCACATGGGTTAGCCTACTCTATACAGTATTTATAACCTCACTAGTGTTCACTTCACAACCACAGATGGTTCATCTAGTTATTGACATTATGTACACATTACTGTGTCTGTTTCAGTCACTATGTTATTTAGTCACTACAGTAATTACAACTAGTGTTCACATCCACAGGAACACCTACAGGTGAACAGGCTAATTGGGAACAGGTGGGTGCCATGATTGGGTATAAAAGCAGCTTCCATGAAATGCTCAGTCATTCACAAACAAAGATGAGGCGAGGGTCACCACTTTGTGAACAAATGCTTGAGCAAATTGTCCAACAGTTTCAGAACAACATTTCTCAACCAGCTATTGCAAGGAATTTAGGGATTTCACCATCTACGGTCCGTAATATCATCAAAAGTATCAGAGAATCTGGAGAAATCACTGCACGTAAGCAATTATATTACGGACCTTCGATCCCTCAGGGGGTACTGCATCAAAAAGCGACATCAGTGTGTAAAGGATATCACCACATGGGCTCAGGAACACTTTAGAAAACCACTGTCAGTAACTACAGTAACTACAGTTTGCTAGTTAAAACTCTACTATGCAAAGATGTTTTAGTGTTTAAATAATTGAAAAATTATCAACAGAGTTGACATAAATACATACATTTCATCCAGTTATTGACATTATTTACACATTACGTTTTAGTCACTATGTTATTTAGTTACTACAGTAATTAAAAATGGAACCACATGGGTTAGCCTACTCTATACAGTATTTACAACCTTACTAGTGTTCACTTCAAAGCCTCAGATGGTTCATCTAGTTATTTACATGATTTACACATTACTTTGTCTGTTTCAGTCACTATGTTATTTAGTCACTACAGTAATTACAACTTGTGTTGACATCCACAGGAACCACATGGGTTAGTATACTCTATACACTATTTACAACCTTACTAGTGTCCACTTCACAGCCACAGATGGTTCATCTAGTTATTGACATTATTTACACATTACTTTGTCTGTTTCAGTCACTATGTTGTTTAGTCACTATAGTAATTACAACTTGTGTTGACATCCACAGGAACCACATGGGTTAGCCTACTCTATACAGTATTTACAACCTTACTAGTTTTCACTTCACAGCCACAGATGGTTCATCTAGTTATCGAAATTTTTTACACATTACTTTGCTTCATTCACACATTAATTTGGCATTTTTGCTTCGATTATTACCTATTCTGTGTTATATAGATAGAATATAATATAATATAATGGACTTTATTGTCATTATATTTGCATATAACGAGATTAAGGACTCCAATTTAAGGTGCAGTAGTGGGAACAAATATGGGGTGAAAATAAATTACACAACAGGTAATAAAGAAAAAACTAACAATTGAAATAAACAGACTACTATCCAATAAAAATAATAAGCAATCCTGTACAATATACAAAACACTATAGAAATACAAAATACTGTACAATATACAGAACAAGACAAGAGTACCGGAGTAATAAATAACAATCAGTGTTGGACGTATTGCACTTGAAGGGTAATATTGCACAGTAGTTTATTAGGGTAGGATATTGTATAGGGGTGAATTATTATTATAAGTTAGAGTTCAAGATGGTGACAGCTCTGGGAAAGAAGCTGTCTCTGAGCCTGTTTGTTCTGGCTCTGATGCACCTGTAGCGCCTACCCGATGGTAGCAGGTCGAACAGGTGGAAGCCAGGGTGTGTGCTGACCTTGGTGATGCTTTTTGCTCTGTTGAGGTCGCGGGAGTTGTGTAAATCCTTCAGGGAGGGGAGGGGGCAGCCGATGATTTTTTGTGCAGACTTTATGACCCTCTGAATCGACTGTTTGTCTGCTTCAGTGCAGCTGGCGTACCGCACTGTTATGCAGTATGTCAGCAGGCTCTCGACAGCCGAGCGATTGAAGGTCACAATCAGCTGCCTCTCCAGTCTGTTCTTCCTCAGCACCCTCAGGAAGTGGAGTCTCCGCTGGGCCTTCCGGATGACCGCAGTTGCATTTTGGGTCCAGGAGAGGTCAGCAGATATGAGGGTGTCGAGGAACTTGAAGGAGCTGACTCTCTCCACCTCCTCGCCGTTGATGTAGAGGGGGCGGTGTTTTTCCTGAAGTCAAAGATGAGTTCCTTGGTTTTTGTGGTGTCCAGTGCCAGATTATTCACTGAACACCACGCTGATAGTTTCAGGACCTCATCTCTGTATGCAGACTCATCCCCCCTGAAATGGGACCCACTACCGTTGTGTCATCGGCGAATTTGATTATTGTGTTATTCGGGTGGGCTGGACTACAGTCATGGGTGTAGAGGGAATACAGCAAAGGGCTCAGCACACAGCCCTGTGGAGAGCCGATGCTGAGTGTGCGGGAGGAGGAGAGATGGGAGCCGAGTTTTACTGTCTGAGGTCGGTTGGTCAGGAAGTCCTTAATCCAAAGACAGGTGGGTGTGGGGAGGCCTAAGTCCAGCAGTTTGGTGACCAGGATGTCTGGAATGATGGTATTGAAGGCGGAGCTATAGTCGATGAAAAGCATCCTGACATAGCTCCCCCGGTGTTCCAGGTGGCTCAGTGCAGAGTGGAGAGCCATGGTTATGGCGTCGTCCGTGGATCTGTTTGCCCGATAGGCAAACTGCTGTGGGTCTAGGGTGGGGGGGAGGCAGGCTTGGATGTTGTGTAAGACCAGCCTCTCAAAGCACTTCATGATGACAGGTGTGAGTGCTACTGGGCTATAGTCGTTGAGGTTGTTTGTTGCAGCTTTCTTGGGTACCGGGATAATTGTGGCGGATTTAAGACAGGGTGGGATCAGTGCCTGTGCCAAGGAGAGGTTGAAGAGGACGGTGATAATGTAGGAGAGCTGGTCAGCACATGCTTTGAGCACCTTCCCGGGTACACCGTCTGGACCAGCCGCCTTCCTGGGGTTCACTGCCTTGAGCACCCGCCTGACCTCGTGCTCCTCAAGAGTGAGTGTGGGAGTGCTGGGGGCTGGGGGGGTTGGGAGGGCTGGGGGTGGTGTGGTTGTGACTGTTTATGATGTCTCAAAGCGAGCAAAGAAGCAGTTCAGCTCCTCTGCCAGCGATACATCCCAGTCCCCGGTTGCTGCGTCACAGCCTTTGTAATTGGTGATGTGCTGTATGCATTGCCACATCTGCCGTGGGTTGTTGCTTGAGAGGTGGTCTTCGATCCTGTCTTTGTAGTCCATCTTGGCTTCCTTGAGTCCTCTCTTCAGGTCAGCACGCGCAGCACTGTATAGAGCACTGCCACCTGACCTGAAGGCGGTGTCGCAGGCTTTGAGGAGCATGCGGACATGGCTTGTCATCTAGGGTTTCTGTTTTGGGTAAACCCGGATGCTTTTTTCCACAGTGACATTGCCGATACTGTACTTTATGTAGGATAGTACCGACTCTGTGTGTGTGGGCAGGTCTTGGTCTTTGAAAACATCCCATGCAGTGTGTGCAAAGCAGTCCTGTAGCTAGGGGAGTGCATCCTCAGGCCGAGTTGTAACGGTCTTTATTATTGCTTTTGTCCTTGATTTGAGGGGGGTGTAGGCAGGGATGAGCAACTAGGAGAGGTGGTCTGACTGGCCTAAGTGGGGGAGGGGGATGGCTCTATATGCCTCTTTGATATTAGAGTAAACATGGTCCAGAGTGTTTCCCCCTCTAGTAGGGCATTTAACATACCGATAAAATTTTGGTAGCACTGTTTTCAGATTGGCTTTATTAAAATCTCCAGCAATAATGTGTGCGCCATTGGGGTGGGCACGTAGCTGTTTGTTTATTGTATTTAGCAGTAGAGAGAGCCATGCTAACATTAGCATCTGGTGGTATGTAAACTGCCGTGATGATTACTACTGTTAGCTCTCTTGGCAGAAAAAAGGGTCTACATTTCCTGACATGAACTTTAGGTCGGGGGAACAGTGACTGTCTATGATAGTGCTGTTATTAGACCATGCGTTATGTACATAAACACAGAGACCACCTCCCCTGCTCTTACCAGAGTCCTCGTTTCGGTCCCGACGTAGCAGCGTGCGGTGTGCTAGCTGCACCGCAGCGTCGGGGATTAGGGGGTGAAGCCAGGTTTCGGAAATGACCAAAAAACAACAGTACTGGAAGTAGCTATTTCCAGCTAGCTCAAGTTTTAGCTCGTCCATTTTGTGAGCGATGGATCTGGCGATGGTGAGGTATATGCTTGGCAGCGGAGGCTTGTGGGGCTGTTTCTTGATTCTCTTCAGGAGACCAGACCGGCAGCCCCGCTTTTGTTTCCTCTCCCTCCGCCACCTGCGTCGCCTGCCGGATCCGATAACAATCCACGCAGATTCCGGCGGTCTCGCTATCTCGTAGGGTATGTTGTGTGAGCGGTGGAAATCGCTCGAAACAGCTATCCTGTGTTGAAAACCAATGTCCAGTAGGTTTTGACGACTGTGTTGTGTCGCGAAGGTAGACAGACATAACTAAAACAATATAAAACATAAAAGGAAGCACCGAAAGTGGGAACTGTAAGCGGCTGTGTCCGTGCGCGCCGCCATCTGAACATAAACATATGTCATATGTTGTATGTTGCACAATTGCACCAAGAAAAATTCCTATTTTGAGAGCCTGTTCTCAAACAATGGCAATAATAACTATTCTGATTCTAATTCTGATGGCTCTGACATTAGCATTCCTGGCGAATTTCTGAGCAGCTTGCATTTTCCTTCTTGTTTCTGCTTTAATGGATTCTGCCTTGGATTTTATAGTAATTTTCTGTCTCTTCGACTCCCTCTCCACATCTAACTGCTCCAAATGCAAAAATTATGCAAACATCAAAAAGAGTACAGGCAATTTTTATTCTATCAGCTAACTTCCTTTATCTGAAAAGCCATTTGTCATTTATAGCATGAAATAACAAATATTTTGCAGTGTTGTTGTTTATGTTTCAAAATTATTCAACTATTCAATGTGAAAATATAAACAGTAGAAATAATGAACAAAATGTCAGCTACAGCTACTGTCTTGTTGTAAAACACCAATGAAAATTAAATGTAGCATTTAGACAGGCTGCACTGTAGCAAAAGTCATCACATGTCTGCTAGGGCTGGGCGACATGGACGAAAAAGTATATCTCGATATATTTTTCCTTAAACTCGATATTTGATATATATCTCGATATATTTTCCGGTGAAAATATACAAATAAAGATATTCATTTTTCAGCAAAATTCACTGTAGTTTTTGGCAGGTATGACAAAGAGACGGATGAAGATTTTAACACACATTGTAGGTTGGGAAAAAAACGAAGAAAAACGGAAAATATTTTTTTATATTTTTACAGAGATGAAAAAGACGAATTTCCGACTATAGACGGAAAAATCACATGCCTGCTGGAAGTACAAGCCAAGACTAATACCCGCAGGCTGCAGAACTTCATAAAAGCCCCTCAGAACTGGTGTACTGGTCAGCTTTTTTTTAGCCATGTGACAGATTATTCTATAAGCATGAGTAACTAAACATGTCCACAACTACAAACCCCAAAAGCAGTGAAGTTGGCACGTTGTGTAAATGGTAAAAAAAAACCCAGAATATTATGATTTGCAAATCCTTTTTAACTTATATTCAATTGAATAGACTGCAAAGACAAGATATTTCATGTTCTAACTGGAAAATGTTGTTTGCAAATATTAACTCATTTGGAATTTGATGCCTGCAACATGTTTAAAAAAAGCTGGCACAAGTGGCAAACCAGACTGATAAAGTTGAGGAATGATCATCAAACACTTATTTGGAACATCCCACAGGTGAACAGGCTAATTGGGAACAGGTGGGTTGCATGATTGGGTATAAAATCAGCTTCCATGAAATGCTCAGTCATTCACAAACAAGGATGGGGCGAGGGTCACCACTTTGTCAACAAATGCGTGTGAAATTGTCCAACAGTTTAAGGACAACTTTTCTCAACCAGCTATTGCAAGGAATTTAGGGATTTCACCATCTACGGTCCGTAATGTCATCAAAAGTTTCAGAGAATCTGGAGAAATCACTGCACGTAAGCGATTATATTACGGACCTTCGATCCCTCAGGGGGTACTGCATCAAAAAGCGACACCAGTGTGTAAAAGATATCACCACATGGGCTCAGGAACACTTCAGAAAACCACTGTCAGTAACTACAGTAACTACTAATTGCTGGTTAAAACTCTACTATGCAAAGCGAATGCCATTTATCAACAACACCCAGAAACGCTGCCTGCTTCGAGGAGCCCGAGCTCATCTAAGAATGACTGATTCAAAGTGGAAAAGTGTTCTGTGGTCTGACGAGTCCACATTTCAAATTGTTTTTGGAAACTGTGGACGTTGTGTCCTCTGGACCAAAGAGGAAAATAACCACCTGGATTGTCATAGGCGCAAAGTTGAAAAGCCAGCATCTGTGATGGTATGGGGGTGTATTAGTGTCCAAGGCATAGGTAACTTACACATCTGTGAAGGCACCATTAATGCTGAAAGGTACATACAGGCTTTGGAGCAACATATGTTGCCATCCAAGCAATGTCCTTTTAAAATTCTGCTTATTTCAGCAAGACAATGCCGAGCCACGTGTTACAACAGCATGGTTTCGTAGTAAAAGAGTGCAGGTACTAGACTGGCCTGCCTGTAGTCCAGACCTGTCTCCCATTGAAAATGTGTGGCGCATTATGAAGCGTAAAATACGACAACTTAAGCTGTACATCAAGCAAGAAAGGGAAAGAATTCCACCTGAAGAGCTTCAAAAATGTGTCTCCTCAGTTCCCAAACGTTTACTGAGTGTTGTTAAAAGGAAAGGCCATGTAACACAGTGGTAAAAATGCCCCTGTGACACATTTTTTTGCAATGTGTTGCTGCCATTAAATTCTAAGTTAAAGATTATTTGCAAAAACAAAATAATTTTCTCAGTATGAACATTAAGTATCTTGTCTTTGCAGTCAATTCAATTGAATATAAGTTGAAAATGATTTGCAAATCATTGTATTCTGTTTATATTTACCATTTACACAACGTGACAACTTCACTGCTTTTGGGTTTTATAAATGATGACTTCATGCAGGCATGTCGTTGCCTCTCGCCTACCTAATAAAAGCATGTACTACATGCACTAGGGAGTAAATATTTGACTTACCCAAGCCACTGCCATGATGCCCAGGGCAAAGAGACTCGGTCCCAGTAGGTTCCACAGACCGTGACGGTCCAGCTGCAAAGCCATGGAAAGGGACATGGCCCCCAGCAAATAAAGCACCTTGATGGGGAACAAAAAAACAGCCAGCATATCCGTCAATGTCGTTTGGAACACTGCGACCACTGAGGCTCAGTTCAAGCAGGTCTGGTGCACGCCGCTAAAGTCCCGCTACAGAGACCAGTTGTCGGAAAATGTGCAGCAGGGGCCATTTGCAGCCCCAAACACATTCTGAAGACAAAATAAAAACAGACACCAAAAAGACCCCAAAAATATGAAATACGATGCTGAAATGCCCGTGCCAAACTTAAACACTAACGTTAGCATGCCAACAGTTAAAATGCGCCAAGTACCAAGTCATCTGACCGAAGTGTATGTAGAAAAAGAAGTTAGCATGTGTCAAGTAGCAAATTGTATGACTCTGAGATGTTCGGCTGCACAATTAAATGTTGGCACGCTAAAGTTAGCATGCTAGAATGCTAACAGGTAACATGTTATATGGTAAATGGTCTGTATATATATATATATACTGTATGTATGGAGTGATTTACTTTACCTGCACGATACCCAAAACGCTTTAAATCATGGGTCACACACACATTCACACACTGATGGTGGAAGCTGCCATGCAAGGTGCTAACCATGACCAATCAGGAGCAAGGGGTGGGGGAAGTGCCTTGCCCAAGGACACGTGACTAAGATGACGGAAGCTGGATTCCAAACCAAGAAACCTCGAGTAGCTGAAAAAAGATCATGCTAATGTTAGCATATCAACATTAGCATGCAAACTTTTTCAGCCCCCTTTTTCAGCCAAACACCTCACAATCATGTAAACTGGTACTTGGCACATGCTAACAGTTAGCATGATCACTTTAGCATGTTAACATGCTATCATAAGCGTGCCAACTTTTTTTTGGCTAATCTTACATGCGTATACTTCATAGTCATATGACTTGACACATTCTGTTAAGATGCTAATGTTAGCATTTTAACATGCTGAAATAAGTGTGCCAACTTTATTTTAGCTAATTTTACTTGCGTACACCTCATAGTCATATGACCTGACACATTCTAACTGTTAGCATGCTAATGTTAGCATTTTAACATGCTAAAATAAGCGTGCCAACTTTATTTTAGCTAATTTTACATGCGTACACTTCATTGTCATATGACTTGACTCATTCTAACAGTTAGCATGCTAATGTTTGCATTTTAACATGCTAACATAAGCGTGCCAACTTGTTTTTAGCTAATTTTACATGCGTACACTTCATAGCCATTACTTGACACATTCTAACTGTTAGCATGCTAATGTTAGCATTTTAACATGCTAACATAAGCGTGTCAACTTTTTTTTAGCTAATTTCAAATGCGTACACTTCTTGTCATATGACTTGACACATGCTAACCTTTGCATTTTAACATGCTAACATAAGCATGCCAACTTTTTTTTTAGCTGATTTTACATGCGGATACTTCATAGTCATATGACTTGACACATTATAACTGTTAGCATGCTAACATAAGCGTGCCAACTTGTTTTTAGCTAATTTTACATGCGTACACTTCATAGTCATGACTTGACACTTTTCAACTGTTAGCATGCTAACATTAGCATTTTAACATGCTAACATAAGCGTGCCAACTTTTTTTAGCTAATCTTACATGCGTATACTTCATAGTCATATGACTTGACACATTCTGTTAAGATGCTAACGTTAGCATTTTAACATGCTGAAATAAGCGTGCCAACTTTTTTTAGCTAATTTTACATGCGTACACTTCATAGTCATATGACTTGACACATTCTAACTGTTAGCATGCTAACGTTAGCATTTTAACATGCTAAAATAAGCGTGCCAACTTTATTTTAGCTAATTTTACATGCGTACAATTCATTGTCATATGACTTGACTCATTCTAACAGTTAGCATGCTAATGTTTGCATTTTAACATGCTAAAATAAGCGTGCCAACTTTATTTTAGCTAATTTTAGATGCATACACTTCATAATAATAATAATAATAATGGATTAGATTGTATATCGCGCTTTTCTATTATTAGATACTCAAAGCGCTCACAGAGAAGTGGGAACCCATCATTCATTCACACCTGGTGGTGGTAAGCTACATTTGTAGCCACAGCTGCCCTGGGGTAGACTGGCGGAAGCGAGGCAGCCAGTTTGCACCTACGGCCCTTCCGACCACCACCTATCATTTATTCATCATTCATTCACCAGTGTGAGCGGCACCGGGGGCAAGGGTGAAGTGTCAAGAGGCGGGGAGCGAACCTGCAACCCTCAGGTTTCTGGCACGGCCGCTCTACCCACTACGCCATACCACACCTGTGTCATTACTTGACACATTCTAACTTTTAGCATGCTAATGTTAGCATTTTAACATGCTAACATAAGCGTGCCAACTTTTTTTTAGCTAATCTTACATGCTTACACTTCATAGTCATATGACTTGACAAGTTCTAACTCTTAGCAAGCTAATGTTAACATTTTAACTTGCTAACATAAGCGTGCCAACTTTTTCTTAAGCTAATTTTACATGCGTACACTTCATAGTCATTACTTTTCACTTTCCAACTGTTATCATGCTAACGTTAGCATTTTAACATGCTAATATAAGCGTGCTAACTTTTTTTTGCAAATTTTACATGCGTACACTTTATAGTCATATGACTTGACACATGCTAACGTTAGCATTTTTGACATGCTAACATTAGCGTGCCAACTTTTTTTTAGCTAATTTCACATGCGTACATTTCATAGTCATATGACTTGACACGTCCTAACTGTTAGCATGCCAACATAAGCGTGCCAACTTGTTTTTAGCTCATTTTACATGTGTACACTTCATAGTCATGACTTGACACGTTCCAACTGTGAGCATGCTAACGTTAGCATTTTAACATGCTAACATAAGCGTGCCAACTTTTTTTTTGCAAATTTTACATGCGTACACTTCATAGTCATATGACTTGACACATGCTAACGTTAGCATTTTAACATGCTAACATTAGTGTGCCAACTTTTCTTTAGCTAATTTCACATGCGTACACTTCATAGCAGAGGTGGGACCAAGTCATTGCTTTGCAAGTCACAAGTAAGTCTCAAGTCTTTGCCCTCAAGTCTCGAGTCAAGTCCCGAGTCAAGACAGGCAAGTCCCGAGTCAAGTCCAAAGTCAAGACTGGAAAGTCTCAAGTCAAGTCACAAGTCCTGCATTTTGAGTTTCGAGTCCTTTCAAGTCCTTTTAACCACAGACTAATATTTTACACAGATTGTGTATGCTTTTAAACCGCTGTATTTATTTATTAAAACAAGTGCATTTGAAATAGCAGGAAAAAAATAGTACTGACATTGCAATTCATAATAGCACTATTAACCAGTCATTTTAATAGTTTAAACAATTTTAAACAATTACTCATTCCTTTACAGAATAAACACATTTGCAAAAACAAGTGCAACTGTACTTATTTGTACAAAAGTGTTAACATTGTATTTCCATGGCATATTGCATTGTAACTAGTTCCAAAGCAGTTTCTATTCTGTTCTTACCTTATCTCATTGATCTCATCTCATACTGTATGTGTGTTTATGTGTGCGTACACATGAAAAACATAACAAATACATGAACATAACAATGAACAGAGTTGTACTTATTAGATGTCAGGGCCCTATGCAATATGTACACATATTCTTAATATAGTATGCATTTTAACTGACCTTTATTTGACTATGTTTGTCTTTTTGTAGGTGGCTAAAATATGCGGTGCTGCTGACCGCCGTCTAACGTTATGTTACTGTGTGTGATACAATGACTAACGTAGCGTTATTTGTAGGTACCTCATGCAACCCTGCTTAAAAAAATCACTTGACAAAAAGTATGAATAAGGAAGCAAACTGCAGTGGACGCAACATATTGCTGTGTTTGAAATGATGTTATAACCATAGACATCTAAAAAGTAGACGCAGTATTGGTTGCTGTGACGCGAGCAAATTGCATCTTGAAGTGGTGATGAGGAGCCGGCGAGCAGCCTAAACTGACAGTTGACAGGTAGAAAACAAAGATGCCGGGCTGGTGTTCAGCGTTTTCCTGCTCAAATGAGCGGACTGTTGAAAATAGGAATCGGGGGATTACTTTTCACAAGTAAGATTTAACATTAATGTACTTTTGGTTGTATTTTATGAAAATAACATTACCACAGAGTTAAGAAGGAGCAAAGATCTTCAATATTTGTATGTGAAAATCACAAACAAATCTTCTGGGGGAGGATGACGCCCCTACAGGGGTTTGGTTTACAAACTTTCAGCCCCACCTAAAACAAAATTCACCAGCCGCCACTGATTATGGTGCATTCTCATTTTAGGCAAAATATAAGACAATACTTTCTTAACAGTATAATTGTAACCAGGAATAAGTCTTCAAGTAACAATATTCAAATACTAACATTGTTGGGTAAGACAGCATTTGGTTTTATACTGAATCCAGTGAAACAGATTGGTGGTTTTAGCTGATATAAAGACTTTCAGGTGTTTATATATGTTTAAGTATTTGGCAGACGCTTTTATCCAAAGCGACATACATAAAAAATACATATATAACAATCACTGTAAACATTATCATTTAAGGGAAGAATGTAATACAAAATATCAATACAAAGTGTCAAGACAGAATAAACTCTCTGCTGCTGCAGCAACAGAGATACGGTCTATAAGATATATAGATATCTAATGTATTCATACATTGTTTATGTAGGATATACGCATGTATATATAACGTAATTATATTGTTTCTTCAACTTAAAAATAGCTGACCGTTTTTTTCCCCCTTCTCTGGGCTTATATTCCCAGTTTTGATCTCGGACGTCTGGTCACTTATAGCATATAAGAATATTCTATTACTGTTAAGCAAACTATGAATAATAAAACATGTGTCCGTTATCATAGCTACACGTATGACAAAAAAGCGCGTGAAAATGAGTGGTATTCAGTGAGGTAAAATGAATTAAATGCGCTGACAGTTCATTGCTCCTGCCAAATGAATTGCACTGAGTGGAGCGGATCACCACTCCAAGATGGCGGCCCCGCGTCTCGTCTGCGCCAGTAAGCAGTAGCGCTCGATGCTGCGTCTACTTATAAGATGTCTATGGTTATAACGTTAGCAGTGAGTTTACAGCCTCACTGATTTAACTACACAGCAAATAAAAGTCATGTTACTTAGCCAATAAACGTTAGCTTACATTCAAAACTTACCCTTCTTTGTGCAACTTCAAATGTCGAACGAAGTTGGAAGTTGTTGCGTCTCCGTCTGTAATATTCGAACTGCGTGATTTGCATACGGCAATTCGTTTTTTGTTGACCAAGTCGTAGTTTTTATACCCGAACGAAACCAACTTTGGTATAAATCTTTCTCACTGGCGCGTTGTTTGACAACTCTTGTTCATTGGTTGTCCTGCAATTTGATTGGCTGAATGCTGTGTGATGAAAACAATGTAGATCTAATTTGATTGGCTGTTGTACTGAGAGCACACACGCTGACACGCAGCACACACGCTGAGAGACAGACACGTACAAAATGAAAGCTACGGAGCGCTCCCAAATAACTTTTTAAACTTTAGATTTTGGGGAAAGTAGCAAGTCATGTCAAGTCAAAAGGCTCAAGTCCAAGTGAAGTCACAAGTCATTGATGTTAAAGTCTAAGTCGAGTTGCAAGTCTCTTTACATTTTGTCAAGTCGAGTCTAAAGTCATCAAATTCATGACTCGAGTCTGACTCGAGTCCAAGTCATGTGACTCGAGTCCACACCTCTGCTTCATAGTCATATGACTTTACACGTCCTAACTGTTAGCATGCTAACATAAGCGTGCCAACTTGTTTTTAGCTAATTTTACATGTGTACACTTCATAGTCATATGACTTGACAAATGCCAACTGTTAGCATGCTAATGTTAGCATTTTAACATGCTAACATAAGGGTGCAAAATTTTTTTTTAGCTAATTTTACATGCGTACACTTCATAGTAATATGACTTGACACATTCTAACTTTGGCTTGCACGTTTCAGCATTCACGTGCCATTTCTCCCAAAATTGACTATGCTAGTTTTTTTTGTGTATTGTTGTCGCGGGCAACTAAAAAAAAAACAAGCTGCGGGCCGCACTTTTGCTAAATTGTTGTTGTAAAGTAAAGTGAGGGCAAAACAATAAATGAGAATTAAGAGGGAGTAGGTTCTCCAGGAAAGTGGTTGGTGCCAAAAGTCTTTTTTTTTTACCTCACACAAAATAACAATGGATGTATTATTTGGAAGAAAAAAAATCTATCGCACAGCTCTAACTAATACATGAAGAGAGCCTCCACTCTGGGAGCGAAAGGCCCATCACCACCATGAAAACAAAGCACGGAAACCAGGACGTGAGGCAAAAATCTATAAATAACACCGGCTTAACTTTTCTCTCCTCTCTTTTTGTCAAGCTCTCAATATGACACAAAGCCACAAGCATGCAGGGGAAGATAACAGGGGAGGGGGACGGGAAATCAATAAGATATGCCACACACGTCTGCCTTCTGTCTGCTGCGGAACGTGAGGACACATTTAAGGTTTTTTTTTCTTTTTTTTCCAAGCATGGAAGGGATGACCCGCCTGCAGGAGGACGGGACTAATTGGAATAGACGAGGGAGGAGGGCACTCATCAGTCATGCTGGGTCAGACAGTAAGCAGGCAAACATCCCTGTACTGTACCAAGCTTTAATGAATCATTATCCGTCATCGTGATGGACCAGCTTGTGCAGAATATTTCTGATCTGGCATTTACATTCGACAGCGCACAGTGAGCGTGACAATGCGTGTGTGTCCGTTTTCAAATAATTTCAGCGGCCTGTTGGACTAATAAGCAACATCCATCCATCCATCTTCAACCGCTTATCCGGAATCGGGTCGCGGGGACAACAGCTCCAGCAAAGACCCCCAGACTTCCCTCTCCAGAGCAACATTTGCGACTTCCTCCTGGGGAATCCCGAAGCATTCCCAGGCCAGAGAGGAAATGTAATCCCCCCATCTGGTCCTTGGCCTGCCGGGGGGCCTCCTCCCAGTGGGACGTGCAACAAGGACCTCCCTAGGGAGACGCTCGTGAGGCATCCGCACGAGATGCCCGAACCACCTAAGCTGGCTCCTTTCCAAGCGAAGGAGCAGCGGCTCTACTCCGAGTCTCTCTCGGGTGACTGCACTTCTCACCCTATCTCTAAGGGAGATGCCAAGCATAAGCATAATAAGCAACAGATGATGTGAATTTTCCGATCCGCTTCTGCAATCGGCAGAGCACGCTCTGACAAGAAAGAGGCACTACAGAGCTCGAATTTAACCACGGCAACTGCGGCAAAAGCCGCGACCGCCCTCGTCATTTGCCGTAAAGCCCTAAAAAATTGACCAACATCTGCAGCAAGAACACGACGTGACCACCCTTGACTTTTTACTTGTTAATGGACGAGGGATGTAACAATAAACGGTATAATGATAATTTGCGATAAAATTTCAGACGGTTAGTAAAACCGTCTGAAATGCATTTTAGGCAACATGAAGTCAGGCGCATGCGCACTAGCGTCGTCTGGCTTGATAATCATGGCGGACTAACTACACGGAATTTGCTTCGGAGATTTCCCCTCGGAGTAAATGGAGCCAAGCGCTTGGTTTAACGTATTTTCCCTCGATTCCGCCGTGCGTTTAAGAGCGCACTGCTGTGTTTAGATGGAGACAGGTGTGGACAATATTTGGGACACTTGTCCCCACACTAAAAGTATACAGCGAAGGAGAAAACTATTTGATGTTGCTTTTATTTTCTCAATACAGCGTCCATCAGCTGCTGTGACAGAGTTAATGAGTTGAGGAAACATGCAGCGGGTGATGTGTCGTGAACGTTGTCACAGCTTGTTTATAAAGTCTTAACGTTGTTTCCTGGGATGTTCACATGTCCTTTATTTAACTGCAAACTGTATCAGTGTTCAAATAACATCAATACTAGCTCAAATGTTTTGTCATATCATCGAACTGAACGCTGGCTGTGAAGATTGTGTGTTCGATGTGAGAGGTGTCTCTCTTTATTTTTGTTGGCCAAACTGTTGTACTGAACTAAGAGAAGAACAAAGCTTGTTTATTAGACTTTATCTTCATTAGCCAAACTGCTTTTTGTTTTTTTTTTATATCAAAAAGTAAACACCAGGGTTTTTTTTTTTAATTGTTTGTGTTTTTTTCATGTCACAAAGGTATTACTTCAAAAACCATTCATGTGACACAGCATTTTGTTAATGTTTTATTGCGTATAATTAGTTCCTATACGACATATTTCTGCTGAAACTCTTAATGGATCTGTCAAGATACCCCATCTGCATATTACATATAAATGTACATAACTTTGAAAATCACAATGTAAAAATAGACATGAAGGCATTTTGAATTGACAAAAACCCGACAACTTTACATTAATAATGATTTAAAAAACCACAGTTCATATATATATATATATATATATATATATATATATATATATATATATATATATATATATATATATATATATATATATATATATATATATATATATATATATATATAAATATATATATATATATACACTACCGTTCAAAAGTTTGGGGTCACATTGAAATGTCCTTATTTTTGAAGGAAAAGCACTTTAAACTAGTCTTCACTTTAGAGAAATACACTCTATACATTGCTAATGTGGTAAATGACTATTCTAGCTGCAAATGTCTGGTTTTTGGTGCAATATCTACATAGGTGTATAGAGGCCCATTTCCAGCAACTATCACTCCAGTGTTCTAATGGTACAATGTGTTTGCTCATTGGCTCATAAGGCTAATTGATGATTAGAAAACCCTTGTGCAATGATGTTCACACATCTGAAAACAGTTTAGCTCGTTACAGAAGCTACAAAACTGACCTTCCTTTGAGCAGATTGAGTTTCTGGAGCATCACATTTGTGGGGTCAATTAAACGCTCAAAATGGCCAGAAAAAGAGCACTTTCATCTGAAACTCGACAGTCTATTCTTGTTCTTAGAAATGAAGGCTATTCCACAAAATTGTTTGGGTGACCCCAAACTTTTGAACGGTGGTGTATATATATATATATATATATATATATATATATATATATATATATATATATGTATATATATATATATATATATATATATATATATATATATATATATATATATATATATATATATATATATATATATATGTATATATATCCATCCATTTTCTACCGAGTATTCCCTTCGGGGTCGCTGGAACCTATCTCAGCTACAATCGGGCGGAAGGCGGGGTACACCCTGGACTAGTCGCCACCTCAATTGCAGGGCCAACACAGATAGACAGACAACATTCACACTCACATTCACATACTAGGGCCAATTTTTAGTGTTGCCAATCAACCTATCCCCAGGTGCATGTCTTTGGAGGTGGGAGGAAGCCGGAGTACCCGGAGGGAACCCACGCAGTCACGGGAAGGACATGCAAACTCCACACAGAAAGATCCCGAGCCCGGGATTGAACTCACGACTACTCAGGACCTTCGTATTGTGAGGCAGACGCACTAACCCCTCTTCCACCGTGCTGCCCATGTGTATGTATATATATATATGTTTTTACATATATATATATATATATATATATATATATATATATATATATATATATATATATATATATATATATATATATATATATATATATATATATATATATATATACACACATATATATATATATATATATATATTTACATATATATATATATGTATATATATATATACTGTATATGTATTTACTGTATATATATATATGTGTATATATATACACATATATATGTATATATACATATATATATACATATATACTGTATGTATGTGTATACAGTATATATACATATATATATATATATATATATACGCACTAACCCCTCTGCCACCGTGCTGCCTATGTGTATATATATATATATATATGTATATATATATATATATATATATATATATATATATATATATATATATATATATATATATATATATATATATATATATATATATATATATATATATATATATACATATATATATATATATATATACATATATATATATATATATATACATATATATATATATATATATATATATATATATATATATATATATATATATATATATATATATATATATATATATATATATATATATACCGTGCTGCCCATGTATATATATATATATATATATATATATATATATATATATATACATGGGCAGCACGGTGGCAGAGGGGTTAGTGCGTATATATATATATATATATGTATATATATATATATATATATATATATATATATATATATATATATATATATATATATATATATATATATATATATATATATATATATATATATATGTATATATACTGTATACACATATTTACAGTATATATGTATATATATATATGTATATATGTATATATACATATATATGTGTATATATATACACATATATGTATACAGTAAATACATATACAGTATATATATATACATATATATATTTAAATATATATATATATGTATGTGTATATATATATATATATATATATATATATATATATATATATATATATATATATATATATATATATATATATATATATATATATATATATGTGTGTATATATATATATATATATATATATATATATATATATATGTAAAAACATATATATATATATATACATATATACATATATATGTAAAAATATATATGTAAATATATCCATCCATGTATATATATATATATATATATATGTATACATGGATGGATGGATGGATATATATATATATATATATATATATATATATATATATATATATATATATATATATATATATATATATATATATATATATATATATATACATGGCTGGATGGATGGATGGATGGATATATATCATCATGGCGCCGATGAAGGCTGCCTCTGTGCTTTCGTGCGCTCTGTTTTGTTTGTTTTTGTACATAAATTGTGTTTCCGGGTGCTCTTACACCCGTGAAGAGCTACTGAACATCAGATCCACCATCCCTATGGACTTGTTACCGGTCATCTTAGCGTCAGCTGCGGATTTCGTCCATTCTGCGATCAAAAGAGGGAAACCGCATCGACGAGGAAAGTTTTCGCGGACGGGGATTGCGCACGCCTCTACCAGGCATCTTCCTCTCCAACGTCCGCTCACTTGCCAACAAGATGGACGAGCTAGCGTTGCTGATGAGAAGGAACAAGGACTTCTCCTCATCATGTATGTTGTGTTTCACGGAGACTTGGCAGAGCGCAAGTGTCCCGGACAGCGCGCTTCAACTGGAGAGCTTTCATCTCCTCCGCGCGGACCGAGACGCGGCGCTCTCTGGCAAAAAAAGCGGCGGTGGACTATGCTTCTTTATCAACAATAGCTGGTGCACAGACGTGACTGTCATTTTTAGACACTGTTCTTCTTCTCTGGAATATTTCTTCATCCACTGTAAGCCCTTTTACTCACCGCGTGAGATTGTTTCATTCATTCTCGTGGCTGTTTACATCCCGCCCGGCGCGGACGTGCGTGACGCTCAGCGCGCGCTCGCAGGACAGATTTTTCATGTGGAACGGTCTTTTCCTGACTCTCTTGTTATCGTGCTTGGTGACTTTAACATAGGAAATTTGAGCCAGGAATTACCAAAGTATAGACAGTTTATTAAATGCCCGACCAGAGAGGAGAACACGCTGGATCACTGCTACACTACACTGAGCAAGGCTTTTCATGCAGTCCCGCGCGCTGCTCTTGGACTATCAGATCACGTGATGGTGCACTTAATCCCTTCATACAGACAGAGACTGAAACTGGCTAAACCTGTTATGAGGAACATTAAGTGTTTCACCGCCGAGTCTGTGGACGAGTTGCGTGCTTGCTGGGAAACGACAGACTGGGAGGCAATTGGAGTGGCCACGAACAATCTGGACGAGTATACGGACACTGTGACCTCATACATACAGTTCAATGAGGCGCGCATCATTCCAATGCGCACCAGGGTTTGTTATAACAACGATAAGCCCTGGTTCACACCCAAGCTCCGACAGCTGCGCAAGAAGAAGGAGGCTGCGTGGAGAAGCGGGGACCGAAGTACATACAGAGAAGCGAAGTACCACTTCACCAGGGAAGTGGAGAAAGCTAAATCTGTGTACTCTAACCGTCTACAGGAACAGTTCCGCTCCAATGATTATGCGGCAGTTTGGAGAGGTCTAAGGGCCCTTACGAACTATAAGCCCAAAACCCCCCAGGCCCTGAATGACCGGACTCTCGCTCAGGGCCTCAACACACATTACTGTCGTCATGAACGGCCTTCAGCTCATCAAAGCCATGCTCCCCCCACCATCACCCTCCCCACCAATGCCAGCACATCATTAAAGGAGTTAAAGGACTAAAAGGACTCCAATGACATCACAGGACTCCAAAAACATCATAAGACTGTAAAGACCCTCTCCATCAAAGAAGAGGATGTACGCCGGCAGTTCTTGAAGCTGAATACGCGGAAGGCCCCCGGGCCGGATGGTGTCTCCCCCTCCACTCTCAGACACTGTGCTGTCTTCACTGACATTTTTATAAATAAATAAATAAATGAGAAATGGGTTATACTTGTATAGCGCTTTTCTACCTTCAAGGTACTCAAAGCGCTTTGACAGTATTTCCACATTTACCCATTCACACACACATTCACACACTGATGGCGGGAGCTGCCATGCAAGGCGCTAACCAGCAGCCATCAGAGGCAAAGGGTGAAGTGTCTTGCCCAAGGACACAACGGACGTGACTAGGAAGGTAGAAGGTGGGAATTGAACCCCAGTAACCAGCAACACTCCGATTGCTGGCACAGCCACTCTACCAACTTCGCCACGACACCTCTCTGGAGCTATGCCGCATGCCGTCCTGCTTTAAAACCTCTACCATTTTCCCTGTCCCCAAGAAAGCACGGATCACAGGACTTAATGACTACAGGCCGGTCGCGCTGACGTCTGTGGTCATGAAGACCTTTGAGCGCTTGGTCCTGCCCCACCTCAAGGACATCACCGCCCCCCTCCTGGACCCACTGCAGTTCGCCTACAGAGCCAACAGGTCTGTGGATGATGCAGTGAACCTGGCCCTCCACTTCATCCTGGAGCATCTGGACTCCCCAGGAACCTACGCTAGGACCCTGTTTGTGGACTTCAGCTCTGCCTTCAACACCATCCTCCCTGGACTGCTACGAGACAAGCTCTACCAGCTCAGCGTGCCCGACTCCCTCTGCAGTTGGATTAATGACTTCCTGACAGACCGAAGACAGCACGTACGGCTGGGGAAGATTGTCTCGGACAGTCGAACCACAAACACTGGTACTCCTCAGGGCTGTGTACTCTACCCCTGGCTCTTCTCCCTGTATACAAACTGC
>NC_084736.1:43742285-43779785 GCF_033978785.1 Entelurus aequoreus
ATGCAAATGTTAGCCAATTTGACCGCCGAACATCTCGGATTCATATAACTTGGTACTTTGCACATGCTCACTGTTAGCATACTAACGTTTGCTTTAGCAAGTTAACTTTCTTGATTTAGCTAATTTCACATGCGTACGCTTTATAGTCATTTGACTCGGTACTTGACACATTCTAACAGTTGACACATGCTAACTGTTAGCATGCCAGCGTTAGCGTTCTAGTACACTAACATTAGCATGCTAACATTGGCATTCAAACTTTTTCTGCCCCCTTTGTCAGCCGAACACCTCAGTCATACAACTTGGTACTTGACACAGTCTAACTGTTAGCATGCCAATGTTAGCATTGTAGCATATTACCGTTAGCCAATTTTACAGCCGAACATCTCAGAGTCATATTACTTGGTACTTTGCACATGCTCACTGTTAGCATACTTACGTTTGCTTAAGCATGTTAACTTTCTTGATTTAGCTAATTTCACATGCGTACGCTTTATAGTCACATGACTCGATACTTGACACATTCTTACTGTTGACACATGCTAACTGCTAGCATGCCAACGTTAGCAATCTAGCACACTAACATTAGCATGCAAACTTTTTCAGCCCCTTTTTTCAGCCGAACATCTCAGAGTCATATAACTTGGTACTTGGCACATGCTAACTGCTTACATTTGCATATAAACATGCTAACATAAGCTGTTTCTTTAGCTAAATTTACACGTGTACACTTCATAGATATATGACTTGACACATTTTAACTGTTAGCATGCTAATGATAGCATTTGAACATTATTATTATTTTTAAATTTGCCAACTTTTTTTAGCTAATTTTACCCCAGTACACTTCATAGACGTATGACTTGACACATTCTAACAGTTAGCATGCTGACGTTAGCATTTTAACATGCGAACATAAGTTTGACAACTTGTTTTAGATAATTTTACACGAGTACACATCATAGACATATGACTTGACACAAGCTAACTGTCAGCATGCTAACGTTAGCATTTTAACATTTTACATTTTTTAGCATTTTTAAGTTTCACAACTTTTTTTAGCTAGTTTTACATGCGTACACTTCATCGACGTATGACTTGACACATTTTAACTGTTAGCGTGCTAACATTAGCATTTTAACATGCGAAAATACATTTGACAAGTTTGTTTTAGCTAGTTTTACATGCGTATACTTCATAGTCATATGACTTGACACATTCTAACTGTTAGCATGCTAACGTTAGCATTTTAACAAGCGAACATACGTTTGACAACTTGTTTTTAGCTAATTTTACACACGTACACTTTATAGTCATATGACTTGACACATTCTACCTGTGGATTTCCCACTAGAATGAGTAAAAAGCTACCTGTTTGATGATGGACTTGAGCCTGGCCATGGCGATGACGGTGACCCACACGGACATGAGCGAGCCCAGGAAGTCGCAAAACTGCAGGACGTCGTACTCCATGATGCAAAAGACCACGATGCCCGGCTGGTCGCACGCGTGGTAGAACTGGTAGGAGACAAGAAAAGGTAGTGAGGTGAAGACCATGCGATAGCACAGTGAACATACCGTTTGACAGGGGTTTCAAACTCATTGAGGGCCACATTGTGTTTGACCTCAGAGGGCCGTTTCTAACAGGTCTATTTTTCTGGGCTATTAGCCCCTGCTTTTTTTCTTACGCTTTGAACCCTGCAGCTAATGAAACAGTGCGAGCTAACATCTTGGTGATGATAAAGGGTTTAAATGATAAAAAAATATTTCTCTTAAGAGTGTATAAATCCACTCCATCCCATTTTCATATTTTTGTTCATGATCGTTTATATATTTGCCTCTAAAACTTTCCAAAATACACCCAAATCTGCACTGTTTCAGGTAAACAAACAGTAGCCTAATGGGACTCTGGAACTGGCCTGGGCAAAATACGGCCAGCGGTCCACATGCTGCCCATTAAGATTTTCAATCCGGCCCGCCGGACGTCCGACATAATAATTATTTTAGACTTTAACATCAAAACAGTCGCCGCTATAGAACTATAGAAAGTATTTCAATGGTTGAAATCTGCGCTTTTGGGTGTTACAGGAGTTATTATGGTAATATATGTCACAGCAACTCAGACAAGAAACAAAGCAGAGTGAGCGGGGTTTGTTTTCAGAGCAGCCAGCCCCAAACGTGTGTGTCAGAAACAGATGCAGAAGCAGATTTTTACTACAAAGTTCTGCATAAAAGTGATAATATATATATATATATATATATATATATATATATATATATATATATATATATATATATATATATATATATATATATATATATATATATATATATATATATGTATATATATACATATATATATATATATATATATATATATGTATATATATATATATATATATATATATATATATATATATATATATATATATATATATATATATATATATATATATACACACGTATATATATATATATATATATATATATATATATATATATATATATATATATATATATATATATATATATATACACTACCGTTCAAAAGTTTGGGGTCACCCACAAAATTTTGTGGAATAGCCTTCATTTCTAAGAACAAGAATAGACTGTCAAGTTTCAGATGAAAGTTCTCTTTTTCTGGCCATTTTTGAGCGTTCAATTGATCTGAAACTTGACAGTCTAGTGTATATATATATATATATATATATATATATATATATATATATATATATATATATATATATATATATATATATATATATATATATATATATATATATATATATATATACACTACCGTTCAAAAGTTTGGGGTCACCCACAAAATTTTGTGGAATAGCCTTCATTTCTAAGAACAAGAATAGACTGTCAAGTTTCAGATGAAAGTTCTCTTTTTCTGGCCATTTTGAGCGTTCAATTGACCCCACAAATGTGATGCTCCAGAAACTCAATCTGCTCAAAGGAAGGTCAGTTTTGTAGCTTCTGTAACGAGCTAAACAGTTGTCAGATGTGTGAACATGATTGCACAAGGGTTTTCTAATCATCAATTAGCCTTCTGAGCCAATGAGCAAACACATTGTACCATTAGAACACTGGAGTGATAGTTGCTGGAAATGGGCCTCTATACACCTATGTAGATATTGCACCAAAAACCAGACATTTGCAGCTAGAATAGTCATTTACCACATTAGCAATGTATAGAGTGTATTTCTTTAAAGTTAAGATTAGTTTAAAGTTATCTTCATTGAAAAGTACAGTGCTTTTCCTTAAAAAATAAGGGCATTTCAATGTGACCCCAAACTTTTGAACGGTAGTATATACTGTATATATATATATATGTATATATATATATATATATATATATATATATATATATATATATATATATATATATATATATATATATATATATATATATATGTATATATATATATATATATATATATATAAATAAACTTTTGACCATATATATATATATATATATATATATATATATATATATATATATATATATATATATATATATATAAGTATATGGTAAAAACTTTATTGTATTGTGGCCAAAAAGCTCAATTTTATTTCATCTGACCACAGAACTTTCCTCCAGAAGGTCTTATCTTTGTCCATGGGGTATCAGATGAAACAAAAATGTAGCTGTTTGGCCACAATACCCAGCAATATGTTTGGAGAAGAAAAGGTGAGGCCTTTAATCCTAGGAACACCATCCCTACCGTCAAGCGTGGTGGTGGTAGTCATATGCTCTGGGCCTGTTTTGCTGCCAATGGAACTGGTGCTTTACAGAGAGTAAATGGGACAATGAAAAAGGAGGATTACCTCCAAATTCTTCAGGACAACCTAAAATCATCAGCCCGCAGGTTGGGTCTTGGGCGTAGTTGGGTGTTCCAACAGGACAATGACCCCAAACACACATCGAAAGTGGTAAAGGAATGGCTAAATCAGGCTAAAATTAAGGTTTTAGAATGGCCTTTCCCAAAGTCCTGACTAAAATGTGTGAACAATGCTGAAAAAACAAGTCTATGTCAGAAAACCAACACATTTAGCTGAATTGAGGGGCGGCGTGGCGAAGTTGGTAGAGTGGCCGTGCCAGAAATCGGAGGGTTGCTGGTTACTGGGGTTCAATCCCCACCTTCTACCATCCTAGTCACGTCCGTTGTGTCCTTGGGCAAGACACTTCACCCTTGCTCCTGATGGCTGCTGGTTAGCGCATGGCATGGCAGCTCCCGCCATCAGTGTGTGAATGTGTGTGTGAATGGGTGAATGTGGAAATACTGTCAAAGCGCTTTGAGTACCTTGAAGGTAGAAAAGCGCTATACAAGTATAACCCATTTGTCATTTATTTATAACTGCACCAATTTTGTCAAGAGGAGTGGTCAAAAATTCAACCAGAAGCTTGCCAGAAGCTTGTGGATGGCTATCAAAAGTGCCTTATTGCAGTTAAACTTGCCAAGGGACATATAAGCAAATATTAACATTGCTGTGTATATACTTTTGACCCAGCAGATTTGCTCACATTTTAAGTAGACCCATAATAAATTCATAAAAGAACCAAACTTCATGAATGTTTTTTGTGACCAACAAGTATGTGCTCCAATCACTATATCACAAAAAAATAAGCGTTGCAGAAATTATTGGAAACTCAAGACATGCTCCCCTCACCTCCCAGGGGGTGATCAAGGGTAATGGGTCAAATATATAAAATAATTTCGCCACACCTAGTGTGTGTGTGACAATCATTGGTATTTTAACAGCCATGACATTATGTTCTTTACAAGTGTATGTAAACTTTTGATCGCGACTGTGTGTGTATATATATATATATATATATATATACACACATATATATATATATATATATATATATATATATATATATATATATATATATATATATATATATATATATATATATATACACATATATATTAAAATATATATATATATTTATACATATATATTAAAATATATATTTGTGTATATATATATATATATATATATATATATACATATATATTTAGAAATATAAATACATATATATATATACATATATATATGTATTTATATTTCTAAATATATGTATATATATATATATACATATATTTAGAAATATAAATACATATATATATATATATATATATATATATATATATATATATATATATATATATATATATATATATATATATATATATATATATATATTTATATATATATATATTTATACATATATATTAAAATATATATATATATACATATATATTTAGAAATATAAATACATATATATATATATATATATATATATATATATATATATATATATATATATATATATATATATATATATATATATATATATATTTTTATAGAGAGAGATATATACTATAAAATATATACATATATATATATATATACATACATATACATACAGTATATATTAAGTTAAAGTTAAAGTACCAATGATTGTCACACACACACTAGGTGTGGTGAAATTTGTCCTCTGCATTTGACCCATCCCCTTGATCACCCCCTGGGTGGCGAGGGGAGCAGTGGGCAGCAGCGTAGTCGCGCCCGGGAATTATTTTTGGTGATTTAACCCCCAATTCCAACCCTTGATGCAGAGTGCCAAGTAGGGAGGTAATGGGTCCCATTTTTATAGTCTTTGGTATGACCCGCCGGGGTTGGGGACCTCTGGAGTAGGAAGAAGCACAGCTTATATCTATAGTTCGTTCACATCATAACTTGTACATTTTTACATTAAATTCACTTCCTGTTTGAAAGAAGCATACATCACAATTTCCAGTTTGTTCGAAAAGTAGTAGGAAGAAGCACAGTTTATTTAATCCTACCCCTTTTCTTTTACATAACAGTTGCTATAACTTTTGTTCACTTCCTGTTCTCAATTTCTTCTTCTTCTTCTCCATAAGTAATCAATATAAAAATAAATAAATAAATAAATAATACTCGGTGAAGTAAGTTACTTTTCATATGGTGAGATGAGTAAGATTATTTTGAAAATGAATGAATGGATGGATGAATAAATTCAGAATATTTATCATGGTTCTTCTTCTTTGTACATTTTAAGTACATTTTAAGTTTGAAGAGTTTCTTGAAGTGGATCATATTAGTACATTGTTTTATTGCTTTGCTTAATCCATTCCATCATTTAATTCCACATGCAGATATACTGAAGGTCTTAAGTGTTGTACGTGCGTACAAATGTTTTAAATTACATTTTTCTCTAAGATTATATTTCTCCTCTTTTTTTGAGAAGAATTGTTGTATATTTTTGGGTAGCAGGTTATAGTTTGCTTTGTGTATAATTTTAGCTGTTTGCAAATTCACTATGTTGTGTAATTTCAGTATCTTTGATTCAATAAATAAAGGGTTTGTATGTTCTCTATATCCAACATTATGTATTATTCTAACTGATCTTTTTTGTAACACCATTAATGAATGACGTGTACTTTTGTAGTTATTTCCCCATATTTCTACACAATAACTCAGATATGGTAACATAGCGAGCAGTAGAGAATATGAAGTGATTTTTGGTCTAGAACATGTTTTGCTTTATTCATTATTGACGTGTTTCTTGCTACTTTATGTTGTATATTATTTACATGAGTTTTCCAATATATTATCAATCATTATACCTAGAAATTTGGTTTCATTTACTCTTTCAATTTCTATTCCGTCTATTTGTATTTGTGTTTGACTTTCTCTTCTACTGTTACCAAATAGCATTATTTTAGTTTTACTGAGATTCAAAGATAGTCTGTTTTTGTCAAACCATCTTTTTAATTTATTAATTTCTTCTGTTATTATTTGTATTATCTTCTGTGTGTTCTCTCCTGAACAAAACACAGTTGTATCATCCTCAAATAATACTAACTTAAAATATTTTGTAACTTTACAAATGTCATTTAAATAGAGATTGAATAATTTAGGTCCTAGTATTGATCCCTGAGGTACACCACAAGATATATTTAGCGTTGTAGACGTGTGTTCGCCTAGCTTCACGTATTGCTTCCTGTTTGTTAAATAACTTCTTATCCAGTTTAAGACTAGCCCTCTGATGCCATATCGTTCTAGTTTTTTGATTAAAATATTGTGATTAATTGTGTCAAAATGCTTTAGTTAGATCCATAAACACTGCTGCCGCACATTTTTTACTATCTATTGCATTGGTAATTTCTTCTGTAATTTCAGTTAAAGCCATCGATGTTGAAACATTAGCTCTGTATCCATATTGGTTCTCTTCGAGTATTCTATTTTTGTTTGTGAAACTCTCTAAACTGTTATTGAACAGTTAAGGAGCGAATGTGTGGGGGGGAAATAATTATGAGTACAATCTTAAGCCGTGGAAACACTGGGATACAGCTGTGGTAGTAATAATATTTTTATGGTTATCATCACAGTTTTCTTCTTCTGTGGTATCACTACAAAAAAGTCTGACTTTTAAGGCACATTGAGAACATTTTGGAGGTTCCTCTACATATGCAAAAACCCTGTTGCTTTTTAGGAATATATTGTTTCCAATTCAAAGTGTGAAGGTCTTCGATATATAGGGAACTATTGATTGGCGTATCAAAACAAACAAGCGAAGGTCCCTGTGAACTTCCAAGTGCTCACTTACGGTGGAGAAGAACATGGTGAAGATGTAGACGGAGGCCTCCAGCAGGTAGTGGCTGCGCACGGCGATGACCACAGGCGGCACGAACATGAGGTTGCTGAGACACAGCAGGAGGGTGGAGAGCAGCTGGAAGCTGTAGGAGTAGGCCTCAGAGTTGTCTGTGCATCCCCAGCCTTCCCAGCCTGCCATGCACAGCAAACACACTCAGGAGAAAGGCTTTTGCTCTCTCTTTATACTCTATTATATAACACAACATACTCAATAGGGGTTTTCCAGTGAATCACATGTTTTATTTGTAACGATTCTTAATTGATTTAAAAATTACATTTAAATTTATAAAATCCTCTGTCTTGTCCAGCCACTCTATTAAATGTTTGCGTAGAATTTTATCAAACAAAACCAGTTTTCTTTTAAATAATAAATAAATTAATCACTGTGGTTTATCTACCTTACGGAGGAATGTAATTCATCGTAGAACTAGCACCCAATGTTATAAAAAAATTATTGATTTTAAATCGAGAATCGTTTTGAATTGAAAATGGATTCTATATCGAATTGTTAACCCCAAGAATAAAATCAAATGGTGCCCAAAGATTTTCATCATATCAGTGCCTCTCAAATATTTTCTGTTGCACCCCGGCCCCCTACTCTGAATAGTATATTTTGTCTATAGAATTGTTATAAGTACGCCTCTGCATAACACTGTATCAAAATTAAAGCAAAAAAAATATATACAGTATATACACATATATATACATATATATATATATATATATATATATATATATATATATATATATATATATATATATATATATATATATATATATATATATATATATATGGTGCAATATCTACATAGGTGTATAGAGGCCCATTTCCAGCAACTATCACTCCAGTGTTCTAATGGTACAATGTGTTTTCTCATTGGCTCAGAAGGTTAATTGATGATTAGAAAACCGTTGTGCAATCATGTTCATACATCTGAAAACAGTTTAGCTCGTTACAGAAGCTACAAAACTGACCTTCCTTTGAGCAGATTGAGTTTCTGGAGCATCACATTTGTGGGCTCAATTAAACGCTCAAAATGGCCAGAAAAAGAGAACTTTCATCTGAAACTCGACAGTTTATTCTTGTTCTTAGAAATGAAGGCTATTCCACAAAATTGTTTGGGTGACCCCAAACTTTTGAACGGTAGTGTATATATATATATATATGTATATATATATATATATATATATATATATATATATATATATATATATATATATATATATATATATATATATATATATATATATAGATATATATATATATATATATATATATATATATATATATATATATATATATATATATATATATATATATATATATATATATATATATATATATTTTATTATATATATAAATAAAAGAAATACTTGAATTTTAGTGTTCATTTATTTACACATATACACACACACGCACACAACACTCATCTACTCATTGTTGTACTTGAAAGTACAATGCTTTGTTAAGGGTTGAATTGTCCATCCTCTTTCTATTCTCTGTCACTATTTTTCTAACCATGCTGAACACCCTCTCTGATGATGCATTGCTGTGTGGCACGCACAAAAGTGCTTTCATCAAATGCACGAGAGTGTGGAATCTTCCATCTCTCCCTAGCATGGCCCAAAACCGGTCAATCCTTTGTCGGGAGAAAATCTCTGTTGGGAGGTTGTCGGGAGAGGCGCTGAATATCGGGATTCTCCCGCTAAAAACGGGAGGGTTGGCAAGTATGACATATGGACAACCTTATGTTTGAACATGGTGTTCGTTATGGACAATCTGTGACGGGCACAAAAGTCCAATAACAAAACACCACTCGGGTTCAGATCCGGACGGCCATTCTTCCCAATCAGGTTTCACTGTCGTTGCCAACATGAGCATTGAAGTCCCCCAGTAGAACGAGGGAATCACCCGGGGGAGCACTCTCAAGTACTCCCTCGAGTGAATCCAAAAAGGGTGAGTACTCTGAGCTGCGGTTTGGCGCATAAGCGCAAACCACAGTCAGGCCCCGTCCCCCCACCCGAAGGCGGAGGGAAGCTACCCTCTCGTCCACCGGGTTGAACTCCAACGTGCAGGCTCTGAGCCGGGGGTTAACAAGAATTGCCACCCCAACCCGTCGCCTCTCACTGCCGGCAACGCCAGAGTGAAAGAGAGTCCAGCCTCTCTCAAGAGAACTGGTTCCAGAGCCCTTGCTGTGCGTCGAAGTGAGTCCGACTATATCTAGCCGGAACTTCTCCACCTCGCGCACTAGCTCAGGCTCCTTCCCCCCCAGCGAGGTGACGTTCCACATCCAAAGAGCTAGCTTCTGTAGCCGAGGATTGGACCGCCAAGTGCCCTGCCTTCGGCTGCCGCCCAAGCTCACATCGCACCCGACCTCTATGGCCCCTGCTATGGGTGGTGAGCCCATTGGAGGGGGGACCCACGTTGCCTCTTCGGGCTGTGCCCGGCCGGGCCCCATGGGGACAGGCCCAGCCACCAGGCGCTCGCCATCGTGCCCCACCTCCGGGCCTGGCTCCAGAGGGGGGCCCCTGTGACCCACGTCCGGGCGAGGGAAATCTGGGTCCTTCGTTTGTATTTTTCATAGAGGTCTTTGAGCTGCTCTTTGTCTGATCCCCCTCACCTAGGACCAGTTTATCTTGGGAGACCCTACCAGGGGGCATAAAGCCCCCAGACAACATAGCTCCTAGGTAAATTGGGACATGTAAACTCCTCTACCACGATAAGGTGGCAGCTCAGAGAGGAGTATATATATATATATATATATATATATATATATATATATATATATATATATATATATATATATATATAGGTCAATTTACAACAAACTTTAATAACATGTTTAGTCTGTAACAGAAACATGTCTATGAATGTTCTCATACATCCAGTAACCCAATGTACTCAATAGGGGTTTTCCAATGAATCGCATTTTTTATTTGTAACAATTCTTAATAGATAAAAAAAAATCGATTTAAAAAATTTAATTAAAATTTAAAAAATCCTCCGTCGTTTCCAGCCACTTTATTAAATGTTTGGGTAGAATTTTACCAGACAAAACCTGTTTTCTTTTAAGTAATAAAGACATTTATCACAGTGGTTTATCAATCTTATGGTATGTATATAAAGATAAATACTGTACTTAAATATCTGCTTGACTTATGATTACAAAACAAATTATCAATAAAATTGTAGACTGTAAACTTGACAATAGATTTATGGTTAAATTCTGAGTTTGTTACTGTAAAATCAACTTTGGTACATTTTTTTTTCATATACAGTAAGACCCTAAAACATTAAAAAACAAACAAAAAAAAACATTGAAACAACACGATTTTACAGTAAAAAAAACTGTTGAATTTTACTGCTAAAAACAGTGGTATTGTTTCTCCATTCCATTCCATTTACTCCATGTTTTTATATGCAGTAAAAAAAATGTAAAATTTTTTTGCAGCTTTTGCAAAAAATTGTATTTCTTAATGTATTATATATACATGTATATTCATATATTACTCATTGTTAAAAGCGGCCCTCTGAGGGCAACCATAACTGCCGTGTGGCCCTCAATGAAAACTAGTTTGACACCCCCGATACAATTGAATGGTGTTCAAACATTCACCGCCCCAATACTCAATTCGCATCATATCAGTGCCTCTCAATTATTTTCTGAATAGTATAATTAGTCTATAGAATTGTTATAAGTACGCCTCTGCATAACACTGTATCCGTATCCAACGCCAGCACTTCATTAAAGGATTTAAAGGACTCAAAAGAATCCAAGGACACCACAGGACTCCAAGAACATCATAGGACTTTAAAGGCCCTCTCCATCCGAGAGGAGGATGTACGCCGGCAGTTCTTGAAGCAAAGAACTCCGGCTTATTAGTGATTCCCAGAGCCCAAAAAAAGTCTGCGGGCTATAGAGCGTTTTCTATTCGGGCTCCAATACTATGGAATGCCCTCCCGGTAAAAGTTAGAGATGCTACCTCAGTAGAAGCATTTAAGTCTCACCTTAAAACTCATTTGTATACTCTAGCCTTTAAATAGACTCCCTTTTTAGACCAGTTGATCTGCCGTTTCTTTTTTTTTCTTTTCTACTCTGCTCCCAACCCGGGGTGGACCGCTAGCCTGTCCATCGGATGGGGACATCTCTACGCTGCTGACCCGTCTCCGCTCGGGATGGTTCCTGCTGGCCCCACTATGGACTGGACTTTCGCTGATGTGTTGGACTTTCACAATATTATGTCATACCCACTCGACATCCATTGCTTTCGGTCTCCCCTAGAGTGGGGGGGGGCGGGGGGGGGGGTTACCCACATATGTGGTCCTCTCCAAGGTTTCTCATAGTCATTCACATTGACGTCCCACTGGGGTGAGTTTTCCTTGCCCGTATGTGGGCTCTGTACCGAGGATGTCGTTGTGGCTTGTACAGCCCTTTGAGACACTTGTGATTTAGAGCTATATAAATAAACATTGATTGATTGATTGATTGAATACGCGAAAGGCCCCCGGGCCGGATGGTGTCTCCCCCTTCACTCTCAGACACTGTGCGGATCACCTGGCTCCTGTCTTCACTGACATTTTTAACACCTCTCTGGAGCTATGCCGCGTGCCGTCCTGCTTTAGGACCTACACCATTGTCCCTGTCCCCAAGAAAGCACGGATCACAGGACTTAATGACTACAGGCCGGTTGTGCTGACGTCTGTGGTCATGAAGTCCTTTGAGCGCTTGGTCCTGCCCCACCTCAAGGGCATCACCGCCCCCCTCCTGGACCCACTGCAGTTCGCCTACAGAGCCAACAGGTCTGTGGATGATGCAGTGAACCTGGCCCTCCACTTCATCCTGGAGCATCTGGACTCCCCAGGAACCTACGCTAGGATCCTATTTGTGGACATCAGCTCTGCCTTCAACACTATCCTCCCTGGACTGCTACGAGACAAGCTCTACCAGCTCAGCGTGCCCGAGTCCCTCTGTAGTTGGATCAATGACTTCCTGACAGACCGAAGACAGCACGTGCGTCTGGGGAAGATTGTCTCGGACAGTCGAACCACGAACACTGGTACTCCTCAGGGCTGTGTACTCTCCCTGTTTACAAACTGCTGCACCTCGAGTCACTAGTCCGTAAAACTGCTCAAGTTTGCGAATGACACTACCCTCATCGGGCTCATCTCGGATGGCGATGAGACCACCTACAGGAGAGAGGTGGACCGGCTGGCGTCGTTGTGCAGCCTCAACAACCTGGAGCTGAACGCCCAGAAAACAGTGGAGATGATCATGGACTTGAGGAAAGTCACAGCCCCACCATCCCCCCTCACCCTGTTTGACTCTCCCACCCCGTCTCCATTGTGGACTCCTTCCATATTTTGGGCACCACCATCACCCAAGACCTCAAGTGGGAGCCGACCATCAGCTCCCTCATCAAGAAGGCCCAGCAGAGGATGTACTTCCTGCAGCTGCTGAGGAAACTTAAGGTGCCGACCGAGATGCTGGTGTAGTTTTACTCAGCCATCATCGAGTCCATCCTCACCTCCTCCATCACCGTGTGGTTCCCCGGTGCCACAGACCAGGATGAGCATCGACTGCAGTGCATCGTACGTGCTGCTGAGAAGGTGATTGGCTACAAGCTCCCATCCCTCCAGGACTTGTTCTCCTTCAGGACCAGGAGGCGTGTGGGTCGGATCACAGCTGACTCTTCTCACCCTGGACACAAACTATTCTCCCCTTCCCCTCAGGCAGGAGACTACGGTCCATCCAGACCCACACCTCCCGCCACCTTTGATTGATTGATTGAGACTTTTATTAGTAGGTTGCACAGTGAAGTACATATTCCGTACCTGAACAGTTTTTTCCCCTCGGCCATCAGGCACATGAACAATAACTCCTAACAGTAGCTCCTTTGAATTCCTTCTAAGTCTATAACAATATCTGATAGCTCAGTTACAGCTCTTGTTAGTACCAAATCTGTGTTGTATGTGTTTTATGTTGCACGATTGCACCAAGAAAAATTCCTAGTTTGTGAACCCGTTCTCAAACAATGGCAATAAAGCTATTCTGATTCTGATTCTGATTCTGATCTTTATCAAAATTAAAGCAAACAAAAAAGAAAAAAATATAGATCAATTTACAACAAACAAACTTGAATAACATTGTTTTTTTAGTCTGTAACAGAAACACGTCTATGAATGTTCTCATTCATCCAGTTCGTTGTCATCTCATGGCGTTCAATCGATCGCAACTGGAGTGTCTGGTTTGTCTTAGAAGACGTTTGGCCTCTCATCCGAGTAGACTTCATCAGTTCATGCACATAGACTTAGATTGGTGGCTCTGACCTCCTTCCCTCCTCAACAACACCTAGGAGTTGAACTTTGCTTGCACTGCCTGCAGAGCGGCTCCAGGCCTATAGACACAAAAACACTACACCCTGGACAATGGGCATATGCACACACACTTCCACCCCACTCCACACCTTCACCATCGTTTGAGTCACCTTAGGGGCAATGGACGGCTGAGTAGCGCTTATACAGCAGCAGCCCGCCTCCGTAGCTCCCACTCCCTCCCCTCTGTTGCAAGATTTGTTGATTCTTTGTAACATGTTTATGTGTGCTATGGCTATGAGGTTTTTTTTCCTTGGCCTCAGTCTGGACCCCCTCCCTGGAGTCCAGCCTATGACTGAATATTTTTTTACTCTAAAATTAAATAAACAATAAATAATAATAAATTCTAATTGATTAACAACATTATTTCAATATATAACATTAGCACGATATTTAAAACACTTTAACCCAGTTCATCTCAAACAGTGTGACCGTGGGAACACACAGTATTATGCTTGGAACCCCGCTTCGAAAAAGCTGTGTGCTACAAAACATGCTCACTGTAGCCATCAATCCTGACTTTTTCATTTTGATTATAAAAAACAGCTCAAATTGTTTTATTCATTTTTGTTCTGTAGGTTAAAGTGTTGTATATATTGTGCTCCTGAGTTAATGTTGCTATTTATGGAATTTTATTATTTCATATTTCAGTATCAAACAATTTAAGTTGGTCAAAATATGTTTAAAGTTTAAATAAGGATGTACCCTTTTTTGTTGTTAATTTCAGGCAAATTGATGCACTTTAAATATTTTCTCTTACAGACTAAAACACAGTGTTCATAAGGATACAATATTATGCAGAGGTGTACTTATAACAAAAATACAGACGGAAGATATCCTTTATATGTGTGGTGGGGGGGAAATGTTTTCTTCTTCCTAAGAGGGGCGTAACAGAAAATAATTGGGAAGCACTGCTTCAACCTTCAAAACACAAATGAACAAAATAGTTTGTGCTGATTTGTTTTAGCTACGATGACGACGTTTTGTCATGCGCAGCTTTTCGAAGTTTGAAGCATGATACCGCATGATACCGCATGATACTGATAAAGCACGTTACCCGGGGACATGGCATTGCACTGTGCCCCACCCACATTTAAAGAAAGACCATCGAAGGCAGACCTGGGCAAATTAAGGCCCGGGGGCCGCATGCGGCCCTTTAAGACAGTGTTTTTCAACCACTATGCCGTGAGATACAGTCTGGTGTGCCGTGGGAGATTATCTAAATTCACCTATTTGGGTTAAAAATATTTTTTGCAAACCAGTTATTATAGTCTGCAAATGATGTGTTGTTGTTGAGTGTCGGTGCTGTCTAAAGCTCAGCAGAGTAACCGTGTAATACTCTTCCATATCAGTAGGTGGCAGCCGGTAGCTAATTGCTTTGTAGATGTCGGAAACAGCGGGAGGCAGTGTGCAGGTAAAAAGGTGTCTAATGCTTAAACCAAAAATAAACAAAAGGTGAGTGCCCCTAAAAAAAGGCATTGAAGCTTAGGGAAGGCTATGCAGAACGAAACTAAAACTGAACTGGCTACAAAGTAAACAAAAACAGAATGCTGCTCGACAGCAAATACTTACTGTGGAACAAAGACGGCGTCCACAATGTACATCCGAACATGACATGACAATCAACAATGTCCCCACAAAGAAGGATAAAAACAACTGAAATATTCTTGATATGCTAAAACAAAGTAGATGTGGGAAATATCGCTCAAAGGAAGACATGAAACTCCTACAGGAAAATACAAAAAAAATAGGAGCGCAAGACAAGAACTAAAACATTACACACAGGAAAACAGCAAAAAATACAAAATAAGTCAGGGCGTGATGTGACAGGTGATGACAGTGCACCTACTTTGAGACAAGAGCTATGTTGATGCATGGTTGGTTATGGTTTAAAGTCATATCCAACATCTTTTTACTGTCACCTGAGTTTCGTTTTTTAGTGATTTCTGCTGGTGGTGTGCCTCTGGATATTTTCAATGCAGAAAATGTGCCTTGGCTCAAAAAAGGTTGAAAACCACTGCTTTAAGCTTTTCAATCTGGCCCGCCAGACATTCCCAAATATTTTTTTTAGATTTTTAAGATGGAAACTGTAGCCGCCATGATGATGTGCAGTGATGTTTTCTAATGACTGTAAATCTTGAACTATACAAAGTATTTCAATGGTTGGAATCTGCGCTTTTGCATGATGTGGTAGTTACTATGGTAATCTAATTAGTTACTATGGTAATATAATTAGTTACTATGGTAATCTACGTCACAGCAGCTCAGGCGAGGCACCAAGCAGTGTGGGTGGGGAGCGTTTCCACAGAGTGTTTCCAAAGAGGCCAGCCTGAAATGCGGGTGTCAGGGACAGACGCGGAAGATTTTTACGACAAAGTTTTAAAGCTTAGTGATATATCAGATGTATCAGATTGTAGGTGGGTTCTTTTTACCCTTTGCATTCATGTTTCGCTGTTTTTGTTGCATTTTTGTAAAATATGTCAAGGGAGAGGGGGTGTGACCTTCATATGTTGTCAATATTCAGTGTTTTATCCTTCATAGTTAATATTGTAAATCCCACATTCTTTATTTTCATGTACATTCTGGGTGTCTCATTCAGTAAAAAAAATTTAAAATTCCATTCTGTTTTTTAAGGCGGTCTGTCATAACGTTTTTAGCATTCAGACATTATTGTGAGGTTTTGTATTAGTTACTAAAAATAGATATACCGGCCCCCAGACACATTTTTTTCTCTAAATTTGGCCACCCCGAGTAAAAATAATTGCCCAGGCCTGTTCTAAAGCAGCAGAAGTTGACTCCATTCGTGTCACCCTCATTCTTTTATAGCGCTTTTGTTGAATAAATGATCTATCTTCCATCAGTTGTTCCTTGTCACCAAACACGTCTTTTCTGCAAAGCAGCATGCAGTTGTTTATCCCGTGCCATCGAGCCTCCTGGTGAGAGCGCCTGAATCGGATCCAGATCGCGAGGCAAATTGGATAAGACGGCGTGAATGAAATATTTGTGAGCACGATTGAATGGAGACTTTAATGCCGGGGGCAGGAGCCGCCGATATGAGGAATTTAATAGCTCTGATAACACAGCAATCAAAGCAGGATTTTTTAATCTTTTTTTTAATCCGCAAAGGGCAAGCTTTGTTTAGCTTTATAAGCTCATATTTTATTAAAGACTTATTCGCGATTAACAGCCTGTTTTATTGTTCTTTCCAAATTGCTGGAATCAAAAGATTAACATCAGTCCAGCCTATGACCCAAGTCCATAAATTTAATCACCATGTTGTCATATCAGTTTTGGAAAAGGGCCTGTTTACCTTCCTTTGCTGCTGTGCTGTCTTGATTAAGACAATAAAAAAGACTTTGCAGTAAAAGTACCATGCAGAAACTTGGAAAAAAAATATTTTTCCGATGAATAATAACTGGCAATCGGCACAAAACACATTTCCCAGTTATTTTCCACACAGATAAATGAAAAGTCCTAGTGAGTATTTTTTTTTGTTTTTTTACTCTGTTTGGTGAATGCGAAAAAAGTAATCAAAAGAAGGCCGAATTTGAATAACATGGACTGAGGGGGGAAGGGTTTTAAAGGTGAAATGTGATTGTTACCTGCTTTGCATTCACAGGCAGCATACAGGTAGTTGTTGGTGCGCAGCAGCTTGCACTGTCCGTACGTGCCACAGTCGTTGATGCATGGAGTCAGGTACGCGCGCATGTACACCTCCGCAGTGATGTTGGCGCACGCCTCCAAACTGGAACAGACACACGAGTCAAAAGGTTAACATACCAGTATTTACTAGGGTTGTACGGTATACCGGTACTAGAATAGTATTGCGGTACTAATTAATTAAAAACTGTACTATACTTTGTTTGAAAAGTACCGTTTCCCAATTTAAAAAATAATAATTTTATAACGGGCATGACGGCGCGTCGTCACATCATGACATTGCTGGTTTTACGAGCAGAGGAGCATGTTCGGCAGTGCACACACACAGAGTACTTACAAGCACACACAGTGTGTAGACAAAAAAGGGAGAACGGACACATTTTGGTCTAAAAACTAAAGATAAAGGTGAAGTTATAACACTGTAACGCCCTTAGGAAGAGGTACTTTAAGACATGGCTAGCTAGCCAGCAGCTAACATCTATCCGCAGTCGGCAGTGTTTTGGCTACTTCTAAATCACTAATCCTCGCCTTCATGGTGACAAATAAAGTAAGTTTCTTACAAGTATCATCCCTGCAGGACGAGGAATAGCTAAACATGCTTCACTACACACCCTAGGAGGATACAATAGCTCACCGGCGTCACCGCTAACAAAAGATAGTGTTCCTGAATGTAAACAAATGCCATGGGTGAATCTACACCTGACATCCACTGTAATGATACCAAGTACAATAGCGTATTTAGTCGATACTACTATAATTACATCGATATTTTTCATTGTCACAAAATCTTTTTTCCTTTTTTTAAATGTATATGTTTATAAACTCAGGAAATATATCCCTGGACACATGAGGACTTTAAATATGACCAATGTATGATCCTGTAACTACTTGGTATCGGATCGATACCTACATTTGTAGTATCATCCAAAACTAATGTAAAGTATCCAAACAACAGAAGAATAAGTGATTATTACATTTTAACAGAAGTGTAGATAGAACATGTTGAAAGAGAAAGTAAGCAGATATTAACAGTTAATGAATAATAATTTTTAAATGATACATTTTTACAGTTTGTCCCTCATAATGTTGACAAAATAATAGATAAATGACACAATATGTTACTGCATTCGTCAGCAGACTAATTAGGAGTCTTTGTTTGTTTACTTATTACTAAAATACAAATGTTCACTATTTTATTTAAGGACAAAATTGCAATAAGAAACATATGTTTAATGTACCATAAGATTTTTTGTTAAAATAAAGCCAATAATGCCATTTTTGTGGTATCCTTTATTTAGAAAAGTATCTAAATATATTTTGGTACTGGTACCTACAACCCTAGTATGTACATACAGCAGGGAAGTTACTTTCAAATGTTTTGGGGAGCTCGTTTCCAGAAAGCTAAGGACCAGACTTCTCCTTTCCCTATTAGGCTTATTTTGTATGTTCAGAAGAATCAACGTCCTCTACAGTAGACATTTGATTTTGGTATGTTTATGTTGTCAGAGTTACACAAGCTGTTTTTTCAGGACCTTCTGCAAAGATCATCTCTATGGCGGCACTAGTGTTTTAAGAACCTGCTGCAAAAATGTGAGTCTCTCACAAGTTTGTTTAACTGAACTTGCAGTTGCCCAAATGATGAAAAAGAGAGGACCGAAGACGGAACCTTGAGGAACACCACTAGTATAACTAAAGAAGTTGAACAATTGACTACCTACTGGATCTGAAGGAAAACCAGCCACAGCAACACCTTAGTTCCAGAATGGAAAGGACTTAAAGAGGTGCCTTGAGGAACACCTCAGTTATATAAATCACAAGTTTGGACCCCGGTGTTCTATGTTTGCTAGCAAGGTTAAAATGTCAATGCATGGATCTGTTACGATCCATGCATTGACACCCTTAACTTTAACTTAACTCATAGTTAAAGTTAAATTAATTGGGTCCAGGTTTCACTATACCAGTGTTCCTTAAAGGCCTACTGAAACCCACTACTACCGACCACGCAGTCTGATAGTTTATATATCAATGATGAAATCTTAACATTGCAACACATGCCAATACGGCCGGGTTAACTTATAAAGTGCAATTTTAAATTTCCCGCCACACTTCCGGTTAAAAACGTTTTATTATGCTGACGTATGCGTGTGACATCACGAGGGCAAGGGAAGTATTCGGAGCCCGTAGAAAAAGCTCTGTTTTCATTTCATAATTCCACAGTATCCTGGACATCTGTGTTGGTGAATCTTTTGCAATTTGTTTAATGAACAATGGAGGCTGCAAAGAAGAACGTTGTAGGTGGGATCGATCGGTGTATTAGCGGCTAAGTACAATACTTACAGCAACACAACAAGGACTACTTACTTAGCAGACGCCTAGCCGATGCTAGCCGCCAAACCCACGGATGAAGTCCTTCGTCGCGCCGTCGATCGCTGGAACGCAGGTGAGCACGGCTGTTGATGGGAAGATGAGGGCTGGCTGGCGTAGGTGGAGCGCTAATGTTTTTATCATAGTTCTGTGAGGTCCGGTTGCTAAGTTTCTAAATTAGCCTTAGCGTCGTTAGCAACAGCATTGTTAAGCTTTACCAGGCTGAGAATATTTAACCGTGTAGTTACATGTACATGGTTTAATAGTATTGTTGATCTTCTGTCTATCCTTTCAGTCAGGGATTTATTTATTTTGTTTCTATCTGCATTTGAGACAGATGCTATCACGTTAGCTCATGCTACAGAGCTTCGTCGATAATGGGTGTCCTTCGTCGCGCCGTCGATCGCTGGAACGCAGGTGAGCACGGCTGTTGATGTAAAGTGTAGTTACATGTACATGGTTTAATAGTATTGTTGATCTTCTGTCTATCCTTCCAGTCAGGGGTTTATTTCTTTTGTTTCTATCTTCATTTGAGAACGATGCTATCACGTTAGCTCAGTAGCTAAGTGTGTCACCGATGTATTGTCGTGGAGATAAAAGTCACTTTGAATGTCCATTTCGCGTGCTCGACTCTCATTTTCAAGAGGATATAGTATCCGAGGTGGTTTAAAATACAAATCCGTGATCCACAATAGAAAAAGGAGAGAGTGTGGAATCCAATGAGCCAGCTTGTACCTAAGTTACGGTCAGAGCGAAAAAAGATACGTCCATCACTGCATCTCTAGTCCTTCATTATAACGTTCCTCATCCACAAATCTTTCATCCTCGCTCAAATTAATGGGGTAATCGTCGCTTTGTCGCTCCGAATCTCTCTCGCTCCATTGTAAACAAAGGAAAATTGTGAGGAATATTACCTCCTGTGACGTCACGCTACTTCCGGTACAGGCAAGGCTTTTTTTATCAGCGAGCAAAAGTTGCGAACTTTATCGTCGATTTTCTCTACTAAATCCTTTCAGCAAAAATATGGCAATATCGCGAAATGATCAAGTATGACACATAGAATGGATCTGTTATTCCCGTTTAAATAAATAAAAATCATTTCAGTAGGCCTTTAACAATAGGGCAGGGGCCCATAGTTGGGCTGCAAGCGCCCTCTAGAGGACAGCCAAAAAATATCTGTTTCTCAGCTGTGGTCCGTATGGGCCTCAGTTGCAATACACTTTTCCACCACTAGTGGCAGTAATGACAATGTCAAACAAGTCTGGGGCTTAAGTCATAGAGAAGTTTCTTAAGCAGAAACTAACTGGAAAATCAAAGCATGCTGGGGCCATTTTGATATTTTTTATTTTCAAAACCAAAACAATATATACATTTTTTTTCCTTTAAGGCTCCCCTCGAGTTGGTCCCGGGTCACAAAAATGTTAAAAAAAAGTAATTTGATTTTCTTTTTATTTATTTATTATTGAACCACTAAATGAACTTCTGGTCAATATGTCGATATAAAGAATTTTTAAATTATATTTTTAAATGTTTTATGCCCTTTTTGTCAAAACCCTGTTATTTATGTCATAACCCAAAACTATGCAATGTTTTCTTCCCTCAAAAAATTGTAAGTGGAATATTTCATGTGAAGTATTGGAGCCTCAAATAGGTCAAGAATTCATAACAACATTTATTTTGATTCATTATTATTTTTTGAGCAATGACAGTTTAAAAAAAATCCCACAAAAATTATTGGGGATCCAAAAGAGCCCCATTCATAAAAGCGTTAAAAATAAAAGATTTTTTGTTTTGTTTTACATACAACCCTTTAGTGTCAGAATTGCTACTGACAGTTTGGTTATGATCGGGGTTTCCTTTGTTTATAATCACTTCCTGTCCTGGTGCTCTTCTTTTGTCAGTGTTTCCGGTTTGGTCTCTGTGTTTTTGAAGCACCTTTACTTTCTGTACCATGTTTTGTCAGCACACCTGTTTCTCATTTAATTAGTTCTATTTAGTCCCACCTGAGTCTCTCCTTCAGCGCTGGATCATTGTTCCTCTAAAACTGATGCTGAGTGTGCTGTTTCTGTTAGTTCTCTGCTTCCTTAAAGGTAGTTGGTGCCTGTGGAGACGGTAATCCTAGAACCCGTTGGTGGACACCGGCGGTGAGGGATGCCGTCAAGCTGAAGAAGGAGTCCTATCGGGTTCTTTTGGCTCATAGGACTCCTGAGGCAGCAAACAGGTACCGACAGGCCAAGCGGTGTGCAGCTTTAGTGGTCGCGGAGGCAAAAACTCGGACATGGGAGGAGTTCGGGGAAGCCATTGTAAACGACTTCCGGACGGCTTCGAAGTGATTCTGGACCACCATCCGCCGCCTCAGGAAGGGGAAGCAGTGCACTATCAACACCGTGTATGGTGAGGATGGTGTTCTGCTGACCTCAACTGCGGATGTTGTGGATCGGTGGAGGGAATAATTCGAAGACCTCCTCAATCCCACCAACACGTCTTCCTATGAGGAAGCAGCGCTTGGGGAATCTGTGGTGGGCTCTCCTATTTCTAGGGCTGAGGTTGCTGAGGTAGTTAAAAAGCTCCTCGGTGGCAAGGCCCCGGGGGTAGAAGAGATCCGCCCGGAGTTCCTTAAGGCTCTGGATGCTGTGGGGCTGTCTTGGTTGACAAGACTCTGCAGCATCGCGTGGACATCGGGGGTGGTACCTCTGGATTGGCAGACCGGGGTGGTGGTTCTTCTCTTTAAGAAGGGGAACCGGAGGGTGTGTTCTAACTATTGTGGGATCACACTCCTCAGCCTTCCCGGTAAGGTATATTCAGGTGTACTGGAGAGGAGGCTACGCCAGATAGTCGAACCTCGGATTCAGGACGAACAGTGTGGTTTTCGTCCTGGTTGTGGAACTGTGGACCAGCGCTATACTCTCGGCAGGGTCCTTGAGGGTGCATGGGAGTTTCCCCAACCAGTCTACATGTGCTTTGTGGACTTGGAGAAGGCATTTGACCGTGTCCCTTGGGAAGTCCTGTGGGGAGTGCACAGAGAGTATTGGGTATCGGACTGTCTGATTGTGGCGGTCCGCTCCCTGTATGATCAGTGTCAGAGCTTGGTCCGCATTGCCGGCAGTAAGTCGGACACGTTTCCAGTGAGGGTTGGACTCCGCCAAGGCTGCCCTTTGTCACCGATTCTGTTCATAACTTTTATGGACAGAATTTCTAGGCGCAGTCAAGGTGTTGAGGGGATCCGGTTTGGTGGCTGCAGGATTAGGTCTCTGCTTTTTGCAGATGATGTGGTCCTGATGGCTTCATCTGGCCAGGATCTTCAGCTCTCACTGGATCGGTTCGCAGCTGAGTGTGAAGCGACTGGGATGAGAATCAGCACCTCCAAGTCCGAGTCCATGGTTCTCGCCCGGAAAAGGGTGGAGTGCCATCTCCGAGTTGCGGAGGAGACCCTTCCCAAAGTGGAGGAGTTCCAGTACCTCGGACTCTTGTTCACGAGTGAGGGAAGAGTGGATCGTGAGATCGACAGGCGGATCGGTGCGGCGTCTTCAGTAATGCGGACGCTGTATCGATCTGTTGTGGTGAAGAAGGAGCTGAGTCGGAAAGCAAAGCTCTCAATTTACCGGTCAATCTACGTTCCCATCCTCACCTATGGTCATGAGCTTTGAGTTATGACCAAAAGGACAAGATCACGGGTACAAGCGGCCGAAATGAGCTTCCTCCGCCGGGTGGCGGGGCTCTCCCTTAGAGATAGGGTGAGAAGCTCTACCATCCGGGGGGAGCTCAAAGTAAAGCCGCTGCTCCTCCACATCGAGAGGAGCCAGTGAGGTGGTTCGGGCATCTGGTCAGGATGCCACCCGATTGCCTCCCTAGGGAGGTGTTTAGGGCACGTCCGACCGGTAGGAGGCCACAGGGAAGACCCAGGACACGTTGGGAAGACTATGTGTCCCGGCTGGCCTGGGAACGCCTCGGGATCCCCCGGGAGGAGCTGGACGAAGTGGCTGGGGAGAGGGAAGTCTGGGCTTCCCTGCTTAGGCTGCTGCCCCCGCGACCCTACCTCGGATGAGCGGAAGAAGATGGATGGATGGATGGATATTCATTTATGATTTTTGTTTGGTTTGTTTAATGCCCTTTTTGTCAAAGAAGACGTAGTTTCTTTTCTAGCAAATACACGAAATGTGCAATATTTTCCTTAAAAAATATATTTCAAGCAGGATATTTGATGTGAAGTACCATATTTTTCCGACTATAAGGCTCACTTAAAATCCTTTCATTTTCTCAAAAATTGACAATGCGCCTTATAACCCAGTGCGCCTAATGTTCGGCATAATTCTGCTTGTGCTTACTGACCTCGAAGCAATTTTATTTGGTACATGGTGAAATGATAAGTGTGACCAGTAAATGGCAGTCACACATAAGAGATATGTGTCGACTGCAATATGATGGCAGTAAACACCAAAACTTTAAATGTTCCATTGAGAATATAGAACATTACACACGGCGCTCAAAAATCTGTCAAAATGTTTTTAGTACGACTTCGTGTGATGCCGCACCGCTTGATGGATTGTCGGTGCATTAAACATATGAGTATTAATATGGTGTGTGTATAAGGACCGCAAAATGGCACCTATTAGCAGACATTATCTGGCGTTTTGTTTCACAATATTATGCAAAACCAACTTTCTTACCTTTTGGTACCTGCTGATCTGTATTTGGGATCTGCATAAGTCCTGAAAATGTGTGCAAGTCTGCCATTGTAGTCCGTGCCGACGCCGTAGTCATAAGCTTCTTCTTTTTCTCGACCTTCTTATGTGGCATTCATATTCCGCTGTTATCATTTCTAATATAAAGTAGTGTAAAGTTCTTACTTACACCTGTCAGTAGACTAGCTATCAAAGCGCTAAAAACTTTAGTGGGTTTACATTATTCACCCACGGAACTTTAGTCAGTTTAGTGTACCGGTTTTTCACGGGACACATTTCCGGCGTTGTTGTTGCACTAGTGAGCCACGGATGAGGAGATGCTGCTCTAATATTGATTTAAGTAAATTCTGAATGTCTTTAAAACAGTTAGCTCCATCTTTTGACACTTCTTCCACTCCCGTCCTTGCACGCTACACCGCTACAACAAAGATGATGGGGAGAAGACCCTGTCGAAGGTGAGCCACGTAAATAAGACCGCCTACAAAATGACGCATCCTGAAGCGACTGCCAGGAAGCTACTTGAAGATGATCTGTAAAAAATCATGTATGCAACATTTTGACCAAAGAACCACCATTACATGTTATGTAGACCAGTGGTCCCCAACCTTTTTGTAGCTGCGGACCGGTCAATGCTTGAACATTTGTCCCACGGATTGGGGGAGTGGGGGTGGGGGGGAGAGAGTTATGTTTTTTTCTGGGTTTTTTTTGTTTTTTTGGTCATAAAGAAATACAATCATGTGTGCTTAAGGACTGTATCCCTATTGATCTGTATTGATATATAATGTAAAAATTGTGTTTTTTACTCATTTTCGGCCGCTTGCCGCTTTCCTCCGCCGGGTGGCGGGGCTCTCCCTTAGAGATAGGGTGAGAAGCTCTGTCATCCGGGAGGAGCTCAAAATAAAGCCGCTGCTCCTTCACATCGAGAGGAGCCAGATGAGGTGGTTCGGGCATCTGGTCAGGATGCCACCCGATTGCCTCCCTAGGGAGGTGTTTAGGGCACATCCGACCGGTAGGAGGCCACGGGGAAGACCCAGGACACGTTGGGAAGACTATGTCTCCCGGCTGGCCTGGGAACGCCTCGGGATCCCCCGGGAAGAGCTGGACGAAGTGGCTGGGGAGAGGGAAGTCTGGGCTTCCCTGCTTAGGCTGCTGCACCCGCGACCCGACCTCGGATAAGCGGAAGAAGATGGATGGATGGATGGATTGTGTTTTTTATGTTGATTTAATAAAAAAAATAAAAAAAACAAAAACAAAAAAAGAGTTTTTTTTTGTTTTTTTTTTAATTTCTTGTGCAGCCCGGTACCAATTGGTCCACGGACCGGTACCGGTTGGGGACCACTGATGTAGACCACAAGGAAGTCTTTTACATTTTGAAAAAAATCATAATATGACCCCTTTATTGCGCCTTTTGTATGGAAAAAGACCTGAATAGACCCGCTCATAGACAGTGCGCCCTATGGTCCGAAAAATACAGTATTTGGAGCCTTGAATAGGACAACAATTCATAACCTTGATTTGTATTTATTATACTTTTTTTAAGCAATGACAGTTTTAAGGGGAAAAAAACATGGCAGCTTTATGTTATTAGAATCAACATGGCCTCTTTTTCTTGTTACATTTCAGCTGTCTGCCCTTTTATTCCACTTTCTCAATAGTATCTTTAGAATGTGCCGCAGGCCGTTTAAAAAAATCAGCTGCGGGCCGCATATGGCCCCTGGGCCACACTTTGGACACCCCTGCTCTGTAGTATCTATTTTTCAAGCTAAAATAAAGATATATGGTTCTGATACTCATAGTGGGACAATGTCTATAGTTGCTGTGTATTTTACAACTGTGCAAAGAGAAAGTAGTTATTCTGTGCAAACATCATCACCGACTGCCAACTGTCACCAGAAACAAACATAAGCTACATAAAGGAATTTAAAAAAATAATTTTCTAAGACATAACGCAGGCTAGCAACAACATTGTTACTTCACTAATTGCCTCATCCTCCAATCACTCCCAGCCATTGGAACTTCAGAAGGTAACAAATGTCCTCCGTCGCCGTTCTCCAGAATTCAGATTTAATTGACGCAGCTGCTCGCCTCTTTGTTTCCCCACCTTTTATCAATCAACTAAATTGGAGTTGTGAAGCAAGCCTGTCACTGGCGCTACTTCTGACACGTGACCTGAATAATTACGCGCAAGAACACATGTTTGCAAAAAAAAAAAAAAGCACCCATTGCGTCGTGCATATTTTTCATAACACCGTCTGTCTGTGGCCATCTGTTATTCACAATGAAGAGCAACTCCCAAGTGGATCAGAAAGAAGGTATAAAAAATAAAAAATAAAATATGTAAATTTCCATCTCTTCACACTTTTGTGCCATTAAAGCTCAGACAAAACATCTCAATGGCTAAAAGATTATTATTGTGTCTAACAAGTTAATGGGAACGATTTTTCTTCAAAGGCTTTTCTCACAATGACTTTGAACAATCCTCAGAGAACCAGACCCCTCGAGTAAATATGCCTTTTAAGAAGGCATGTCCCAAAAACAACACGAGTATTATCCTAAACCGATATTGATCCGATACGATATCAGCATGAAACATACACACTTTTATTTTCTATGAATGTTAGAAAAGGTTTTATCAGGTGAAATGACTCAAATACAAATGGTTTGTGCAAACACAACACTAACACATTTATTATTAACTGTCTTTAAGTTGGAGTGGTGTGGTAATTTGTTTTTTCGCGATACCAAATGGTGACGATAATTCATTAAAGGTGATGTCTGTATTTTGTTCAGTTACATTTTTCAAAGCAACAAATATAACAAGAACACCATCGGCTAGTTGGACAGCATTAGTGCTTTAACATAACACGTTTGTTTTAAAAATGTCTTCATTTTTCAAAATTACTACATTTTTGTCATATTTTATTTTTTTTCCCGTCGAAAAAAATAATTGGTGTTTGGTCTGGTCAACACGTACGCGCAGGAAAGCATGCACACGTACAAAACAGGTCCGAAAGAAGCAACGAACAATTTACAGTCATGTTGTTATGATAGCATATACATTTAATGACAGCTAACACTACTATCCACATTGGTATCACTAGTCAACAACACTCAAAGCTGTTACGTAGTTACCTTATTACTAGGGCTGTAAAAAATAAATAAAAACAATTTCGAATTAATCGCGATTCTTTTTTGTAACTATCCTTCAAAAGAAATATACATTTATCATTATTATTTTTTAAATCTGTCCTGTCCATCCACTCCGGGAAATCATATAGTTGATGATCTATATCTGCTGTACAGATTTACTTCAGAAAAAAGAAATGTTGGATACTTATCTTGTTGCCTTATTTGTATTTGACTTTATTAAACGTTTGGGTAGAATTTTATCTAAAAAAAAAAAAAAAGGTTTTCTTTTAAGTTATATAGAAATGTATCAGACCTGTTTATCTACTGTATTTTCCGGACCATAGGCCAAAACCGGATTCTAAAGCGCACTGTCGATGAGTGGGTCTAGTCAGGTCTATTTTCATACAAAAGGCGCACCTGATTATAGGGCGCATTAAAGGGGTCATATTGTATATATTTTTTTCTAAATTGAAAACTAATTTCTTCTAAATTTACTTGAGTCATATTCTATTCGTATCTCTTATGTGTGACTGCCATCTACTGGTCACACTTATCATTTCACCATGTACCAAATTAAATAGCTTCAAGGTCGGTAAGCACAACCAAAATGATTCCGTACATTAGGTGCACCTGTCGAGTTTTGAGAAAATGAAAGGATTTTAAGTGCGCCTTATTGTCCGAAAAATACAGTATTTTATGGAGGAATTTAGTTAATCAAAGAACTGACACCCAATGTTATTTAAAAAAGTATTGATTTTGAATTGAGAATCGTTTTGAATCAAGAACAGAATTGTTACCCCCAAGAATCGAATCAAATCTGAATCGTAAGCTGCCCAAAGATTTACAGTCCTCCGTCCTGGAAGATAAGAATGCAAGATATAACACTTAAAATGCCCTCCAGGCATCCTTTAAGTTAAGATCATGACGCAGTAAGTTGAACAATGCAGACACGTTTGTTGCTGGACACTTTCTAATACACAAAGTCTCCAAGGCAGAAGCTTAAGTAATATGCAATTATTCTTATTTATATTGACAAATGTGATGTTTTAGTAAGGACACTCATAAAGTATGTCTTCCTTGTGTGCTTAGCTGTTGTGTAGCTGCTAGCAGCTAGCTCTAAGTAGCTTATAGCCCACCATGTTTACCTTAAATAAATGACTTGACTAAAATGGAAGAAAATAATATTTTGGATGCAAGCGGATACACGGGCAAAACTCAAAACATTTAAATATTGTGAAGTGAATTATATAGCGCTTTTCTCTAGAGACTCAATGCGCTTTACATAGTGAAACCCATTATCTAAGTTACATTCAAACCATTGTGGGTGGCACTGGGAGCAGGTGGGTAAAGTGTCTTGCCCAAGGACACAAAGGCAGTGACTAGGATGGCGGAAGCGGGGATCGAACCTGGAACCCTCAAGCTGCTGGCACGCCGTCCCTTGTGCAAAGGTTTGTTTATTCCAGCAATTATGTCTACAAGGTGAAACTAATCTACAAAACCCAAAAGCAGTGAAGTTGGCACTTTGTGTAAATGGTAAATAAAAACAGAATACAATGATTTGCAAATCATTTTCAACTTATATTCAATTGAATAGACTGCAAAGACAAGATACTTAATGTTCACACTGAGAAACTTAATACTTTTTTTAAAATAATCATTAACTTAGAATTTAATGGCAGCAACACATTGCAAAAAATGTGTCACAGGGGCATTTTTACCACTGTGTTACATGGCCTTTCCTTTTAACAACACTCAGTAAACGTTTGGGAACTGAGGAGACACATTTTTGAAGCTTTTCAGGTGGAATTCTTTCCCATTCTTGCTTGATGTACAGCTTAAGTTGTTCAACAGTCCGGGGTCTCCGTTGTGGTATTTTAGGCTTCATATTGCGCCACACATTTTCAATGGGAGACTGGTCTGGACTACAGCCAGGCCAGTCTAGTACCTGCACTCTTTTACTACGAAGCCATGCTGTTGTAACACGTGCAGAATGCGGCTTACTGAAATAAGCAGGGGCGTCCATGATAACGTCGCTTGGATGGCAACATATGTTGCTCCAAAACCTGTATGTACCTTTCAGCATTAATGGTGCCTTCACAGATGTATAAGTTACCCATGCCTTGGGCACTAATACACCCCCATACCATTACAGATGCTGTATTTTCAACTTTGCACCTATAACAGTCCGGATGGTTCTTTTCCTCTTTGGTTCGGAGGACACGACATCCACAGTTTCCAAAAACAATTTGAAATGTAGACTCGTCAGACCACAGAACACTTTTCCACTTTGCATCAGCCCATCTTAGATGAGCTCAGGCCCAGCGAAGACGGCGGCGTTTCTGGGTGTTGTTGATAAATGGCTTTCGCTTTCTATAGTAGAGTTTTAACTTGCACTTACAGATGTAGCGACAAACTGTAGTTACTGACAGTGGTTTTCTGAAGTGTTCCTGAGCCCATGTGGTGATATCCTTTACACACGGATGTCGCCTTTAGATGCAGTACCGCCTAAAGGATTTAAGGTCGGTAATATCATCGCTTATTTGCAGTGATTTCTCTGAACGTTATGATGATATTACGGACCGTAGATGGTGAAATCCCTAAATTCCTTGCAATAGCTGGTTGAGAAATGTTGTTCTTAAAGTGTTTGACAATTTACTCACGCATTTGTTCACAAAGTGGTGACCCTCGCCCCATCCTTGTTTGTGAATGACTGAGCATTTCATGGAAGTTGCTTTTATACCCAATCATGGTACCCACCTGTTCCCAATTAGCCTGTTCACCTGTGGGATGTTCCATCTTTTTTGCCACTTGTGCCAGCTTTTTTGAAAGATGTTGCAGGCATCAAATTCCAAATGAGCTAATATTTGCAAAAAATTTAGTTTTCCAGTTCCAACAATGAATATCTTGTCTTTGCAGTCTATTCAATTGAATATAAGTTGAAAAGGATTTGCAAATCATTGTATTCTGTTTTTATTTACCATTTACACAACGTGCCAACTTCACTGGTTTTGGGGTTTGTATGACATAGGCTCATAACAAGCAACCAACGATATTTCAAGCCTTCTTTTGATACCATTTTGATGATTACAGTTTATGAAAACCTTGAATTGAAAATGTCCAATAATGTTTATTGGTTTTAAAAAGTTGTATGCCATCATTATCAAAATGAAATGAAACAAAGGCAAGATATTTTGGACTTTGCGTGTAATGAGTAGTTTCACAATTGCGGTTGAACTGCCGACACAGAGGAACTTTTGCACGATGTTCAAACATATTTAGTTTCACCTGTTATTCCATTCTTGTTTATTTGCTGCTATCAAAGCAATCTCAATATTTCAAGAGTCCATGTTTATTTTCCGTCATGTTGTAAGTGTGCACCAGAGGCAATGGGTGAAAATGTGGCGGAAATGAGGTTGGTAGAATGGCTCCTACATTAGAATACTGCATTATTGAAGACGGTAAACAAAGTTTATTTAGATGGGTAGTAAGGCATATTGAATGTTGTTTTTTTATTGTTGTTATTCAGTGATTGACAACAAATAGCGTCTCTCTCTGTGGTTGCTTGGGAAATTGAGGCCAAGCCAAAGAAGTTATTACATTCTGATAAATATTCATGAGCGACAGTCAAACACTAGATCCAATCTTTTTTTTTTAGTTGTGAATAACAGTAAGAGGACATTTTGAATTTCAGAACCAACCCCCAATACTCCTACACAATGATTTTAGGGGCGTAAGAAGGTAGCCCGACTGTAATCTATCACCTTGAATTTAGGGGACAGATGTGTGCCAATGCCAATATTTTGGTACCGGTACCAAAATGTATTTCGATACTTTTCTAAACAAAGGGGACCACAAAAAATTGCATTATTGGCTTTATTTTAACATAAAATATTAAGGCACATTAAACATATGTTTATTATTGCTATCAAACAACAATTTTGTCCCTAAATAAAACAGTGAACATACTAGACAACTTGTCTTTTAGTAGTAAGTAAACAAACAAAGGCTCCTAATTAGTCTGCTGACGTATGCAGTAACATATTGTGTCATTTATCTACCTATTAGTTTGTCAACATTATGAGGGACAAACTGTAAAAATTGATTATTAATCTACTTGTTCATTTACTGTTTATATCTGCTTATTTTCTGTTTCAACATGTTCTATCTACACTTCTGTTAAAATTTAATAATCACTCATTCTTCTGGTGTTTAATGTTTTACATTAGTTTTGGATGATACCTCACATTTAGGTTTTGATCCGATACCAAGTAGTTACAGGATCATACATTGGTCATATTCAAAGTCCTCATGTGTCCAGGGATATATTTCCTGAGTTTATAAACGTAATATGAATTTAAAAAATAGGAAAAAATATTTTGTGACGATAAAAAAATATCGATGTAATCATAGTAGTATCGACTTGATACGCTATTGTACTTGGTATCATTACAGTGGATGTCAGGTGTAGATCAACCCATGGCATTTGTTTACATTCAGGGGTGCTAGCTTGCTGTTATCTGTGAGCTATTGTATTGATTCATTGATTGAAACTTTTATTAGTAGATTGCACAGTGAAGTACATATTCCGTACAATTGACCACTAAATGGTAACACCCGAATACGTTTTTCAACTTGTTTAAGTCAGGGTCCACTTAAATTGATTCATGATACAGATATATACTATCAGATATATACTATCATCATAATACATAATATCCTCCTATGGTGTGTAGTGAAGCATATTTAGCTATTCCTCGTCCTGCAGTGATAATAGTACTTGTAAGAAATTTACTTTATTTGTTGCCATGGAGGCCAGGATTAGTGATTTAGAAGTAGCTACAACACTGCCGACTGCGGATGGACGTTAGTCGCTAGCTAGCTAGCCATGTCTTAAAGCACCTCTTCCTGAGGGTGTTTCAGTGTTATAACTTCATCTTTATCTTTAGTTTTTAGGCCAAAATGTATCCGTTCTCCCTTTTCTGTCTACACGCTGTGTCTGCTTGTAAATACTCCGTGTGTGTGCGCTGCCGAACATGCTCCTTTGCTCGTAAAACCAGCAATGTCACGATGTGACGACGCGCCATCATGCCCGTAAAAAAAAGGGGGAACTGGTACTTTTCAAACAGAGTATTTTGATTCATTAGTACCGCGATACTATACTAGTACCGGGATTCCGTACAACCCTAGTAGGGGGTGATTCAAATCCCGCTCCTTGGGCAAGACACTTCACCCGCCTTGCCTCCAGTGCAGCCCCACGCTGGTAAATAACTGTTGGGCGATGGTTGGTGCGAAGTGAGATAGCTCACCAACACCGATGTGTAAATGTGGAGTTAATTCATATTGGGTTCTTTGTTGATCGCTATGAGTCACTAGAAAAAATGTAATCCGTTATTAATATTTCATATTCGTACTGAACTCAAGTATACAGTAAATTTAAACTCCATCATTGAAGCTAAAATTGATTTATAAACCTGAACCGGTACAGAGCCCAATATGTGGGCTCTGTACCGAGGATGTCGTTGTGGCTTGTGCAGCCCTTTGAGACACTTGTGATTTAGGGCTATATAAATAAACATTGATTGATTGATTAATTGATTGAACCATACTGTACTTGGTTACAACCATGCAACACAAACTCCACTCAACATTCAGTAACTATAACTTAAATCCAAAGAATAACTCAACTTTAACCGCAACATGAACCATAACCCTGAAACAACGTCCTTAAACACTAATTTCACAACTCATTACTCCTGATTTAGCCCCTAGCCCCAGGGTTGGCAACCCGCGGCTCTAGAGCTGCATGCGTCCTAGTGGCTCCCTGGAGCTTTTTTTGTGTAATGTTCTACTATCAGATATGTTTATTTTGTCTTTAGAATGTGTTGCAGACCAAGAAAAAACTAACTGGCCCCGGGCCACACTTTGGACACCCCTGTTCTTATCTTTAGCCTAATCCCTAAACCTAGCCAAACCCCATTTTATAACCCAACCACAAATAATCCAACTTTAACCAAATCTAAACAAATGTATTTCCCTTTAAGCCCAAACCCATACAAGCTTGTTCTCATCCTGGGTTGGTCATCTGACAATCCAAGAGCACCCAAAGCCAAACAACTAATCACATTTGCACATTTGAAGTTAGGTTCAGTAGATACGCCATTGATGTCGAGGAAAATGGTGAAATTCAAGACTTGGTTTAAAAGGAAAGAAGGAAACACTTACCCGTGTTTTGTGGGACACATTGAGCGCAGACTGAGGTACCAGGTGCCCGTTTGTGGGTAAGGAATCCTGAGTTTGGTGATGTTGGTAGAAGTGTTCACAGAGAGAAAAAACCCGGCAACAGACTCTGCAACACAGCAAAACAATGAAAGTGCATGAAACAAAGTATGGCTCATTCGCAATCTTCTCCTGGAACTCTTCGGAACCTTTTAAAAGGAATTGCTGTTTTGCTGAGTCGGACATACCTGATTCACATTTCGATGACGAGTTCTGCCAGAGGAAGAGCGGAATCCCGTGAGTCAGGCAGCCAAAAACGGTGACGTTCTTGTCTTTCAGCGTCGACTGCAAGGCACCAGACAAGAAAACAACAGACATCACGCACTAGGAAGGTTAGAATAAGTGAAAAACCTGATTACTCTCCAGCAGCCTAAAGCCTGAAGTTAAAATATGCCTGAATTTAAAAATGTATTTATGAAAACAACTATCAGATTAGTCCAGGGGTGTCCAAACTACGGCCCGCAGGCTAAATACGCCTCAACAGCGTCTTCAATTTGGCCCGCGAGACAACACTAGTTTTATGAACGCCAGGTGTATCCATCATCCATCCATTTTCTACCGCTTGTCCCTCGGGGGTTAAATCACCAAAATGATTCCCGAGCGCGGCCACCGCTGCTGCTCACTGCTCCCCTCACCTACCAGGGGGGGGGGAACAAGGGGATGGGTCAAACGCAGAGAGTAATTTCACCACACCTAGTGTGTGTGTGACTATCAGTGGTACTTTAACTTTAACTTTACGTGTCGCGGGGGGTGCTGTAGCTTATCCATATCATTTATAAATATACAGTGGTCTGATTGCTGCAATCCTGTCGCCACCTGGTGGCCAAAAAATGTAACTCCGCCATTAACTATACATTCCAGTTGCCGAAGTACAGAAATTACTTAGAAGGCCCAAACCAAACAACCTTCCCAAGTCATGGGGGAGAAAAGAAAAAATTAACCAGTACAAAAATTACACAAATACACACATAACACAACCTGCTCATTGAACTTTGTGGATATTATCAAATAAGTTCAATAAACATAAAGAAAAGAAAAGAAAAGAAAAATGACACCCTTTTAAATCCATTACAAAGGATGATGGGTAAAATGTAAAACACTATCGGCATGGTGACTGGACGCCGAGATGAGCGGTCGCACTCTCTTTCGCTCCCGATCGGGAATTCAAACAACTGCTCGGATTATCCCACACTTCCTCCTTTTTCTACTGTGGATCACGGATTTATATTTTAAACCTCCTCGGATACTCTACCCTCTTGAAAATGAGAGTGAAGAACGCGAAATGGACATACACAGTGACTTTTATCTCCACGACAATACATCAGCGAAGCACCTTGGCTTTGGAGCTAACGTGTTAGCATCATGCTTGTCTGCACATCGAGGCAGAAGAAACATGCCCCTGACTGGAAGGATAGACAGAAAGTCAATAATACTACTATTACTTCTACTATCAGGAGACACTGAACTCAACCCTGGACCTGCAACAACACGGTTAATGTTGTCCCGACTGGCGAAGACTAGCAATGCTACTGCTAGCGTCGCCATCGAAGCTAACTCGACTACCGGCTCATCTCAGCTCAAGCTCACCTGTGCTCCAGCGATCGGCGGCTCGGTGGAGGACTTCGCCCCGTTCATCGACACGGTCGGAGGCTCGGAGGCTCGGAGGCTCGGAGGCTCGGCGGCGGCGGCGGTGGAGGACGACCCGGTCATCGGAGAAGGCAGCGACTCAGCGGCGGTGAACGACGCGGCGGCTGCGGTGGACGGCGACCCAGACATCGGTGATCGCGGGGAACTGCACGAGATGGCGGGGGTCCATGCGGCCTCTCCCCGGTCCCAGACGGTCGAGGACGCGGCATACACAGGATTTAGAGGCGCCTTTACAAAAACATTTTCGTTATTCTCTTTCTCTTTGTCTTCAAAAAAGCCTGCCAAAAGGAAACCCAACCCCACCCCAAGCAACCCTACCTGGCCTCCCCCTCTCCTCCTCTCCAACTACGCTCCTCCCCCTCCCTCCCCCTCCCTCCCCCTCCCTCCCCCTTCACCTGGAGGACGATCAATATGCCTCTCTCTCTCTCTCCTCGCTCTCCAACTTCAACAGCAATAATAACCAACAACTTTTCTGGTCAGTACCACAACACAGCGGACTCTGATGCTCTTTTTGGTTCCAGTGGACTACACATCATCCACCTTAATGTGAACAGCCTCTCTGGAGCCAAACTTGACCAAATCAGAGAAATGTTCCTCAACACGAAGGTAAAAATCTTGTGTTTCTCTGAAACCAAATTTGATCAAAGTATTTCTGACTCAGAGATAGAAATACAAAACTTTTCGGTTATCAGAAAGGATAGGAATAAACACGGTGGGGGCGTTTGTATGTATATTCACCAGGATATTAAATACATAACTCGCACTGATCTTAACCACAATGACCTGGAATCTGTGTGGGCGGAAATCAAATTTAAAAACGCTAAGCCGGTACTAATAGGGACTGTTTATAGACCCCCTAATCAGAGTGATTTCTATGGGGCTTTGGAAGAATGCTTGGCAGGGACAGACAACGTGGAGAAAACTATAACTGGGGATCTGAACACAGATATTCAACGCAAAGATGCGCCTGTCTTCAGATCCTTCAGCAAGTTTTGTAATCTGCACGGTCTTTCCCAGCTAATAGCGCTACCCACAAGGGTGTGTGATTCCACCCAATCAACCATAGATCTCATTCTCACTTCAGACCGGCCTAAAATAAAAAATAGTGGGGTCATGATCTGTGGTCTTAGCGACCACTATCTAACCTTCTGCACCCGTAAAATAGCTAAACCTAAAGCCAATGGCCACATAACAGCCCAATCCAGATCCCTCAAAAAATACTCCAATGACAATTTCAATTCAAAATTAGATGAGTGGGACTGGTCCCCTGTGCTCGCGAGCAACATGGTCGATGTTGCTTGGGATTGCTTCAAAACGGCGTTCCTAAAGATACTAAATGACATGGCTCCCGTGAAAACAGTCAGGATCAAAGCCCGCTCGGAACCATGGTTGAATCCGGACCTATTAGCTGCCATAAAAGACAGAGACAGGAAATACTCTGAATACCAAAAATGTAAAACAGAAGTAGATAAACAACCCAATAATATCAACCTCAAATTACTCCTTTCAACTCTCAAAAAGCAATGCAATAAATTAAGAAATAAGTCAACCAACCTGACTAAATCCTTAAAAAAAAAATTACATTAATGACAAAATAGAGGAAAACACAAATAAGCCACGTGAGCTCTGGAAAATTGTCAACAACCAGCTTCCTGGTTGCAGCCAGAA
>NC_084736.1:43784785-43839785 GCF_033978785.1 Entelurus aequoreus
AAGTTAAGGTTTTTTTTTATATTTCTGATGGTTTGTGAGGTCACCAAAGGGACTCCTGTGCGAGTGCGTGTGTTGGCAGAGCACCGCATACATGACAGTTTAGCTTGTCGATGTTGTTTTAGCTAGTTAATAAAGAGACAATTGATTCATCACCGCCATGTTGTGTTTGTTTGATATACTTACCTATATATTGTGTTTTTATAATTATATTTCTTTATTTTTTGTTTTTTGTTAATATTAATGAGAATACAATGATAAGCAGAGGTGTACTTTTAACAATTTTCTAGACAAATTACAAACCCCGTTTCCATATGAGTTGGGAAATTGTGTTAGATGTATATATAAATGGAATACAATGATTTGCAAATCCTTTTCAACCCATATTCAATTGAATGCACTACAAAGACAAGATATTTGATGTTCAAACTCATAAACTTTATTTATCTTTTGCAAATAATAATTAACTTAGAATTTCATGGCTGCAACACGGGCCAAAGTAGTTGGGAAAGGGCATGTTCACCACTGTGTTACATGGCCTTTCCTTTTAACAACACTCAGTAAACGTTTGGGAACTGAGGAGACACATTTTTCAAGCTTCTCAGGTGGAATTCTTTCCCATTCTTGCTTGATGTACAGCTTAAGTAGTTCAACAGTCCGGGGATCTCCGTTGTGGTATTTTAGGCTTCATAATGTGCCACACATTTTCAATGGGAGACAGGTCTGGACTACAGGCAGGCCAGTGTAGTACCCACATTTTTTTACTATGAAGCCACGTTGATGTAACACGTGGCTTGGCATTGTCTTGCTGAAATAAGCAGGGGCGTCCATGGTAACGTTGCTTGGATGGCAACATATGTTGCTCCAAAACCTGTATGTACCTTTCAGCATTAATGGCGCCTTCACAGATGTGTAAGTTACCCATGTCTTGGGCACTAATACACCCCCATACCATCACAGATGCTGGCTTTTCAACTTTGCGCCTACAACAATCCGGATGGTTCTTTTCCTCTTTGGTCCGGAAGACACAACGTCCACAGTTTCCAAAAACAATTTGAAATGTGGACTCGTCAGACCACAGAACACTTTTCCACTTTGTATCAGTCCATCTTAGATGAGCTCAGGGCCCAGCAAAGCCAATGGCGTTTCTGGGTGTTGTTGATAAACGGTTTTCGCCTTGCATAGGAGAGTTTTAACTTGCAGTTACAGATGTAGCGACCAACTGTAGTTACTGACATTGGGCTTCTGAAGTGTTCCTGAGCCCATGTGGTGATATCCTTTACACCCTGATGTCGTTTGTTGATGCAGTACAGCCTGAGGGATCGAAGGTCACAGGCTTAGCTGCTTACGTGCAGTGATTTCTCCTGATTCTCTGAACCCTTTGATGATATTACGGACCGCAGATGGTGAAATCTCTAAATTCCTTGCAATAGCTGGTTGAGAAAGGTTTTTCTTATACTGTTCAACAATTTGCTCATGCATTTGTTGACAAAGTGGTCACCCTCACCCCATCCTTGTTTGTGAATGACTGAGCATTTCATGGAATCTACTTTTATACCCAATCATGGCACCCACCTGTTCCCAATTCGCCTGCCTTTGGGATGTTCCAAATAAGTGTTTGATGAGCATTCCTCAACTTCATCAGTATTTATTGCCACCTTTCCCAACTTCTTTGTCACGTGTTGCTGGCATCAAATTCTAAAGTTAATGATTATTAGCAAAAAAAAAATGTTTATCAGTTTGAACATCAAATATGTTGTCTTTGTAGCATATTCAACTGAATATGGGTTGAAAATGATTTGCAAATCATTGTATTCTGTTTATATTTACATCTAACACAATTTTCCAACTCATATGGAAATGGGGTTTGTATATTTAAAGTCGCGGCAAAGCCTGGGGGGTGGGGTGAAATGTTTTCCTCTCTCTTCTTTGTATATATATAAATATATATACATATACACATTCATATATACACACACATATATATGTATATATACACTCTAAGTGGATTTGACATTTTAAAACGTTTATTATTGTAGCAATATGGTTGTTAACGATAAGGATTTTTGTGATTTCTGATGGTTTGTGAGGGCACCAAAGGGACTCCTGTGCGAGTGTGTGTGTTGGCAGAGCAGCGCATACATGACCGTTCAGCTTGTCGATGTTGTCTTAGCTAGTTAGTAAAGAGACAATTGATTAATCACTTCCTAGTTATGTTTGTTTGATATACAGTACTTTATATTGTGTTCAAGTGTACTAACCTTCACTAAAATACAGACTTTTGTAGAGGCTGGAACCAATTATTGATATTTACATTTTTTCTAATGGAGGAATTTGCTTCACTAATCAAACTTTTCAATATACAAACCCTGCTCAACAATAAATGAAGTTGGTAAATGGAGGTATAAGATAAAAATCATCCTAGTTTATTGACAACTTTGGCAGGTTCCAAGCATTTCAAGTACAGTATGCAGACTGGCAGTAGAGAGACCATTCATTGACTATTTGCTCCAAGCAGAGAGAAAAGAAAAGGGAGCATATTGTACAGTACAGTCAAGCAGGGACAGTGTTGATTAATGAAACCACCCTGCAGAGACTGTGCCAGGTGCTTCCTAAAGTCCCCATCTGGCCTGCAATCTCTGGATAGAACGACTTCAATCAAGACCAATTGCAAGACTCGGGTCGTAACGAGTCCTGCACCTCCCTTGATCACACTTGGGTTTCTTTCCCAGCGAAATAAAGCTCAGTAAGTTCAAAAGTGATTCAACCAACTTTTGGTGACAAAAAGAGTTACTTTAGTACGGTCCAACTCAAATAAACGATGGAAGGGGGGAGGGGGGGTGGGTGTGCTTCAAAGCCCACTTTTAGAAGCTGGGCATGACAAAACGTGTTCATGGTGGACATTACAAAAAAATTTGCAAAAATGTTTTTATAAATTTTTGTTTTGTAGGTCATAGTGTATTATGTTTTGCAATCCTGAGTTATTGTTGCTGATCAATTAATGTATCAAATGGTTCAAGACAATCAAAATGTTGTTATACTTTAAATAAGGATATCATTTTTTGCAGAATTTTGGGCAAATTGATGCACTTTAAATATTTTCTGTTACAGATTAAAAACAATGTTAAAGTTAAAGTACCAATGATTGTCACACACACACTAGGTGTGGCGAAATGATTCTCTGCATTTGACCCATCACCATTTATCAACCCCTGGGAAGTGAGGGGAGCAGTGAGCAGCAGCGGTGGCCGCGCCCGGGATTCATTTATAGTGATTTAACTCCCAATTCCAACCCTTGATGCTGAGTGCCAAGCAGGGAGGTAATGGGTCCCATTTTTATAGTCCTTGGTATGACTCGGCCGGGGTTTGAACTCACAACCTACCGATCTCTGGGCGGACACTCTAACCACTAGGCCACTGTAAAGTAATTTTTCGTTGTAAATGTATCTATATTTCTTTCTTTTTTGGTTTTCTTTAATGTTAATGAGAATACAATGTGATGCAGAGAAGGGGGGTGTCATATCACAAAATCATTGAGAATATGCATTTATATATATATATATATATATATATATATATATATATATATATATATATATATATATATATATATATATATATATATATATATATATATATATATATATATATATATATATATATATACATACATATACATACATATATACAAATATATATACATATACATATATACAGTATGTATACACACACGTGCCGTCGTCTCACATGCCTGCGACCACAGAACTTTCCTCCAGAAGGTCTTATCTTGGTCCATGTGATATCAGATGAAACAAAAATTGAGCTGTTTGGCCACAATACCCAGCAATATTTTGGAGGAGAAAAGGTGAGGCCTTTAATCCCAGGAACACCAACCCTACCGTGAAGCATGGTGGTGGTAGTTTTATGCTCTGGGCCTGTTTTGCTGCCAATGGAACTGGTGCTTTACAGAGAGTAAATGGGACAATGAAAAAGGAGGATTACCTCCAAATTCTTCAGGACAACCTAAAATCATCAGGCCGGAGGTTGGCTTTTGGGCGCAGTTGGGTGTTCCAACAGGACAACGACCCCAAACACACGTCAAAAGTGATAAAGGAATGGCTAAATCAGGCTAGAATTAAGGTTTCAGAATGGCCTTCCCAAAGTCCTGACTTAAATGTGTGGACAATGCTGAAGAAACAAGTCCATGTCAGGAAAACCAACACATTTAGCTAAACTGCACCAATTTTGTCAAGAGCAGTGGTCAAAAATTCAAGCAGAAGCTTGCCAGAAGCTTGTGGATGGCTACCAAAAGCGCCTTATTGCAGTTAAACTTGCCAAGGGACATATAAGCAAATATGTATACTTTTGACCCAGCACATTTGGTCACATTTTCAGTAGACCCATAATAAATCCATAAAAGAAGCAAACTTCATGAATGTTTTTTGTGACCAACAAGTATGTGCTCCAATCACTTTATCACAAAAAAAAATAAGAATTGTATAAATTATTGGAATTTCAAGACAGCCATGACATTATGTTCTTTACAAGTGTATGTCAACTTTTGATTGTGAATGTTTTTTTTTTAACTTCTTCTTCTTCTCCAGATTTTGACGCGCTCTACCTTCCACATTTTTCATTCGATTCAAACATTTTTAACTTCAAACTGTTCAGACTATTCGGGAATCGCGGGCTTTCCCTTGACAAATTTAAAAATGTCCCAGAATTCCCAGAATTCCAGGTTTTCCGAGACATTTTTCCCATTCAAAATGAATTGGCCTTTTTTCAAACTTCCACCATTTGCACATTTTTCAACCGATTTAAACCATTCCATCTTCAACACATTGCACTTATCCTAGACATTCAAACTATAATTTTTCTAAGTTGAAAAAAATTGCAGGAATTCCCAGAATACCCGTTTTTTCAAACCCTATTTTCATCCTTTTTTCTGGCGACTACTCCTTCCACAGTTTTCAACCCACTTCAACCGTTCTACCATCAAAATATTTCTCTTAATCAGGACAAAAAACGAAGTTGTTTTTTGAATTGAAAAATTTCCTGGTTTTCCAAAAATTCCCTAATACCATTCTCAATTAAAAATGTGTAAACATTTCAACATTTCTCAACCGATTTGACATATTCTAACACCAAACATTTAAACTCATTCAAAACGTTCACATTTTTTAGCATTTTCCAAAAAATGTCCTCTTTTCCTGAAAATGTTCAATGAAATTCCCATTGAAATGAATGGGACACTTTTCCAAGTTGCACAATTCCCACATTGTTCTACCTACTCAAACCATTCCACCTTCAACACATTCCACTCATCCTGGAAATTCAAACTATAATTTTTCCAAGTTCAAAAAAATTCCAGAAATTCTCAGAATTCCTGTTTTTTCAAACCCTATTTTCACCATTTTTTGTGGCGACTACTTCTTCCACCGTTTTCAACTCACTTCTAGCGTTCCACCATCAAAATATTTCTCTTAATCAGGACAAAAAACAAAGTTGTTTTTTGAATTGGAAAAATTCCTGGTTTTCCCAAAATTCCCTAATACCATTTCCAATTATAAATGTGTAAAAATGTCAACATTTCTTGACCGATTTGACAAATTCCAACACCAAACATTTAAACTCATTCAAAACATTCACATTTTTTAGCATTTTCCAAAAAATTTCCTCTTTTCCCGAAAATGTTAAATTAAATTCCCATTGAAATGAATGGGACATTTTTCCAAGTTACACAATTACCACATTTTTCTACCTATTCAAACTATTCCACCTTCAACACATTCCACTCATCCTGAAAATTTAAACTATAATTTTTTCAAGTTCAAAAAAATTCCAGGAATTCTCAGAATTATTGTTTTTTCAAACCTTATTTTCAGCCTTTTTTGGCGACTACTCTTTCCACAGTTTTCAACTCACTTCAATCGTTCCACCATCAAAATATTTCTCTTAATCAGGACAAAAAACAAAGTTGTTTTTTGAATTGGAAAAATTCCTGGTTTTCCCAAAATTCCCTAATACCATTTTCAATTATAAATGTGTAAAAATGTCAACATTTCTCGACCGATTTGACAAATTCCAACACCAAACATTTAAACTCATTCAAAACATTCAAATTTTTTAGCATTTTCCAAAAAATGTCCTCTTTTCCTGACAATGTTCAATGAAATTCCCATTGACATGACATTTTTCCAAGTTGCACAATTCCCACATGTTTCTACCTATTCAAACAATTCCACCTGCAACACATTCCACTCATCCTGAACATTCAAACTATCATTTTTCCAAGTTCAAAAAAATTCCAGGAATTCCCGTTTTTTTCAACCCTATTTAAACCCTTTTTTCTGGCGACTACTCCGCCCCCCTTTTTTTAACCCACTTTAACTGTTCTACCGTCAAAACATTCCTCTTAATCAGGACAAAAACTGAAGTTGTTTTTTGAATTGGAAAAATTCTCGTTTTTTTTCAAAAATTTCAGGAATTCCGTAATACCATTTCTCAATTAAAAATGTTACAACTTCAACATATCTCGACCGATTTGACAAATTCCAACACCAACCATTATAAGTCATTCAGAACTTTCACATTTTTTAGCATTCTCCCCAAAATTCCCTCTTTTCCCGAAATTCCCATTGAAATGAATTGGACATTTTTCCAAGTTGCACAATTCCCATTTTTCAACCGATTCAAACCATTCCAACATCAACACATGCCACTCATTCTGCACATTCAAACTAACACTTTCCCAAGTTTCAAACCAAATTCAGGTTTCCTGGAAATTCCAACTCTTCAACATTCAAACCATTCCAACATTCAAACTATTCTTACATTCATACTACATTCTGTCAACATTTTAGTTCAACTTCAGCATTGGAGCATTCACACGCAATTCCTTCTGGTATTGCCTCATCTAGTTGTAATAAAGTTAAAAAAACAAAAGGTATATCCAATGAATAACTTTACTCAGATTTTGGCAGGGTACAAAACCTGTGACGAACACTTTTACAGCTCACCGCAAAACATAGCAACCACGCTAGCAACGCACCTCCTTTACGGCAGCTGTCGCAACGTCCTTAAAGTAACAGCAGCACATACATATATATGCAACATATATGACACTAGTTGGAATTATTGTTGTGAAATGTATATTGCATCCATCTACGTTTGTATCTTGTTTTTTTAATGCACGTTTTTTTGTTGGTTTTTTTTGCTGCTGGGCTTCTGCTCTATTTTAAACAGCTGTCTTGGATTTTGTAACAGTTGTCATAAAATATCTGCTGTGGTTTTATTTAGTGCCGCAACATTTTTTTTGTGAATATTTGCTACACTAATGTCATTTACCGGTGCCCGATCCATTCCGTTGAACGGCTGAGGCGCAATTTAATCAGCATTCTCTGACAGCGGCGTGCTTGATAAATGGCAGGTGTTTTTTTCCCCACCCCGCCATTTCTCTGTTTTATTTGCTGTGTTCGGTTGGTAGCGTACGCCGCAGAGGCTATCAAGTCAACTGATGCAAGAACGAGGAAGGGAACAGAACCACCCCTGCACATGCCGCTACCCAAACTAATTAAAATAGACTTGGGGAGACGGGTTTTCATCTGGCTCCTTAATGTACACGCTTTCCAGTGGATGTGATTTCAAAGATGAATAAATTGGCTTTTGCAAGACTCACCAATTTGTGTTGATTACTTTCAACACATTGTTAGAGAAGGAGCATGAGTCGGATTGGATAAAAAAAAAAAAAGTGCGATGTAGAAAAGCTAAAAAGACATGCTGCACTCATTATAGCACCTTTTTTGAAGCATGACTTCAACAAAAATTGGATCTTAAAGGATTTAGGTGGTTGCATCCATTTTTTTTCTTTAAAAAACAACAACAATATTTTGATACAATGCAATTTTTCTTTTTTTTCTTTTTACACCTTTTTTTTAATTTTCATACAGCTTCTAACAGAAAAAAACGGTAAATATACAGTCAAACTGTTATAAATAAATATATATCGTCTATTCAGCGCTATCATTTTGTATTTATATAGCTGCTCGATGACTTTAACTTAATTTTTATTGGAGTTTTTAAAAGGAACATATACACATAGACTTATAAGAAAAATATGTAAGTGTCTAAGAAAGAAAGGAATATAATTGATTTAAAATTCAATTAATAAGGAGGGGATAAAAGAAGAAGATACATGGTACGTGCATGCATGTGTTCATACATATATACATATGTGCATGTATATATATACATATGTATATATGTACATATATATATACATATGTATATATGTACATACATATATACATATATACATACGTATATACATATATACATATGTATATATGTATATACATATGTATATGTGTATATACATATGTATATATGTATATACATACATATATATTTATATACATACATACATATATACACATACATATGTATACATATACATACATACACATAGATATGTATACATATACATATATACACATACGTATGTATAAAGATATATATATATATATATATATATATATATATATATATGTGTATATATATATATATATATATATATATATATATATATATATATATATATATATATATATATATATATATATATATATATATATATATATATATATATGTATATGTCTTAATTAGATTATCCAAAAAATAGTGCTCGATACCGTGGTAGAGCGTAATATGTATGTGTGGGAAAAAAATCACAAGAATATTTCATCTCTGAGATTAAATAGTCTTGTGATTTTTTTCCCACACATACATATATATATATGTATATATATATACATACGTATATACATATATACATATGTATATATGTATATAAATATGTATATGTGTATATACATATGTATATATGTATATACATACATATATATTTATATACATACATACATACATATATACACATACATATGTATACATATACATACATACACATACATATGTATACATATACATACATACACATATATATGTATACATATACATATATACACATACGTATGTATACAGATATATATATATGTGTATATATATATATATATATATATATATATATATATATATATATATATATATATATATATATATATATATATATATATACACATATATATGTATACATATATGTGTATATATATACACACATACATACATATATACAATTAATATATGTACATATATACATACATACATATATACATACATATATACATACACATATACATAGATAGCCTGGCCCCTAGCCAAATTCTTTTGACCCAATGTGGCCCCTGAGTCAAAAAGTTTGGCGACCCTTGGTCCAAAAGGTGTTTCTTTACCAAAGATAAGTATCATGAATATTTTTCCAAATAAATTATCCCCTTCAGCTAACTTCTCCGGAACAGGTCTTCTCTCCGATGTAATATATGTGTAATTTTTTCCACTGTCCATATTTCTTTGATCATTTCCGGCCACAGATTCTTGGTGGAGGTTCAAGTTTGCAAGATTGTTTCCCTTTCACTGTGTTTTCTAGATACCAACAATGCAGACAGGGTGTTGGTGCTCACGGCTTGAGAGAAGAACATGTCTCAGCCCAGAGTATAAGCACGTACGGTTTATTTTCCGAACAAAAGCTAAAACAGGAGTTACTAATGACGCCTGACTACGGAGGTGACAGTAATCACTGTCACTCCAGCACGCCGATCAATAAACCATCAAATGAATTATTCACTCCATTAATCTCATTTCCTGGAGAGGAAGAAACGGGCGGAAAAGTGCCTGTTTGCTTTCCTGCAGGCGCTTTCAGATGAGGAGATGATCAATTTCATGTGTGTGTTCACTGGAGATGAAAGAGGTGTCACACAATGTGGAAGAGAAGGGAAACAGCAGTGAGTCGGATTGTGTTTCAGGATGAAACATCACCTGTTTGCAGCATCTGGGGTCCTGACAAAGTGGCCCACTTCAAACAATCACAAATGTCGTGTTGCCAATCAAATTAGAGCATCAGCTGTCAGGTCAAATGTCCGTGAAGTTTACAATTAAGTGTTTGGTCAAACTCGGGGGAGAAATATGCCTCCCTAGCAAGTCTGAGTCATGCAGGGAGTCATCAGCAGGATCTGCCCAATCTAAGTCTAAAACTATATCTGACCAAACTAAGTCTAAGACTGGATCTGCCCAATCTAAGTCTATTACTAGATCTGCCCAATCTAAGTCTAAGACTAGATCTGCCCAATCTATGTCTAAGACTAGATCTGCCCAAACTATGTCCAAGACTAGATCTGCCCAATCTAAGTCTATTACTAGAACTGCCCAATCTAAGTCTAAGACTAGATCAGACCAATCTAAGTCTATTACTAGATCTGCCCAATCTATGTCTATTACTAGATCTGCCCAATCTAAGACTAAGACTAGATCTAACCAATCTACATCTAGACTAGATATGCCCAATCTAAGTCTACTACTAGATTTTCCCAATCTAAGTCTAAGACTAGATCAGCCCAATCTAAATCTAAGACTACATCATCCCAATCTAAGTCTAAGACTAGATATGCCCTATCTAAGTCTAAGACTAGATCAGACCAATCTAAGTCCAAGACTAGATCTGACCAATCTAAGTCTATGAGCATGAGCTGATGACACCTACTTGGATGAGAAGTGAAACCCCTTCTAAGACAAACCAAAGAGTCCAGTTGCGATGGGGTGAATGTCCTGAGATTACAATGAATGAGAAGATCCACAGATGAGTTGAGAAAGGCTTACTGCTTATGGCTTACTGCCATAGTTCAGACACGCTTCACAGCAGTTTGAGAAACATTACGTGTAAACACATCTTTATTTAACGCTTGGTGTTTCTTTGCACCGGCAGTTCATTGTTGTTTGGTTACTGAAACCTTTTCTGAGATGCTTTGCCTGCCTCATACTGGAGAATCTTGGGTCCAACCAAAGACAGTTCATAACAGAATATTACTCAAATGTTAGGTAAACCTGGTCAGTAGAGTATTGTCTTGTCTTGCCAAGGCATAATTTGAATAAGATCTGATGCTGTGGCGTAGACTAAATGAGAAGGACTTGCCACTAAGAGCTGAGATCAGTCAGCGTGCCAAGAAGACATGAAAAAGACATATTGTGCAGCCGTATGCATTTGCAGGGAACAATCAAAGTCTGCAGTTGGGATTGGATGTGTCATCCTCTTGTTATTTCAACACTGACTGACTGCTTTCTATTAAAAGTCCATCTGGCAGCTTGTGTCTCCCTGTAGACCTCCAGAGTCGCTGCAGGTGCATTGCTAATGCCATTACCGGCTGAAGGACAAGTTAACAAAGAAACATCAAACTCCTCCTGGCATATTCTTCATGCCTTTAATACACTGCAGAGTGTCAGGAGTCCACCCTGACTTCTCTCTTGGGTCGCTCTCTGCTCCCACATGATTAACACTCGCCATTGGGGATGGGCATGATAACACATTCCTGAATTTGTTGATCGTTTATGTTGCTGTACAATTTATCCTTGATTGATTTAAAGGGGAACTGCACTTTTTTTGGAATTGTGCCTATGGTTCACAATCATTATGACAGACATGACGACAGATTGATTTTTTTCTAAATATCAAATATGGTATTTTTCGGACTATAGGGCGCACCGGATTAAAAGGTGCACTGCCGATGAGCGAGTCTATTCAGGTATTTTTCCATACAAAAGGTGCACCGGATTATAATACGCATTAAAGGGGTCATATTACGATTTTTTTCTAAATTCACTTCCTTGTGGTCTACATAACATGTAATAGTGGTTCTTTGGTGAAAATGTTGCATAGATTATGTTTTACAGACCATTTTCAAGTAACTTTCTGAGCGTCTCTTCAGGATGCGACGTTTTGTGGCCGGTCTTATTTACGTGGTTCACCTTTGACAGCGTCTTCTCCCCATCATCTTTGTTGTAGCGGTGTAACGTGCAAGGACGGGAGTGGAAGAAGTGTCAAAAGACAGAGCTAACTGTTTTAATGACATTCAGACTTTACTTCAATCAATAACGGAGCAGCATCTCCTCATCCGTGGCTCACTAGTGCAACAACAATGCCGGAAATGTGTCCCGTGAAAAAACGTCCGATCGGAACCCTCTAATAACTAAAGTTCCGTGGGTGAATAATGTAAACTCACTACAGTTTTTAGCGCTTTGACAGCAAGTCTACTGACAGATGTAAGTAAGAACTTTACACTACTTAATATTACAAATAGCAACAGCGGAAGATGAATGTCCCATAACAAGAAGATAGAGAAAAAGAAGAAGCTTATGACTACGGTGTCGGCACTGACTACAATGGCAGACACGCGCACATTTTCAGGACTTATGCAGATCCCAAATACACATCAGCAGGTACCAGAAGGTAAGAAAAGTTGGTTCTGCATAATATTAGGAAACAAAACGCCAGATAATATGTCTGCTAATAGGTGCCATTTTGCGGTCCTTATACACACACCTTAATAACATTTGTGTTAGGATCCGCTGCTCGGATCACCGTTTGTTTACAGTTTAGTGTCACGTGTGTTTTGTTTCTGTTGCCATGACGGCAGATTTTGCTCACCTGCCTCTGGTTAGCGTTTCGGGACGCGCACCTGTTGCCCGAGCGCTAATCAGAGGGCTATTTAGTCTTCGCCCGGGCAGCACTCTGCCTGGCTTCCTAGTTTGTTCTCATGCAACAAGTTACGACCACTTTGCTTCCTGCTAGCTCTCATGCTAGATTATTTTGCTTGCTAGCTCCCATGCTAGTCGTTTTTGTTTTTTTCTGTCTGATTTGTGAAAAATAAATCATTTTCCTACCTGCAAGCTGTGTCCGAGCCCGTCTGCATCATTGGGAGAACACCACCGCACCTCGATGCGACCAGGTCGTTACAGTAGGAAGCCAGCCACTGTTAGGATCCGCTGCTCGGATCACCGTTTGTTTACAGTTTAGTGTCACGTGTGTTTTGTTTCTGTTGCCATGACGGCAGATTTTGCTCACCTGCCTCTGGTTAGCGTTTCGGGACGCGCACCTGTTGCCCGAGCGCTAATCAGAGGGCTATTTAGTCTTCGCCCGGGCAGCACTCTGCCTGGCTTCCTAGTTTGTTCTCATGCAACAAGTTTCGACCACTTTGCCAAACATTTCACCGATTGGGTTGTCAGTCAGCTGGAGACCCACACAGATGACGTCATCCCGCCCACTGTGGATGACGTCAGAGACGAAGAAATTTTTTTAAATTCTTCTGCTCCTTTTTATCAGCCACCTCCTAAGGACTTTAATTCTAAGATAAGACATTACCAGGACATTTTTTTAAGGACTAAATCTAGTCAGTCCCAGTCTCAAGTGTGGGGTGACAATAGACAGTTTGGACAATTTAGAGGAGAGGATTCAGCCCTCCCCCCGACCTCCCTCCGCCCACCCTTGAAGACGGTTCCAATCCGCAAGGAGCGCGTCTGGGATCCGCTTTTTGAGGGGGGGGCTAGTACTGGGAGCTGTGCGAGTGGGGTGGCACAACGGCGTGCTAAGCCGCAACCTCCTGCTCGGCCACCGCCACCAGTCCGACGGCCTGCTAAGCCGCAACCGCCAGCTAGGCCACCTGCACCTAAGCTAGCGCCAAGGCTAAGGCTAGCACCAGCTCCACCACAGGTTCCCACACCAGTACCTGCACCTCGGCTGGTTCCCGCACCAGTACCTGCACCTCGGCTGGTTCCCGCACCAGTACCTGCACCTCGGCTGGTTCCCACACCAGTACCTGCACCTCGGCTGGTTCCCACACCAGTACCTGCACCGCGGCTGGTTCCCACACCAGTACCTGCACCTCAGCTGGTTCCCGCACCAGTACCTGCACCTCGGCTGGTTCCCGCACCAGTACCTGCACCTCGGCTGGTTCCCGCACCAGTACCTGCACCTCGGCTGGTTCTCGCACCAGTACCTGCACCACGACTGGTTCTCGCACCAGTACCTGCACCACGACTGGTTCTCGCACCAGTACCTGCACCACGACTGGTTCTCGCACCAGCACCTGTACCACGACTGGTTCTCGCACCAGCGACTCCGGCTGCCACGACAGCGACTCCTGCTGCCACGACAGCGACTCCCGCTGCCACGACAGCGACTCCCGCTGCCACGACAGCGACTCCCGCTGCCACGACAGCGACTCCCGCTGCCACGACAGCGACTCCCGCTGCCACGACAGCGACTCCGGCTGCCACGACAGCGACTCCGGCTGCCACGACAGCGACTCCGGCTGCCACGACAGCGACTCCGGCTGCCACGACAGCGACTCCGGCTGCCACGACAGCGACTCCTGCTGCCACGACAGCGACTCCCACCGCTTCCACGGCGACATCTCAGCGACCTCGAGTGGTCCGGCGGCGCAAGCGGAAAGCAGGTCCCCGCATGCAGCCCTCGAGGACTCAGAGGCTGCTGAGATTCTGGCGCCACTCACGCCCACCTTCTCGGCGGACACGAATGTGGCCTTACCGGGGTCGCCCGCCTCGCCAGCGGCGGCGGCGTTCCATTCGCCGCCGCCACCTGACCCTTCCCCGGTGGATTCGGGGACACGTGGCCTGGCGACCCACCACCAAGTCACCCCCCCCGCCCGCCCTTAACTCGTGAACTTTTTGCTTGTTTTTTTTTTTTTCGGGTTCCAGTTGTTTTTTTGTTTTTTTTTCTTCAAGGGACATCTGGAATCTGTCCTTTTAGGGGGGGGTACTGTTAGGATCCGCTGCTCGGATCACCGTTTGTTTACAGTTTAGTGTCACGTGTGTTTTGTTTCTGTTGCCATGACGGCAGATTTTGCTCACCTGCCTCTGGTTAGCGTTTCGGGACGCGCACCTGTTGCCCGAGCGCTAATCAGAGGGCTATTTAGTCTTCGCCCGGGCAGCACTCTGCCTGGCTTCCTAGTTTGTTCTCATGCAACAAGTTACGACCACTTTGCTTCCTGCTAGCTCTCATGCTAGATTATTTTGCTTGCTAGCTCCCATGCTAGTCGTTTTTGTTTTTTTCTGTCTGATTTGTGAAAAATAAATCATTTTCCTACCTGCAAGCTGTGTCCGAGCCCGTCTGCATCATTGGGAGAACACCACCGCACCTCGATGCGACCAGGTCGTTACAATTTGTATGTTTAATGCACCGACAATCCATCAAGGTGACGCTTACCAATGTCGTACTAAAAATATTTTGACAGATTTTTGAGCGCTGTGTGTAATGTTCTATATTATCAATGGAACATTTAAAATGTTGGTGTTGTTTACTGCCATTACAGTCTACACGTATCTCTTATGTATGACTGCCATCTACTGGTCACACTTAACATTACACCATGTACCAAATAAAATTGCTTCCTGGTCAGTAAGCACAACCAGAATTATGCCTTACATTAGGCGTATCGGTGTCACCACCTACTGCCACCTTGTGGTTTGTATTTAGTTTTCCTTTGTTGGTACAATTGACCTTGTTGACCTTAGCTTCATTTCTCCTTCCCCTTAGAGTTCCTGTGTTCCCATTGTGGGCGGAGTTGTGAGACGTGCACAGCTGCTCCCAATTTACCCTGATGCTATTTAAGCAGCACCTTGGCAGCTGGATGGGACTTGGTGATTCCACTCCTCGGCTCTCCACTTCTGATGGCTTCCATGCTTCGTGTTTTTTGCAGCTTGTCATTCTGGCAACCATCCAGCTTGGTGTCTACGTCGGCGGTAGCACGTCTTGCAACTCTGACCCAAGTTTGTTCTATTTTTATATATTAGTTTTTGTTTTCTCCACGATGCTCATTTTGAGTTCTCCTTTTTGCACCGTCGCTTTTTGTTCCCTCCAGTGAGGAGCGCCTTTTTGTGAGTACACAACTTCAGTAAAGAACTGTTCAACTCACCTTTTGTCTGCATCCTTGGGTTCCTCTTAAACTGTGCTATACAGAGCTGTGACAGAATTACCAAGTCATTATGGAACCCGCAGACAAAGATCCTGTCCGATGGGCCCTCAGGGCTCATGGCCAGCAAATAAGTCATCATGAACAAGGTTTGGCTAACCTGACAGCACTGGTGCAAGAAATGCACACCCGCATGTTTGTCCCTCACCCGCTCCCAGGCTCAGAGGTAACTCAACCTGCAGCTGGAAACTCTGGTTCCTCCGACGCCTCGACTTTGGGTTTTTCTACCCGAGAACCCAGCATACCTCCTCCACCCAGGTATGAGGGGGACTTTGGACAATGCAGACTTTTTTTTATACCAGTGCTCCTTAGTATTTGCACAGCAGCCTCACTCGTACTCAACAGACCCCGCCCGTGTGGCATATACCCTCAGTCTACTGGCTGGAAGAGCAGCACGCTGGGCTATGGAGATATGTGAGAGCAAACCAGAACTTCGTTCCAGTCTACCCCTGTTTTCTGCTGAGCTGCGCAGCGTTTTTGATCACCCTGTGAGGGAACGGGAGGCAGGCAGTCGCCTCCTCGCTACTCGCCAGGGGTCCTCCTCTGTAGCCGACCACTCAATCTCCTTCCGGATCCTGGCAGTGGAGAGTGGCTGGGGGGAGAGAGCATTGCGGGGAATATTCCTGGCTAGCCTTAGCCCCCGCATCCAAGACGAGCTGGCTGCCTGTGACGAAACCCAGACCCTCGAGGAGCTAATTTCGCTCTCTATCCGATTGGACAACCGCCTACGAGAGCGACACGCCCAGAAGGGGAGGTATCCTCCGTCCACCAGATGGCAGTCACCTACCGGGTCTCCACAATCACCGTCCAAGCCTCAGGGAGGGTCGCTTCCGCCTTCTGACTTCAGTGCCCCGGAGGAGGGGCTAGAGGGGGCGATACCCATGCAGCTGGGTGGAAGCCGCCTGTCATCAGCGGAGAGGACTCGTCGGCTGAGGTTGCGGTTATGCCTGTACTGTGGAGCTGCGGACCACGTCATCGCTCGCTGTCCTGCGCACCCTACGAGGGGCCGTCCTGCTTCCACCGGAGATATTCCTCGGCCAAGATTACCACCTTCGCCGCCTGTCCCGGCGGCAACATCTGCATCTTCTCCGCTGGTGGGAAGACTCCAAGTGGAAGGTACTCTGTCATGGGGGGGGGGGGGGACTCGTGCCCTATTAAGGCACTAATTGACTCAGGGGCAGATGAGAACATTATTGACAGTGGGCTTGTTGAGTTGTTAAAGATTCCTACTGTGGGTGTGGAACGCATTAAGACTGTTAGCTCACTTGACAGGCGTCACTTGGCTAATATTACGCATCAAACACACACCACATCCCTCCTCATTTCGGGAAATCACCGTGAGAAGGTTAGTTTTTTGATAATGCCTTCTCGTTCAGCACCTGTAGTTCTTGGCCTTCCGTGGTTGCAACGTCACAGTCCTAGCATAGATTGGACCACACTAAAGATAAGTAATTGGAGTATTTTTTGTCATAATCACTGTTTGCGCTCCGCTTCGTCTCCTACTAAGTCTGTCATTCTTCCTAGTCCTCAACCCCCTGATCTTTCACTGATTCCTGAAGAATATCATTCGCTTAGTGATGTGTTTTTATAAAGACCGGGCTACGTCGCTACCTCCCCACCGCCCATATGACTGTGCCATTGACCTCCTTCCAGGGTCTCCACTACCTTCTTCACGACTATACAATATTTTGCGTCCCGAACAACAGGCTATGGAGGAATACATCTCCTCTTCTCTTGCCGCCGGACACATTCGTCCCTCTTCCGCTCCCGTGGCGGCTGTTTTTTTTTTCGTTAAGAAGAAGGATGGAGGGTTGCGACCCTGTATAGACTACCGAGCCCTAAATAAGATCACGGCTAAGAATAAATACCCCCTTCCACTACTGGAGTCTTCGCTTGCGCCTCTGCATGGGGCGGTAGTATTTACCAAATTAGATCTACGTAACGCGTATCACCTTGTGCGCATTCATCAGGGCGATGAATGGAAGACTGCTTTTAACACTCCTCTAGGCCACTTTGAGTATTGCGTCATGCCGTTCGGCCTCACAAATGCTCCCGGTGTTTTTCAGTGTTTGATCAATGACGTTCTCCGCGATATGATAGGCCGTTTCGTAGTAGTGTACTTGGACGACATACTTATCTTTTCACGCTCCATTGAAGTACACCATCAGCATGTCCGTCTGGTCTTGCAGAGACTTTTAGAAAACCGATTACTTGTTAAACCGCAAAAATGCACGTTTCATTCTCCCACAGTGTCGTTTCTGGGGCTGATTGTAGAGAGGGGGCAGGTTAAGCCAGACCCAGCTAAGGTCCAAGTTGTGGTAGACTGGCCTACGCCGTCATCCAGGAAGCTGTTGCAACGGTTTCTAGGGTTCGCTAACTTTTACCGACGTTTTATTAGAGACTTCTGTAAAGTAGAACAGCCTTTAAATAGATTAACGTCCTCTAAAGTTCCTTTTGTGTGGTCCTCAGAGGCTGACCAGGCTTTTCGATGCCTTAAATCTCTTTTTACCTCTTCTCCTGTATTAGTCCACTGTAATCATGATCTCCCATTTTTTGTTGAGGTGGATGCATCTGTAGGGGCTGTGCTGTCCCAGCATTCCAGTGCCGATCGGAGGCTGCACCACTGCGCCTTCTTCTCCAAACGCCTTTCACCTGCAGAGAGGAACTATGATATTGGGAACCGAGAGCGTCTGGCAGTGGTCCTGGCCCTACAAGAATGGAGGCACTGGCTGGAGGGTGCTAAACATCCAATCATCATTTATACGGATCATCGTAACCTAGCCTACCTCCGCTCTGCTCAACGTCTCAATCCCCGCCAGGCTCGGTGGGCCCTATTCCTCACAAGGTTTGACTTCTGTATCACTTTTCGCCCAGGGTCACTCAATGGTAAACCTGACGCCTTGTCGAGGATGTTCTCTCCTCCAACAGAAGACACTCCCCCAGAGACCATCCTTCCCCAGTCCCGGATCCTTGGCGCATTACAGTGGGAGGTTGAGAGGCGTGTGTCGGAGGCTATGAAGGACTCCCCATTTCCTGTTGGCTGCCCCCCTGGTCGCCTTTTTGTGCAGAGAACCCTCCGTCCAGAAGTTTTGTCTTGGGCTCACACCTCCAAGATTGCCTGCCACCCAGGTGCCAGACGCACTGAGTTCCTACTCACTCAGCGGTTCTGGTGGCCAACCATCCACACTGACACAAAGAAATGTGTGGCTGCATGCCCTGTCTGCGCCAGGAGCAAGGCTTCCCATCAGGCTCCTGCGGGGTTGCTGCAGCCCCTTCCCATCCCCTCACGTCCATGGTCGCACATTGCTCTGGACTTTGTCACTGGTCTACCCATCTCCAGGGGGTTTTCTGTCGTCCTCACCGTTGTAGACAGATTCTCTAAATTCACACACTTTGTCCCCCTTCGTAGACTTCCCTCCTCCCTGGAAACCGCCAAACTTCTGGTTACCCATGTGGTTCGTCTTCACGGGATCCCCATGGATGTGGTGTCAGACAGAGGTCCTCAATTTTCATCTGCTACATGGAGATCATTCTGCAACCTGTTGGGGGACACCGTTAGTATGTCATCAGGATACCACCCGCAATCTAATGGACAATCTGAAAGAGCCAACCAGGACTTGGGGGCGGCCTTGAGATGTGTTTGTCACCAACATCAATCAATCAATCAATCAATCAATGTTTATTTATATAGCCCTAAATCACAAGTGTCTCAAAGGGCTGTACAAGCCACAACGACATCCTCGGTACAGAGCCCACATACGGGCAAGGAAAAACTCACCCCAGTGGGACGTCGGTGAATGACTATGAGAAACCTTGGAGAGGACCGCATATGTGGGTAACCCCCCCCTCTAGGGGAGACCGAAAGCAACGGATGTCGAGTGGGTCTGACATAACATTGTGAAAGTCCAGTCCACAGTGGATCCAACACATCAGCGGGAGTCCAGTCCACAGCGGGGCCAACAGGAAACCATCCCGAGCGGAGACGGGTCAGCAGCGCAGAGATGTCCCCAACCGATGCACAGGCTAGTGGTCCACCCGGGGTCCCGGCTCTGGACAGCCAGCACTTCATCCATGGCCACCGGACCTATGCAACTCCCCCTCGCAAGGGACAGGGGAGAAGAGGAGAGAAGAAAAGAAACGGCAGATCAACTGGTCTAAAAAAAGGGGGGGTCTATTTAAAGGCTAGATTATACAAATGAGTTTTAAGATGGGACTTAAATGCTTCTACTGAGGTAGCATCTCTAACTGTTACCGGGAGGGCATTCCAGAGTACTGGAGCCCGAATAGAAAACGCTCTATAGCCCGCAGACTTTTTTTTGGCTCTGGGAATCACTAATAAGCCGGAGTTCTTTGAACGCAGATTTCTTGTCGGGACATATGGTACAATACAATCGGCGAGATAGGCTGGAGCTAAACCGTGTAATATTTTATACGTAAGTAGTAAAACCTTAAAGTCGCATCTTAAGTGCACAGGAAGCCAGTGCAAGTGAGCCAGTATAGGCGTAATATGATCAAACTTTCTTGTTTTTGTCAAAAGCCTTGCAGCCGCATTTTGTACCAACTGTAATCTTTTAATGCTAGACATAGGGAGGCCCGAAAATAATACGTTACAGTAATCGAGACGAGACGTAACGAACGCATGAATAATGATCTCAGCGTCGCTAGTGGACAAGATGGAACGAATTTTAGCGATATTACGGAGATGAAAGAAGGCCGTTTTAGTAACACTCTTAATGTGTGACTCAAACGAGAGAGTTGGGTCGAAGATAATACCCAGATTCTTTACCGAGTCTCCTTGTTTAATTGTTTGGTTGTCAAATGTTAAGGTGGTATTATTAAATAGATGTTGGTGTCTAGCAGGACCGATAATCAGCATTTCCGTTTTCTTAGCGTTGAGTTGCAAAAAGTTAGCGGACATCCATTGTTTAATTTCATTAAGACACGCCTCCAGCTGACTACAGTCCGGCGTGTTGGTCAGCTTTAGGGGCATGTAGAGTTGAGTGTCATCAGCATAACAGTGAAAGCTAACACCGTACTTGCGTATGATGTCACCCAGCGGCAGCATGTAAATACTAAAGAGTGCAGGGCCAAGAACCGAACCCTGGGGAACTCCGCACGTTACCTTGACATAGTCCGAGGTCACATTGTTATGGGAGACGCACTGCATCCTGTCAGTAAGATAAGAGTTAAACCAAGACAAGGCTAAGTCTGACATACCAATACGTGTTTTGATACGCTCTAATAAAATATTATGATCGACGGTATCGAAAGCGGCGCTAAGATCAAGAAGCAGCAACATAGATGACGCATCAGAATCCATCGTTAGCAATAGATCATTAGTCATTTTTGCGAGGGCTGTCTCCGTAGAGTGATTTGCCCTGAAACCGGATTGAAAAGGTTCACAGAGATTGTTAGTCACTAAGTGTTCATTTAGCTGCTGTGCAACAGTTTTTTCGAGAATTTTGGAAATAAACGGAAGGTGGGAGACCGGTCGGTAGTTTACCATGAGGTCAGGATCGAGGTTAGGTCTTTTGAGCAGAGGATGAATAACCGCTTTTTTGAATGCTAGGGGAACAGTGCCGGAGGAAAGTGATAAGTTTATAATATTTAACACTGATGGACCTAATAATACAAACAGTTCCTTGATAAGTTTCCCAGGAAGTGGGTCAAGTAAACATGTTGTTTGTTTTATCCCACTTACACGCTGTAATAATTCCTCTAATGTTATTTCATCAAAAATAGAGAGACTATTTTGGAGGGCAGTGTCCGTCGTATATACAGTCGTATTTGTGTTAATAGAGCCCAGTTGTAGCTGGGATGCGTTGTCTTTAATCTCCTTTCTAATGAGTTCAATTTTCTTATTAAAGAAATTCATAAAATCATCTGCCGAGTGGGTGGAGCTACTGGGAGGAGTCCCTTGTTGGGTTAGCGATGCTACTGTACTAAACAGAAATTTAGGATCGTTTTTGTTGAGGCGGATGAGATTTGAGTAGTATTTAGCTTTAGCTAAGGTAAGCATGCGTTTATAAGTTATTAAACTATCACTCCATGCTTGATGGAAAACCTCAAGTTTAGTCGCGCGCCATTTGCGTTCCAGTTTTCTACATGATAATTTATGAGCTCTAATTTCTTCTGTAAACCATGGGGTGCGCCTTTTAGGGGCCCTTTTTTGCTTTAGCGGTGCTATACTATCAATAATTTCGCGCAAGGCATCGTCAAAGTTGTTAGTGAGTTTATCAATAGAGCCGACATAATTTGGGAATGGTGCTATTACCGAAGGCAGTAGGTCAGCAAGAGTCATCGTTGTGGCAGCATTAATGTTGCGGCCGCTATAGCAGTTATTATTATTATTAGCTTGTTGACAAAGAGTCAAAACTTCAAATTTTATAAGGTAATGATCGGACATTACTTTAGTATATGGAAGTATCATAACTTTGGAGGTGGTGACACCCCTGACAAGCACTAGATCTATTGTATTACCGTTGCGATGCGTGGGTTCATGTATTATTTGTGTAAGACCACAGCTATCAATTATGGTTTGGAGCGCCACGCACTGAGGGTCCGATGGGGTATTCATATGGATATTAAAGTCCCCCATTATGATTATATTGTCGGCGTTGTGGTCCACCTATCTCCCTTGGGTGGAGTATGCCCGTAACACTCATTTGTTCTTCTACTGGCCGGTCCCCTTTTCAAGTGGGGCATGGCTTCCAACCTCCTATATTTTCCTCTCAGGAAGTAGAATCCGCAGTCCCTTCCGTGACTGCCTTCCTGCGCCTGGTGCACCATGTGTGGCGTGATACCCGTGCTGCCCTATCTCGCACTGCCAGACGAAACCAAACCATGGCAAATCGTCATCGCAGACCAGCCCCTGACTACAAACCCGGCCAAAAGGTTTGGCTATCATCCCGAGATATCACACTGCCAGGAGAGTCGAAGAAACTGTCACCGAGATTCATTGGACCATACGAGGTGAAGCGGATGATTACTCCCCTCACAGCTCGACTCAAGGTACCTAAGTCTTTTAAGTCATACCCAGTCTACCATGTCTCCCGCCTGAAGCCCGTCGAGTCGAGCGACCTTAGCCCTCCATCAGTGTCTCCCCCAGCGCCTCTGCAGGTGGAGGGTCATCCGGCCTTCATAGTCAACACCATCCTAGATGCCAGGAGGCAAGGCAGGGGGGTGCAGTTTCTGATCGACTGGAAGGGTTACCCCCCAGAGGATCGTTCCTGGATCTCTCGTTCCCTGATCATTGATAAAACGCTAATTACCGATTTTTATAACAGATTTCCTGAAAAACCAGGAGGTCCGCCAGGTGGCGTCCGTTGATTAAGGGGGAGATACTGTCACCACCTGCTGCCACCTTGTGGTTTGTATTTAGTTTTCCTTTGTTGGTGCAGTTGACCTTGTTGACCTTAGCTTAATTTCTCCTTCCCCTTAGAGTTCCTGTGTTCCCATTGTGGGCGGAGTTGTGAGACGTGCACAGCTGCTCCCAATTTACCCTGATGCTATTTAAGCAGCACCTTGGCAGCTGGATGGCACTTGGTGATTCCACTCCTCGGCTCTCCACTTCTGATGGCTTCCATGCTTCGTGTTTTTTGCAGCTTGTCATTCTGGCAACTCCCGGTGCCATCCAGCTTGGTGTCTACATCGGCGGAAGCACGTCTTGCAACTTTGACCCAAGTTTGTTCTATTTTTATATATTAGTTTTTGTTTTCTCCACGGTGCTTATTTTGAGTTCTCCTTTTTGCACCGTCGCCTTTTGTTCCCTCCAGTGAGGAGCGCCTTTTTATGAGTACACAACTTCAGTAAAGAACTGTTCAACTCACCTTTTGTATGCATCCTTGGGTTCCTCTTAAACTGTGCTATACAGAGCTGTGACAACCGGGTTATAAAGCGCACGGTCGATTTTTGAGATAATGAAAGGATTTTAAATGCGCCTTATATTCGGAAAAATACAGTAAATTTATAGAACAGTCCACTTACAATGGATCCGATGTGAGTCGTTAAATTCTGCCAATAGAGCCCCTAAAAAAACATACAAACACCTCCATTGGAGTTTTATATATATGATGTAAGTATATATGTATCGTAGTAACATTTATTATAACATTGAATATTTACGTCTTTTGATCATTTTAAGCATTCATTTCAAGAACGCATCACGTTTGCTTTTTTTTTTCCATCACTGATTTCTGCTCACTGCAGACTTCATGAGAGCCAACAAACATAATAAAACATCACTTAGTGCACAACGTCTGCTGTTATTAGGATACCGACTGATAGAATCTTGTATATTCTCGTTTGGATGAAGAATGATTCATAATCCTTGCGAAGAAAAGCTTATTTTTGTGTTGTTCTCACTATTTTCGTGTCTAAATTGGCTGTCAAAGTGTACCAACTTGTCCGAACACGTCCTCGTCCCTCTACTATCCAGGTGAGAGGCAGGATTTATGATCTACAATAAAGTTTGACGAGCAAAGGAATCGAGGAAGCAGCAGAACACACAATGATGTAAACATAGGCCCACATGTTGTCGCTATAGTTAGTCTGTTTAAGCACTTATAATACAAATATAACTAACACTTGGTTAATAATCAAGTCACGAAATGTGAATTGAGTGCGCTTTTTGAGTGGTTATTTATCAAATTTTATGGGTGGAATAGTGGAGCTCAATTTGGCTACGCTGTAAGCGCTCTGTTATTTACGTATATTCAGTATTTAGAATGCAAAAAAAAAAAATCCATCTGTCGTCTTGTCTTTCATAATGATTGTGAACGAGAGGCAAATTAAATAAAATGTGCAGTTCCCCTTTAAGGCATATGAGGGCAAATGGCTTGCACTACTTGACTGCAACCAGCAGAGGCACTGTTGGGTCTGTCTCAACTTGTACACCAGGGCAACTTGAGCAACAATTCATATTGGATTCCTGATCAGTGTGAATTGACTCCATTAATCAAGTAAATGTAATCACATGACCTTCCCAGTTATGGCAGATTTCCTAAAACAGGACCCATGCCAATTTTTATTGGGTTGACGATTTACAACCTTTTTCTTTTTCATTATGCTGTGTTCTTTATCAAGAAATTACACATACAACTGTCATGAAATACATTATGGGCCTGACCTACTGAAGCACAGGTGTCAGACTTAAGAACTGGTGCCCAGATGTGGCCCGTCACCTCATTTATTTGACCCGCCACACTATTTCACATGGTCCGCCACATCATTTATTGTGACCCGCCACACTATTTCATGTGGTCCCCCACATCATTTTATGTGGCCAGCCACATCACTTTGTGGCCCACCACATTATTTTAAGTTGTCCACAATATCATTTAAAGAGGCCCGCCACATCTTTAAATGTGGCCCACCACATCATATAAGGTGGCCCGCCACAACATTTAAGGTGGTCCGCCACGTCATTTATTGCGACCCGCCACACTATTTCATATGATCCGCCACATCATTTTACGTGGCCAGCCACATCATTTATTGTGACCCGCCACACTATTTCATATGGCCAGCCACATCATTTCATGTGACTCACCACATCACTTTGTGGCCCACCCCATTATTTTAAGTGGTCCGCGACATCATTTAAGGAGGCCCGCCACATCATTTAAGGTGACCAGACACATAATTTAAGGTGACTATTTCATATGGTCCGCCACATAATTTTACGTGGCCAGCCACATGATTTCTGTGGCTCTCCACATCACTTTGTGGCCCACCATATTATTTTAAGTGGTCCGCCACATCATTCAATATTGCCCGCCACATCGTTCAATTGTGGCCCGCCACATCATTCAATTGTGGCCCACCACTTCATAAAAAGTGGCCCGCCACCTCATTTAAGGTGGCCCGATACATCATTTAAGGTGGCCCGTCACATTACTTTACGGGGCCGCCACATCATTTAATGAGGGCCGCCACACTATTTCATATGGTCTGCCACATCATTTTATGTGGCCAACCACATCACTTTGTGGCCCACCACATTACTTTGTGGCCCACCACATTATTTTAAGTGGCCCGCCACATCATATAAGGTGGCCCGCCACGTCATATAAGGTGGACCGTCACATTATTTAATGTGGCCCGTCACATCATTTAAGGTGGCCCGCCACATCATTTAAGGTGGCCCGATACATCATTTAAGGTGGCCTGATACATCATTTAAGGTTGCTAGCCACATCATTTAAGGTAGCCCGCGACATCATTTAATGTGGCATGATACATCATTTAAGGTGACCAGATACATCATTTTATGTGGCCCGTCACATTACTTTATAGGGCCCGCCACATCATTTAAGGAGGCCACCACATCATTTAATTTGGCCCGCCACATCATTTAAGGACACCCGCCACATAATTTAAGGAGACCCGATACATAATTTGATGTGGCCCGATACATTACTTTATAGGGCCCGCCACATCATTTAAGGAGGCCTGCCACATCATTTAAGTTGGCCGGATACATCATTTATGTGGCCCGCCACATCATTAAAGGAGGCCCGCCACATCATTTTAAGTGGTCCGCAACATCACTTTACGTGGTCCGCCACATCATTTAAGGAGGCCCGCCACATCATTTAAGAAGGCCCGTCACATCATTTGAGGAGGCCCGAATTTCAGTTCAGCGTCAGCTCTTCAACATTCAAACTATTCTTACATTCGTTCTACATTCCATCAGCATTTCAGTTCAACTTCAGCATTCATGCGCAATTTCTACAGAAATTGCTTCATCAAGTTTTTAATGCTCTTTGTCAAAGAAATCCTTGGTTCCAATGGCGCAACCCCACTGTCCAATATAAAATGTAGTGGCATCAGTAATGCACAGGCAAGCCGCGCTAGACCTTGGATCGCAGGCAGCAAAGCGACACTGCACGTCCTCATTTTACATTTCTTTTCATTAAAGATTGTTTAGCGTGTAAACATGCCCTGTTGTGCGGCGTGGGGAAGCACAACTCGCAAAAAATGCAGGAAGAACCCCTAGAGGAGAAAAATATGGGAAGTGAAGATTCGCCGGGAAGGCTGTAGAGCCAATAACAGTTTCTTGTGTGAGGTAAGCAAGCATAAAAACACATGAGAAATGTGATATATCGCACTCTCAGTAACAGTGGGTTAATACACTTTGCCTGACAAAACTTTGATTCAAAATTGCAACTTTTCTTCATGTGTCACCAATAACCCAGGCGAGGATTAGTGATTTAGAAGTAGCTAAAACACTGCTGACTGCGGATGGATGTTTGCTGCTGGCTAGCTAGCCATGTCTTAAAGCACCTCTTCCTGAGGGCATTTCAGTGTTATAACTTCACCTTTATCTTTAATTTTTAGGCCAAAATGCCTCCGTTCTCCCTTTTCTGTCTACACACTGTATCTGCTTGTAAGTACTCCGTGTGTGTGCGCTGCCGAACATGCTCCTCTGCTCGTAAAACCAGCAATGTCACGACGTGACGACACGCCGTCATGCCCGTAAAAATAAATAAATGAGGAACCGGTACTTTCCAAACAAAGTATAGTACTGTTTATGATTCATTAGTACATACTATACTAGTACCCAGTGGCGAGCCGTGCGTTTCCCACCTAGGCCTTCAGTGATGTCCGACTTCAATGATTACATCTCAAAATACCATCATTTATGTCACCACATGACCATTGCTGAAGAAATACTATACAGAAACACATTACGCACTACTTGTATTGAAGCACCTCAACAGTGAACAAAACGGGTTATTATCTGGTGCATTTAAAAATCAATTAAAACGCATCAGCCATTAAAACATATCGTATGTGGTACTGTCAAAATAAAAAATGCAAAAGACATATTAAAAAATTAAAAATGTGATCTCACAATTTGTAGCACCTATTTGACGCCGTATAAGCTAGTGGTACCCCTCATAGTCTGCTTATTCGAGTGGAAATGGTGGCCACTTACCCATTTCATAGCCAGAACAGCTGAGTTAGCATCCAGCTAGAAGGCCTTACTGACAACAGCTCGTGATCTGATTGGCTATCGCAACGGTCTATCACCTGTATGTGCCCGATCGCTTACGTTGCCCGCATTGTTGATTCTGAAGGCCTCGGGCAGTTTTGGTACAGCATGGCAACAAAAGCTAGGTGAATTCTGATTGGATACAAACTACAACTAAAAACAACAGCACTGGAATGAGCATAATATGACATGAAGAGAATATGAATAATTTTAGATATTTAGGGAAAGTAAATAAAAAAATGATTTCATCTTTAATTATGATCATGACTTCTGGTTATGTTAGGCCAGCAGAGAAGGCCTTGCTGGCTCTGACGGCATGCCACTGCTAGCACCAGTATACCGTACAAACCTAGTGTCTACATATCTCAAAGTGGAAGATTTGACGTGAAGTAATTGGAGCCTGGAATAGGTCAATAATTCAAAACAACAATGATTTTGAGCCATTGATAGTTTTTGAGCAATGATAGTTTAAAGAAAGAACTGCCTGCATGGCAGCTTTGTGTTATTGGTGTCAATTTTCTCGTTAACTGTAGGCCTGTTTGCGCTTTTGTTCTACTTCTTATGTTTTTTTTACTAATAGTATTTTTAGAATGTGCCGCGGGCTGTAAAAAAAATTAGATGCGGGGCCACAAATGGCCCCCGGGCCGCACTTTGGACACCAATGTGTTACGTCAACAGGAAAAAGACTTGAAATAAATCTTTGGATAAATGTTGCAGCGTGTTGTGATTCCCAATGATAGAAAATATATTGTACTCACCATGTTGAGTTTCAGCTCCATGTTGAGAATGCCACCACTGTCCAAGGCGGGCATCAAGTTGATGGCGAACACGGCCGCCTTGTCGGGCGGCACGGATATATTTGGACCAAAGAAGACGTAAAAGTGCACGGAGAAGGTGTCCAGCTCATTGCGCAGAGTCGGGCGGATAGGCCAGCACTTGTCAGTGTCGGTGGGCGGGGCCAGGTACACCACGCTGTCCCCTGAGGTGTGCAGCTGAGTGGCGTTGTGGGACGGCGCCACCATGGAGAGGGTGTCAGACAAGGAGAACGCCATGGCCGTGCCAAAAGACTGTGGCATGTTCATGGAGGAGCCTGGCGCCTCCGACTGCTCCTTGGACGTGTTGGACTTGGTGCAGTCTAGGACAGAATGCAGAGAGGAGGTTAAAACCTACATGTTTATAGTCATGGATTCCATCGCTGTGTCCTAATCACTGCACACCACACAATGGGGACTCTTGTTTGGTCTGAGTGCTACTGAAGTGTCCTTTAGCACAAAATTGCTGAGTGGTGTAAATGTGCAAACTACATCTGTACCTAGTTAACAGAACACTTCTTTTCAAGCACCAGTGCAGTTTAAAAATAAATCAATACAGTCATAGCCTTTTTATTCTGGCCTTTAAATGTGTTTTCTACAAAACCCACAACCAGTGAAGTTGGCACGTTGTGTAAATGGTAAATAAAAACAGAATACAATGATTTGCAAATCCTTTTCAACTTATATTCAATTGAATAGACTGCAAAGACAAGATATTTAATGTTTGAACTGAGAAACTTAATTTGTTTTTGCAAATAATCATTAACTTAGAATTTAATGGCAGCAACACATTGCAAAAAAGTTGACACAGAGGAATTTTTATCACTGTGTTACATGGCCTTTCCTTTTAACAACACTCAGTAAACGTTTGGGAACTGAGGAGCAGGGGCGCCGAAAAGGGGGGGTAAAGGAGACAGATTCTAGGGGCCCATGATGGAGGGGGGCCCAGAGAGGCCCCTAATGATGATGCAATTATAATACAGGGGGCCCTGTAAAGATTGTTTTCATGGGGCCCAAAATCCCTAGCGGCGCCCCTGCTGAGGAGACACATTTTTGAAGCTATTCAAGTGGAATTCTATCCCATTCTTGCTTGATGTACAGCTTAAGTTGTTCAACAGTCCGGGGTCTCCGTTGCCGTATTTTAGGCTTCATATTGTGCCACACATTTTCAATGGGAGACAGGTCTGGACTACAGGCAGGCCAGTCTAAACAAAAATTTAGCTGTTTGGCCACAATACCCATCAATATGTTTTTAGTAGAAAAGGTGAGGCCTTCAATCCTAGGAACACCATGCCTACCGTCAAGCATGGCGGTGGTAGTATTATGCTCTGGGCCTGTTTTGCTGCCAATGAAACTGGTGCTTTACAGAGAGTAAATGGGACAATGAAAAAGGAGGATTACCTCCAAATTCTTCAGGACAACCTAAAATCATCAGCCCGCAGGTTGGCTTTTGGGCGCAGTTGGGTGTTCCAACAGGACAATGACCACAAACACACGTCAAAAGTGGTAAAGGAATGGCTAAATCAGGCTAGAAGGAAGGTTTTAGAATGACCTTCCCAAAGTCCTGACTTAAATGTGTGGACAATGCTGAAGAAACAAGTCTATGTCAGAAAACCAACAAATTTAGCTGAACTGCACCAATTTTGTCAAGAGGAGTGGTCAAAAATTCAAGCAGAAGCTTGCCAGAAGCTTGTGGATGGCTACCAAAAGTGCCTTATTGCAGTTAAACTTGCCAATGGACATGTAAGCAAATATTAACATTGCTGTATGTATACTTTTGACCCAGCAGATTTGCTCACATTTTCAGTAGACCCATAATAAATTCATAAAAGAACCAAACTTCATGAATGTTTTTTATGACTAACAAGTATGTGCTCCAGTCACTCTATCACAAAAAATAAGAGTTGTAGAAATTATTGGAAACTCAAGACCGCCATGACATTATGTTCTTTACAAGTGTATGTCAACTTTTGATCGCAACTGTAGATCATCTACATCAACAATAGGATTTGTCTGAGTGCCTGGACAGGACAGATAAAAAAAAGATTTTAGATTTGTTTTATTCGATTAAGAATCATTACAAATAGGAATAACGGCTAATCTGAAAATATCTTTTTTTTTTTTTACACCCCTAGTATTTAATGCTTTTTAATCCCATCTAAGACCTTAATTTCCACAAAATCAATATGATGGCTTTTATTGCTTTTTAATGACCCGAGGAAACTCGGTTTCCATTCCTATGGCGACGACTCGATTCAGAATCAATTCAACGCAATTATCGATTTAAACCGCTTCTCGCAATGTTTTATTTGGTTTAACATTTATAATGAAACTTTTTCAAAACAAGTTACAAGTTTAAAAATGTTCTTCTGGTTGCATGGTGAACATATTTTAAAAAGTGTATTCTTTTTTTATCGATTTTTGAAAATTCGGAATCAATTTGCAATCGGGATGAAAAGGAATTGCGATTCGGATGTGAATCGATTTTTTGTGCACCCCTACCATCTTGTAATGAATGATTTACATGTACGTCTACTAGGGTACAAATATTTTGGTACCAGTACCGGTACCAAAATGTATTTTGATACTTGGATACTTTTCTAAAAAAAAAAAGGTTGACCACAAAAAATTGCATTATTGGCTTTATTTTGAGAAAAAATCTATCCATCTAAACATATGTTTATTATTGCAATCAAAGAACAATTTCGTCCTTAAATAAAATAGTGAACATACTAGACAACTTGTCTTTTAGTAGTAAGTAAACAAACAAAGACTCCTAATTAGTCTGCTGACATATGCAGTAACATATTGTCATTTATCATTTTTTAAATTGTGTCTTCATTATAAAGGACAAACAGTAAAAACTGATTATTAATCATTTACAGTTAATATCTGCTTATTTTTTCTTTCAACATGTTCTATCTACACTTCTGTTAAAATGTAATAATCACTTATTCTTCTGTTGTTTGATACTTTACATTAGTTTTGGATGATACCACAAATTTAGGTATCGATCTGATACCAAGTAATTACAGGGTCATACTGGTAATTTTCAAAGTCCTCATGTGTCCAGGGACATATTTCCTGAGTTTATAAACATAATGTGGATTTTAAAAAAAGGAAAAAAGATTTTGTGACGGTAAAAAATATCGATGTAATCATAGTAGTATCGACTAGATACGCTCTTGTACTTGCTATCATTACAGTGGATGTTAGGTGTAGATCCACCCATGGGTTTACATTGTGACGCCGGAGAGCTATTGTATCCTCCTAGGGTGTGTAGTGAAGCATATTTAGCTATTCCTCGTCCTGCAGAGATGATACTTGTAAGAAACCTACTTTGTCGCCATGGAGACGAGGATTAGTGATTTAGAAGTAACTAAAACACTGCAGACTGTGGATGAATGTTAGCTGCTAGCTAGCTAGCCATGTCTTAAAGCATCTCTTCCTGAGGCAGTTTCAGTGTTATAACTTTACCTTTATCTTTAGTTTTTAAGCCAAAGTGCGTCCATTCTCCCTTTTCTGTCTACAACTGTGCCTGCTTGTAAGTACTCCGTGTGTGTGCGCTGCAGAACATGCTCCTCTGCTCGTAAAACCAGCAATGTCACGACGTGACAGCGCGGCGTCACGTCTGTAAAAAAAAAAAAATATGGCGAACAGGTACTTTTCAAACAGAGTATAGTACCGTTTTTGATTCATTAGTACCGCGATACTATACTAGTACCGGTATACCGTACAACCCTAACGTCTACGGATGTTTCCATTCATTTACAAGTAGCTTGCCTTCATTTTCCTCTTCAATGTAAAATGATGAAATTTATGCTGGTGTTTTGACAGTTCCTAACACTTTACTTGAGGCACCACAGTGGGCGTGAGGGTGAACGCGGGGGCTGTTGTTAATCCACAGCCCGTCTCCCACATACAAGAAATAACAGGCCGTCTTATTTCACTTGCAGTATTAGGCGCGCTCGCTCAGCAAAAGAGTCGTTTGCAGATCATCCCCTTCGGCAGGCTTCTCCTATGTAAACAGGAAGCTTTTTAATGAGACAGAGATTCACGGTAATTGCGCGGCAGTGTGCTTTCACTGAACACAAAGCGACTCGCTGGGAAATGGTCATTGATGGCGACAGTCAAACAGCAGCGCCTCCCCAGGGAGAAGGACTGCAAAGGTTTCTGGAGCCCGGCCTGCTTTGCGCAAATGTTATTTCTCTGCATGGTTTGTAAAGTAGTTTGTTCAGGCTGTTAAAACACTTAAGGCAGTTGGCTGCAGCTGTGATAGGAATTTTAATATCAGTGGGAATAATCAAAATGTCGAGGGGGGCCTCGATAACTCAATAACATTCATAATCCAAAGATTTGGCTTGTGTTCTTCCCTCTTCAATGCCAAATTGTCTACAGAGAACCTGCATTGCAAAAACAACAATAATAAATAATAAAGGGCAGCCTAGTTTCCTGTTGGAAAAGTCCGAATAGAGCAAGATGCGCTCTGGATGGTCCTGAAGTGGTCTTCAGTTGAAACCTGCTAAAGGTCAAGTAAGATCAGCCTGGCCAGCAGGGGAAAAGACAGACTGTGAATAATTAGTGACTGTGTTGCCATGGTGACAAGGTGCACTGTATAGCACAATGTCGAACAGTGGGAGGGAGGATGATGAGGGGGGGTGTCTTTGTGCGGTAGCGGACTTCCCGCAGTTTCCACCCCCCCCCCCCCGCGGGTAATAAGAGCACAGGATATTTTTGCTCTTCACGAGCTTAAAACAACATGCTGCACTTTAACGCGGGATTAACAGACTCTTTAGTGCTCCCACAGTGGGGCCCCTTCAGCGACAAACCTCCTTAGGGGCCTCTTGGGTCTGGATACTTCTGCCCTACAACGCCTGAAATTTTGCTTGAAGATTAAATTCTATTCGGGTTGTACGGTATACCGGTACTAGTATAGTATCACGGTACTAGTGAATCAAAAACGGTACAATGCTCTGTTTGAAAAGTACCAGTTCCCCATTTTATTTTATTTTTGTTTAGGTCACGTCATGACATTGCTGATTTTACGAGCAGAGGAGCATGTTCGGCAGCGCGCACACACAGAGTACTTACAAGCAGACACAGTGTTTGGACAGAAAAGGGAGAACGAACGCATTTTGGCTTAAAAACTAAAGATAAAGGTGAAGTTATAACATTGAAACGCCCTCAGGAAAGGGTGCTTTAAAACATGGCTAGCTAGCTAGCAGCTAACATCCATCTGCAGTCGGCAGTGTTTTAGCTACTTCTAAATCACTAACCCTCGCCTCCATGGCGACAAATAAAGTAACTTTCTTACAATATCATTGTCACTGGAGGACGAGGAATAACTAAACCTGCTTCCCCCCAAGGGGATGGGACAAATGCAGAGGACAAATTTCACCACATCTAGTGTGTGTGTGACAATCATTGGTACTTTAATCTTAATCTTAATCTACACACCCTAGGAGGATACAATTGCTCACCACTCACAGCAAGCTCGCACCCCTGAATGTAAACAAATGCCATGGGTGGATCTACACCTAACATCAACTGTAATGATACCAATTACAATAGCGTATCTAGTCAATACAACTATGATTACATCAATATTTTTTATCTTCACAAAATCTTTTCTCCTTTTTCAAAAATTCATATTATGTTTATAAACTCAGGAAATATGTCCCTGGACACATGAGGACTTATCAAAGTATCAAAGAGTATCAAACAACAGAAGAATAGGTGATTATTACAATTTAACAGAAGTGTAGATAGAACATGTTAAAACAGAAAATAAGCAGATATTAACAGTAAATGAACAAGTAGATTGATAATCAATTTTTACAGTTTGTCCTTCATAATGTTGACAAAATAATAGGATGATAAATGACACAATATGTTACTGCATACTTCAGCAGGCTAATTAGGAGTCTTTGTTTGTTTACTTACTAATAAAAGACAAGTTGTGTAGTATGTTCACTATTTTATTTAAGGACAAAATTGTTCTTTGATTGCAATAATAAACATATGTTCAATGTACCGTAAGATTTTTTGCTAAAATAAAACCATTTTTTGTGGTCCCCTTTATTTAGAATAGTACTGAAAAGTACCAAAATGTCGGTACCAGTACCAAACTATTGTTATTGGGACAACCCTAGTTTCTGTTGATTTATTGAAGCAGAGGTCTGATCTAGGCAGGGCGTTCAAGGTCCTTAGAAGTGAGTTTCCTTTCATGTATAAGGAGTGTGGATCCAGACAGGCTTCATGTCCTAGGGTGCCTTGAGATAACGTCTCAATCGACGCGATAGAAATCAAATGGACTTAAAGGGGTCATTGTTTGATTTTTCATTTGCAGTCCTTTTAAAACACGTCTTTGTAGTTTATGTCAGTGGTGACTGCTGGTCTTTCAGGTAGGGGAAGCTCATTTTCAGCGACTCTCTAAACACGAATACAACACTAACAATTAAAAGGTATAAAGATGCTAGATTTTACATAGAAAACATCACATCGTTTTCATTGGGGGCCACATAGCAGTTATGGCTGCCCTCAGAGGGCCACTTGTAACAATGAATAATACAGTATACCAATCAATGTTTATTTATATAGCCCTTAATCACAAATGCCTCAAAGGACTGCACAAACCACAACGATATGAATATAAATGTACAAGGATTCGCCTCATGGTATTACATAATTGCCTATGCATTTAACTATTATATTTTTATGTATATTGTAAATAAATCTTTGTATTTTATTTTTTTTAAACGGCAGTTCAGTTGCCAGAATTTTACTGGGAAAATTATTGGTAGTTTTTACAGCATATTACTGTAAATGGAATGGAAAAGAGTGCCACTGTTTTTTTACGGTAAAATTGATCCAACTGAGCTGCCAAAGTTTTGCTCTAAATTCTACCATTATAATTTTTATTATGTATTACTGTAAATGGAAAAATGGTTACAAGTTGTTTTTATGGTAAAAAAAACTGGCAAATATTTAAAAAATACATTTACAAACAAGAATGTACACATGATTGCATGTGTACATCTCATTGTGCAACATGTGAATGTTTCAATGGGAACTAAATGCGATATCTGAAAGGGGTACAACTTATTTCCAAAGCAGGACTCCCACCCAGACATACAACACTAGTACTCCGCTCATGAAAAACAAATTTGTTATTTTCATTGTAAGCGGGCCAAAACACTTATTTTAGGAAATCATCTCATGGAAATTGATGTAATAATAAAACATTTAACTTGTTATTTAGTAGGTTTGGCACAGGTGTGCTGCTGGTGTGGCCACAGCGTGCATGTCTGATGTTGCTCACATGTGCTCCACTCAATGCTCAAGGAGTTTTTGCGTTTGCTCACACACATGAACAATTAGAGGGAACATTGACTCAAACACCAACCAATCATCATGGATTTTCTCCAAATATATGGATGTTCTCATTCATCCAGGTCATTGTCCTTTTTCTGTCTTTGTAGCTTGTAGCTTTGATGTAAGCTACCTGGCTACATGGCTCTAAAAGTAGCTAAGCTACAGGAAAAGCTACATGTTAAAAAAGTAGTTAAGCTACCACCAATCTGCAGGAAAATATAGTTGAGCTACGTAGCATAGCTACATGTAGCTTGCTACTGCCCATCACTGCATATCTGATAGAGCAGTATTTTTCAACCACTGTGCCGTGAAATACAGTCTGGTGTGCCGTGGGAGTCTATGTAATTTCACCTAAAGTGGTGAAAAATATTTTTTGCAAACCAGTAATTATAATCCGCAAATAATGTGCCGTTGTTGAGTGTCTGTACTGTCTAGACCTCGGCAGAGTAACCGTGTAATACTCTTCCATATCCGTAGATGGCATCAGGTAGCTAATTGTTTTGTAGATGTCGGGAACGACGACGATGGTTTCTCGTGATCACGATATGCAGACGACAGCGGGAAGCAGCGTGCAGGTCAAACGCTATCTAATGCTTAAACCAAAAATAAACAAAAGGCGAGTGCCGCTAAGAAAAGGCTTTGAAGCTTAGAGAAGGCTATGCAAAACAAAACAAAGACTGAACTGGCTATAAAGTAAACAAAAGCAGAATGCTGGACGACAGCAAAGACATACACGTGTGGAGCAGAGACGGCGTCCACAAAGTACATCCTTACATGGCATGACAATCAACAATGTCCACACAAAGAAGGATAGCGTCCACACAACTTAAATAGTCTTGATTGCTAAAGCAAAGCAGGTGCGGGGAATAGCGCTCAAAGAAAGACATGAAACTGCCAACAAAATAGGAGCGAAAAACTAGAACTAAAACACTACGCACAGGAAAACACCAAATACACTCTTAAGTCATGGCGTGACGTGATAGGTCGTGACAGTAGACCTACTTTGAGATAAGAGCTGTTGCATAGTGGGTTATGGTTTATGGTTTATGGTTATGGGGCGGCATAGCTCGGTTGGTAGAGTGGCCGTGCCAGCAACTTGAGGGTTCCAGGTTCGATTCCCGCTTCCGCCATCCGAGTCACTGCCGTTGTGTCCTTGGGCAAGACACTTTACCTACCTGCTCCCAGTGCCACCCACACTGGTTTAAATGTAACTTAGATATTGGGTTTCACTATGTAAAGCGCTTTGAGTCACTAGACAAAAGCGCTATATAAATATAATTCACTTCACTATAATTCACTATGGTTTAAAGTCATATTCAACAATTGCGAGAACAAATTACTGAGTTAAATTTTTTTAATGATTTTTGCTTGTGTTGTGCCTCCGGATTTTTTCAATGAAAAAAATGTGCCTTGGCTGTAAAAAGGTTGAAAAACGGTGTGATAGAGACCTTGAATTGGACCTCTTTCTACCGTCCAGGTATCTGCCATCATGTTGACACTCCACTCACCTGTGACCTGCACTCCGATGCGAAAGTAAACGTTGGAGTTGGCGTTGTATCTCTCCACCAGGATGTAGTACCATTGTTCCCACACCGGCACGGAGGCATCCAACTCACATGGGTTCCACTCCCTGCAGTCGAGGGCACTTGAGTTGTGCACAGGCGGCGCCCGCGCTCGCATCTTCAACACCACGGGACAAGAAGTGTCGTTGCTTGTGTCCTTCATGCCGCAGTTCACCAGCTCAACTCTGACTTTGGATACGTAATTGGGAACGAACACTCTGCACAGAGAGAGGGAGAGAAAACACATCTTAGAAAAGATTTATGTTACATTGTACGATATGTCTGTTGTTCATTTCATACTATCATAAAGATTGGAAATAAGTATTAGGTTTGAATATGTTTATATTTCTTGAGCATGTAAAAAGTTTTTTTTTTAATTAATGACATTGTTCTTTAACAACTTTATGTATTGCAGGATGGGCACCGAATCGGTACTTTTATGGCACGGGTAGTGATACTGAAATATTTTCGTTATAATATCAATCCTCAAATCAAAATATCGATACCTTTGATACTTCAGTTCAGGGTGTCCAAACTTTTTCCACCAAGTCAAAGTATGTGGGGGCCATATTGATATTTTTTTACCAAAAAAAAAATGCTAAAAGCAGATATTGTGTACATGTGACTAGTTCATTATTATTAATCATTAATTAGAACATTTCAGTTTTATTTCATTACGTACCAATTTTTTTGTTCTTTTTTTCTTACATTTTTACTTTAGTTTTTTTCCCATGTAAGAATAGACTAAAATAACAATACGATTGTGCAACTGCCTAACTGAATGTGTGAAAAATTCTGCCTGTACAAAAATATCAATGTTCAGTTACACATTTAACAGCGTTTATTACGGTTTTCTCGATACAAATATTTTGGTACCGGTACCAAAATGTATTTCGATACTTTTCGATAATTTTCTAAATAACGGGGACTACAAAAAAATGGCATTACTGGTTTTATTTTAACAAAGCATCTTAGGGTACATTAAACATATGTTTATTATTGCAATCGAGGAACAATTTTGTCCTTAAATAAAATAGTGAACATACTAGACAACTTGTCTTTTAGTAGTAAGTAAACAAACAAAGGCTCCTAATTAGTCTGCTGTTGTATGCAGTAACATATTGTATCATTTGTCATTCTATTATTTTGTCAACATTATAAAGGACAAGCTGTAAAAATGTATTATTAATCTACTTGTTCATTTACTGTTAATATCTGCTTATTTTCTGTTTCAACATGTTCTATCTACACTTCTATTAAAATGTAATAATCACTTATTCTTCTGTTGTTTGATACTTCACATTAGTTTTGGATGATACCACAAATGTATGTACCGATCCGATACCAAGTAATTACAGGATCATACATTTGTCATATTCAAAGTCGTCATGTGTCCAGGGACGTATTCCCTGAGTTTATAAACATAATATGATTTTTTTTTTTTTTAAAGATTTTTTGACGGTAAAAAATATCGATGTAATCATAGTAGTATCGACTACATACTGTTTATTATGGTTGTTGTATTTTTTCTAATTAATCAATAAGTTAGTATTATTTTATTTTTTAATTAACTAACTAAACTTTGTTTATATTTTAAGTATATTTTATTTTTATTTTGAGCACTTCTAATATTTTAAAGTTTTTCCACCAAAAAAGAAAAATCAAACATGGGTGGGATGCATTTTGAAATGCTTGTATTTAAGAAAATAAAATACTAAAACAAATATTATATATATATATTTAAAGATGAAACTTTGTGCTATAGGTGACTAAATATATTATTATTAGTTTAAAAATGTCAGCTATTTTCTATACAGTCCAATTTTTGGCTCTTTTTTCTGAATTTGTTCTTTTAGAGAGATATTTTATTATTCGAATCAACACAACTTTTAAAATCTTAGCAGATAGATTAGGTATAATTGCACAAAGTATCAGATCGGTGCAGTCGTTACATTCCGAACTTTAACACTTGGCCGTCACTCCAGCAGCACTGAGAGCGGACTGTCGGTCATGTTGCAAGTTTCAATGCCAACAAAGCTATTGACTCATAAATGTAATAATAAAAGAAGTAGATAGCAGTTATCATAATCAGCTCATTTTTGAATGTTCAAGTCAAAAATTTGGAACCGAAAATTGGTATTTTTCAATATCCAGGTACTGGGAATTTGTACCTGAATATCGGTACCCATCCCTAATGTATTGTCTATTTATATTGACCCGCTTATGCCTTTTGGCTTTAATTTATTTTTGTTTTTAGTCATTCTTTACTTGTTCCAAATAGAGCTTAACTAAACAAAAAAGTCCTTAAAAAGAGCAAATATGTACCATGGTCTTTAGTCAGGCTTCTAATGATGAAAAAAAAACCTACCAAAAGGACATTATGTATTATAAAATATTAAATGTACCCGTGTAACCCTTCCAGCTTTGGATAGAGCCATTTTAGAAACATGAATCACCAAAAAAAATACATTATTTCATATTTCCCTGCTGACATTTTCAAGGCAAAATGAATAATGAAGAGGAAATAATATCTTCTTTCAAATGAAAAATAGATGCTGTCTTCAACAAAACATCCGAATCGGGCATCCGACCCTGCAGTGTGAACGTAGCCTGAGACTGGAGTCATAAATCCGACTGAAGCATGTCTGGGTTTTTATTTTCTTGCCAGCGCATCATTTTTCATTTGTAAGGCTGCAAAAGCAGAACATTTCTAAAAGTTCTAAAAGATTTTTTGAAGGGAAGTTTAGATTTTTGAAAACATTCAAAACAGGATGCTGTTTGGGGGAAAACAATGGAAATGAACAAATTAATCATTTAAAATACAAAAAAAGAAGATTGAATATTAGTGATAGATAAAAAATAACATATAGAAACCATAATAACATTTAGTTTTGTTGGAACCAAATTTAACAAGCCAACGCACGATTCAATTTGATTTTTGGGGATAACGATGTGATTCAGAATCGATTAATTGAATTTTAATTGATAAAAAATCGTTGCACATAATAAAATCAATTTTTTATTTTTTTTTGCTGATATCGGACCAATATTAGACCCCTAACATTTTTTTTTAATCCATTCACATTTTTTAAATTATATATATAATAATAATATATATATGAATACACGCACATATACACACACACACACATTTACACACATACATATACATATATACATACATACATACATACATACATACCACACACACAACCAGGCCTCATGTTTATTTTTATTTTATTTTATTTAAAGGGTTTATTTTATTTTATTTATTATTATTATTATTTTTTTTTATTTTTTTATTTATTTTTTTTTAATATTTTTTTTTTTGTTTTTGTTTTGTTTTGGTGTATGTATGTGTGTGTATATGTGTGCATATGTATATGTATGTAGGTGTATATATGTGTGTGTGTGTGTGTGTGTGTATGTGTATATGCATGCATGTGTGTATGTGTATGTATGTGTATATACATATATGTATGTATATGTGTATGTGTGTATGTATGTGTGTATGAATGTGTAGGTGTGTGTATGGGTGTGGATGTCCGGTGGATCGATTGGCCTGTATGTGGATGAGTTGGGGTAGGTGGGTTGGCGGCCTCTGTGGTAGCTGGGGGTGTGCGTTGTTGTGGTTTACGGGGTAGGTCGCTTTTTTTTGTTTCAGGTTTCGGCGGCCGCGGGTATTTGTACTGCGGACGGGCGGTGGTGGTGATGGTTGCTGTGGTGCTGCCGGCGGTTGGCGTCGCTGTGTTGGGTTGGAGTGGTTGGGGGACTGTGGCTGGTATCTGTGCGCTTGTGGGGTTGTGGGGGATGGCTGGCGTTGGCTTGCCGGCTGGTTTGGGGGCTGGCGTGCGGACGGGGTGCATTGACTTCTTCCCCAGTTGGGGGGCACCATCCCCTGGCCGGAACTCGTATGGATACGTTGCTGTGTGGATGGCCGGGATGCGGTGTTTGCATTGGGCATGGGGCTGTGCAGTTTTTCTGCGTTTGGTTGCTGGTATGAGCTCTGCGGGGTTGGGTTGGGGCAGGCGGGGGCTGGCTTTGTTTGGCGGGGGTGGGCTCACGTGACGTCACGCTAAAGTGGTCTGGTGTGGGTCACGGGCCGTGGGGGGGGGGCGGCTTCCTGGCCGTAGTTCCTGGTTGTCGGCCGCATGGACTGGGGGGGATGTCCGGGCCCTCTACTCCTCCTACTTATAGCACACACAGTCACACAAATATAGGACTTTGGGGGATTGTCCTGCAGGGAGGCATGGCGGGGGGTTGAGGATGCCTCCTATGGGGCTCCGGTCCTCCTGTCTTGTCCCCTGCTCGTCCATCCCTCAATCTTAGCTGCATATTAGACACTTAGGATTTGGAGGGCTCGGCTTGGTTGGGACCCACCAAGACCTTGATGTCCCCCAATTTTAATCGCATTATTAGTTCCCACAAGCATACATATCTCACTCATGCTACAGTACACGCATCAATAGGGACTGGAGGTCGGCTGTAATGGCTGACCTCCTAATTTTAACTACACAGTAGACACTCTGGGGGCCTTGTACACATGCATGTGGGGGGGTTGGGGTTCGGCGCACCCCTCATTGCCTTGTCGGCCGGCGCGGATTCCGGGGACTGCGTTCTGGTGGCCTGCCAGGCTTTTATTAATTTATTATTATTATTATTATTATTATATTTTATGTGTATATATATGTGTGTATGTATGTGTATATATATGTATGTATATATATATATATATATATATATATATATATATATATATATATATATATATGTGTGTATGTGTGTATGTATGTATGTGTATGTGTATGTGTATGTGTATGTATGTGTATATATATATGTATATATATATTTTTTATTTATTTATTTTTTATTTTTTTATTTTTTTTAATAATTTGTATTATTTACTTACTTTATTTTATTTAATTATTTGTATTTGTTATTTTTAATTTAATTTGTATTTCATTTTATTATTATTATTATTTTTTTAATTTTTTTAAGTATTGTTATTTTTGTTTAATCTTATTATTTATTTGTGTGTGGCGTCGCGCGGGTCTCGCTTCCTGTTGGGTGGGGTCCGTGCCCGTGTGGCCCGACCTTGCGCTGTGGGGTCTCTGTTGGCGACTTGATGTGGTGGCGGCGCGGCGCCCGTGTCTGGTCTGGATACTGTGTCTCGGTTGTTTGGGCGGTGGTGTGTTTGTGCGGGTTTGGGTTGGGGTGGTGGGGTCTTTTGGTGGGGGGAGGGGTGTTGGTGTCTCTTGTTTGCGTGTTGGCGTTTGGGCTTGCTGGCGGGCTGGCGCTGGCTGGTATCTGTGATCCTGTTGGCGTGTGGTTGCCGGTCGCGGTTTTTTTTTTGATCACTTTGATTTGATTGGGTGGTGCTGGCTGTCTGGGGGTGTTGTGGCTGCTGTTTCTGCTGCCGTTTGTTTGTGGTGTGGGCGCCCGTGGCTGCTGGGTCTGGTGCAGGGGGGTGGCTGATGTTGTGACTGGTGGCAGCGCGCGCGCGTGGTGGTTGTCGGGGCTGACAAACTGTGTATATGTATGTGTATGTGTATGTGTGTGTGTGTATGTATGTATGTATGTATGTATATATATGTGCATGTGTATGTGTGTGTATGTGTACATGTGTATGTTTATGTGTATGTATATATATATGTATGTATATTTCTGGGTGTACGTTCTGGGCCTGCCTGTCGGGTGGGGGTCGGCGCCTCAGGCTACTGCATCCGGACTGCGTGTCTGGAGCTCCTGGGTCCCGCCGTCCATCCCTTCCGGGTGCCCGTCTTGGTTGGGGCCTGCTGGGTCTGGTCCCTGCCTCTACTGTGGTGGCTTGGTGCTGCAGGGTATTCCGAGGTGCTGCGAGTCGGCCAGTTGTTGGGGTAGCGACCTTGTGTGTCAGCATGTCTGTGATCTTCTTTAAAAAAAAATTTTTATTTATTTATTTTTTATTTTTTTTTATTTTTTATAAATAGATTTAATTATTTATTTATTTTTTTCCTTTTTTTTAAAATTGTATTTAATTTTTTTTAAATATATTTTATTAATATTATTATTATTATTATTATGTATTTATTTATTTTATTTATTTATTCCCCTACCTCAGGGGGGGGACTCGGCGGGGCGGTTGCTGGTTGTTCCATCTCCATCGTTGGGGTCCCTGCGGGTGGGGTGGGTGGTTCCTGTGGCCCCGTGCTGGGTGGTCCTGTGGCGGCCGGCTTGGGTGGGGTGGCCGTGGGCTGGCCTCGCCGCGCTCTCCGGGGGTGGGGGGGGGGCTCGTGGGGGCCCTGTTGCCGGTGGGGCGGGGGCGGTCTTCCCGTCCGGTTGCGGGGGGTCTCCGGGCCCCTCGGGCGGGGCGTCCCGCCTTTCTGTCCGTGTGGGGTGTGGTCTCTCGCTGGCTTGGGGTCTGGCTGCCCCCTGTTTTTCTCGTGCCTTGTCCTCTGCCGGGTGCGTCTGTCTGCGGCCTGCTGCTGGCCCTTGTGGGCGGCACGGTGGGCCAGGCTCTGGGGTTCCTGTCGCTGTCCGGCTTGGCTGCGTGGGGGCGGTGGCCCCTGGTTCCCTGGGCACCACACCTACTGTTTGTGGGATGGGTTCTCGGGGAGGCTGGGGCCGTACTCTGGCTCCCGCACACACTGGGAGTCAAATGTATTGTACATGCAAATTCACATATACTCACACACATACATACAGACATACATAGGTACCTACGCTCCCACATACATATACAAATAAATACAGTACATATTTACACACTCAAAGTTCGTACATCCACACGCACATTCATTATACAAACATACTGTATACACACACTGTACATATACATTCACTGTAAAAACATACATATACACATACTGTACATATACACTCACTGTACAAACACACACATACACATACTACACATACATTCACTGTACAAACACACACATACATATTCTGTACATATACATTCACTGTACAAACACACATTTACACATACTGTACATATACATTCACTGTTCAAACACACATACTGTATACACATACTGTACATATACATTCGCTGTACACACATATACACATACTGTACATATACATTCACTGTACAAGCACACATACACATACTGTACATATTCAAGTACATATGCACACATACACTCATGCACATAATCACGTTTCATCAAACATACATTAACGTTGTTGCCCTAGGGTAAACTGGGTATAACACATGGCACACTGACAAAGCTTAACCTATTGTTACTATAACAATCTAAAAGGTTAAGGTTGCTTCTCTTTCTTCCCCTCCATTTTTCTGCATTCTTTCGTATCTCAAGTTATCATTACGTATATGTATTGTTGCATTTGAACAATTGTATTGTTGATAATAAAGGTAAAGTACTGGTATTGTTTATTATCAATAGCACTATTTCTATTGGTATTCATATTGCTCCATTTTTAGTGTAATAATGCTCAGTTCTGTATTTTTTTTTAAATTTTCGCTAACTGCTTCTTTGCTATTACTTTTACCATTATATTTGTACATGTCGTATTTGCTGATGTTGCTCTGTTGTTGTTGTTGTTGTTGTGTTTGCTGTTGTTGTTTTTGTCTCTCTGTCTAATCCCCCTCTTGTCCCCACAATTCCCCCCTCTGTCTTCCTTTTTCTCTCTTTCTATCCCCTCCTGCTCCGGCCCGGCTGCACCAAATGATAATATAAATACATTTAATAAAGTCAAAATACAAGTAAGGCAACAAGAGAAGTATCCTACACTTCTCTTTTGTAAAGTAAATCTGAACAGCCGATATGGGCATCTACATCTGCTATATGATTTGCCCGAGAAGCTGGGCAGGACATAAAAATGAAAAATAAAAAAATAAAATTAAAAAAAATTAAAATAAATAAAAATTAAAAAAAATTAAAAAAAATACATACATACATACATGCTTATGGTTGTCCATCGATGCGATGATGACCATCTTCTTTTATTTGTGAGTCTGCTGATGTTTGAACAGTCCGATCCTGGATCCACAGATGCGGTTACAGACCGGGCATGTGAAGGAGGTGCTGGGGGGAGCAGGGGTGGCTTGGCGAGCATGCCTCTTCGCACGCTTTGCTGCACGGTGTTGTGTGCGCTGTTCCTCTATATAATCCACTCCCTGTGAGGATTGGGAGCGCCAGAGGTCTCGGCAGGAAGCAAGTTCCTCCAGTGAAGAGGGGTTGATCTGGCATCTCTTCAGTGTGGTCTTCATTTGGTCTTTGAACCGCTTCTTCTGCCCACCAGCACTGCGTTGGCCAAGGTGTAACTGACCATAGAGGATTCTGCGTGGGAGTCTATGGCTGGGCATTCGGATGACATGCCCCAACCACCTGAGTTGATGTTGGGTCATGATGGACTCCACGCTGCAGCTGCCTGCCCTCTCCAGCACTTCTGTGTGCGGCACTCAGTCCTTCCATGTGATGCCAAGGATCTTCTGCAGACATCTTACATGGAAGGTCTCCAGGCTTCTCAGATGGCGGCTGTAGATAGTCCATGCCTCACATCCGTACAGTAAAGCAGTGATGCATACTGCTCTGTAGACCAGCACTTTGGTGTGGAGTTTGAGGTTGCTATTCTGAAAAACCCTTCTCCTTAGACGACCAAAAGATGCTGATGCTTGCTTGGGGCGGTTCTGGATCTCGTCATCCATTGAGCAGGTGTCAGACATTATGCTCCCCAGGTATTTGAAGGTGGGCACCGTGAGCAGCTGTTGCCCTGCTGCTGTGAGGGTTATTGTGGGGTATTGTGGGAGGTCAGCACTGGACTGACAGAGTACCTCTGTCTTCTGGGTGTTGATCGTCAGTCCCATTCTGGTATATGCAGTTACAGCTGCCGAGAGGATGTTTTGCAGAGCCTGTGGTGTATGGGCAACCAGGGCACAGTCATCGGCGTATTGCAGTTCAATGATGGTTTCTGAGGTCAGCTTGGTAGTTGCCTGTAGCCTCCTGATGTTAAACAGGTTACCATCAAGCCTGAAGTCTATGGTAAGTCCAGCCTGCTCCTCTATCTCCCTACGTAGCAGTGTTGTGACACAGACGAGGAAGATGTTGAAGAGAACTGGAGCCAGCACACAGCCCTGCTTCACTCCAGTTTTCACACCAAAGGGCTCTGAGCTGTGTCTTCCAACTACCACTCGGGCCATCATCCCAGAATGGAACTGTGCAAGGATGGTGAGAAACTTGGGTGGACACCCAAATCTCTTCAGGACTTGCCACAGTAGGTCCCTGTTCACTGTGTCAAATGCCTTTGAAAGGTCGACAAAGGCAATGAACAAGTCCTTGTGCTGCTCCCGGCATTTCTCTTGGAGCTGACGTGTCACAAAGATCATGTCAACTGTCCCCCTGTCCTTCCGAAAACCACACTGCGACTCTGGGGTGACCCGTTCTGATATTGCGGGGATGAGTCTGTGGAGCATGACCTTGGTAAGGACCTTTCCAGCAATGGCCAACAGAGAGATACCCCTACTATTGGAGCAGATGGATTTGTCTCCTTTGTTCTTGTAGATGGTCACAATGTTGGCATCTTTCCACTGTTGCGGGACACACTCTCGTCTCCACACCTCTGAAATGTAGAGATACAGTGTCCGTGTACAGAGGTAGCCTCCTTCCTTGAGAAGTTCAGCCGGGATGCTGTCAGGTCCAGGGGATTTATTGTTTTTCAGGGTTTTGACTGCATGCAGGATTTCTTTGAAGGTTGGGGGGAGGTCGAGATCTGGCAAGCTAGGATGTTCAGGGAGCTCTGCAAGGACAGTTGGGTCCACTGGGGTGGGCTGGTTGAGCACGGTGTTAAAATGCTCAGCCCACCGCTCCACTATCATAGCCTGATCCTTGATTAAAGATGTTCCATCAGCAGATCTAACAGGTGCCAGGGAGCAGTTTCTGGGGCCGTAGATGGTTTTCACTGCATCATAGAAACTGTGCATATCGTTTCTATCAGCGTGAGACTGGATTTCATTGGCCTTTGAGATCCACCACTCATCTTGCAGTTTTCTGAGAGTTGTTTGGGCCTCAGAACGAAGGGCTTGCCATTGCTTTTTATGGAATTGGGATTGTGGGTTGTTCAGGGTGGCTCTGTGTGCCTTGTGCATTCTGTACAGGAGGGTGGAGATCTCTCCAGCATTCTGGTCAAACCGGTCCTGGTGTTTCTTGGTTTTAAAACCAATGGCTTGGGCTGCAGTGTCAAAGAGGATGGTGGATAGAGAGGTCCACTTCTCATCCATCCCAGACTCTGAGGTGATCAGCGGCTCAATGTCTGCCAGCTTCTCAGCTAGGGAGCGACGGAAGTTGTCACGGGTGTCGCTGCTGGAGAGTCTGGCACAGTTGAGTGTTTTCCTCTTTGGTGCACCGTGACGTGTTAGGGGCCGAACGTGCATTCTGACCTTTGTCAGAATCATGCGGTGGTCGGTCCAGCAGTCTGCCCCTCGCATAGCTCTTGTAATGAGCACGTCCTTGAGGTCAGCCCTCCTCACGATCGCATAGTCGATCAGGTGCCAGGATGCCTTATATTTGTTCTTTTGTTGGAAGATGGTGTTTGTGATGGTAAGATCGTGTTCCGCACAGAGACTAAGGAGTCTCATGCCATTGGGGTTGACTTTTCCAATGCCGTGGGCGCCGATCACACCATTCCAGTTTTGCGTGTTCTTTCCGACTCTTGCATTGAAATCACCAAGCAACATGATTTTGTCACTCCTCGGGATGTGACTGAGGATGTCATCGAGTGCCTGGTAGAAGCAGTCCTTCTCTTCATCATTGGATGGCAGAGTTGGTGCGTAGGCACTTACCAAAGTGACATGTCTGCATTTTGCAAGGGGGGTGCGAAGAGTCATGAGCCTTTCACTGACACCCACTGGTGATTCTGTGAGCTTGAGCAGAAGGTTGTTCTTGATTGCAAAACCAACTCCGTGAAGGTGTGGTCCGCCAATGGGGTATCCTTTCCAAAAGAACGTATAACCCTCTCCTACTTCATTGAGTGAGCCTTCCTCGAGGAATCGGGTCTCACTGAGTGCTGCCACATCCACATTGTAGCGCTTTAGCTCGCTGGCAACAAGTGCTGTTCTGCGCTGTGGTCTGTCCGGACTGGCATCCAGGAGTGTCCTTATGTTCCATGCTGCAATTCTAAATGGTAAAATCTTTGTATTTCGACCGCGTAATGGAATGTCCCGACAGGTGCTGTTTCCTGCCCGGGTACTGTGTTGAGTGGGCAATCTTTAGGCCACCTTTTCTAGGCCTTTCCCCAATTGGGGTGAGCAGTGCGGTCCCTAAATAGGGGCTGCTCAGACGCACAGGAGTCTGCCGGAAACAGCTGCCACTCAATCCCAGCTGCTAACGACCGTTGTCCTGTGCCGCTGACGTGCAGAGTTCCAGCTAAGAGCTTCCAGCTCATTCAAACCTGCCTCCGTTACTGGACGCTCCATCGCCGTCAGACTTTTGAGGTCGGAGACTCAGGTAAAGAAGATACCTGCGCAATGATGGCTTTTAGAGTGGCATGAGGGGTGCACTTTTCCCAACGCCACTACCTTGATTGTAAGAAGATCGTTCCAGTGGCAAGGGAGACCCTAGACGACCGGCATCTTCTTACAACTGCAGGAAGGTTTTTGGGAAACCGCCTCAAAGCTTGCCGCCACCAGCTTGCTTTTCTGTCAGGGTGTGCTCCCTTAGCCTTCGTCCACTTTTACAGCCATTGTGGTGCTTCTCACTGCTACCATCTTCTGCCTGTTCTACCGTTGAGGTCTTCGGGATCACTCTTAGTCTGGATTCTACCCTTCGACCTGTTCGGCATGGGTAACCCTGCCAGGAGTACAAGACTCCAGCCGACATAGCTCTAGGGGTCATGGAGACGCGCAAAGTGCCCCACCACGATAAGGTGGTGATCACACACACACACACACACACACGTACGTACGTACATATATATATATATATATATATATATATATATATATATATATATATATATATATATATATATATATATATATATATATATATATATATATATATATATATATATATATATATATATACATACATACATATATATATATATATATATATATATATATATATATATATATATATATATATATATATATATATATATATATATATATATATATATATATATATATATATATATATATATATATATATATATATATATATGTATACATACACGTATATAATACAAAAAATAAGACAGAAAAAAAGTGATAAATAAAAAATAACATGTAGAAAACATAATAACATTTAGTTTTGTTGTAATCAAATTTAATAGGAATGTGAATCTTTGGCCACGCACGATTCAATTTGATTCTCGGGAGTACCGATGTGATTCAAAATTGATTCTCGTTTCAAAACGATTCTCGATTCAAAATTAATACTTTTTAAATAACATCGGAAACCAGTTCTATGATTAATGACCTTCCTCCATTATAAATAGCTCTGATCAATTTCTATATTACTTGAAATAAAACTTGTTTTGTTTGATAAAATTCTACCCAAACATTTAATAAAGTAAAATACAAATAAGTCAACAAGAGAAGTATCCAACGCTAAGTAAATGTGTACAGCAGATATAGATCATCTGCATCAGAGGTGTCAAAGTGGTTTTCACTGAGGGCCACATCACAGTTATGTTTGGCCCCTGAGGGCCGTTTCTAACAGTGAATACTATTATTACACAATGTTTTTATGCATTTTATTGGTAGTAAAAAAATATGGTAAGTTGCAATAATTTCACCTCAAAATGTAGTGTATATTACTGTTTTAATGTAAAAAAAAAATAGAAGGCAGCTCAGTTGCCAGAATTTTACTGTAAAATATACATTTGTTTTTTGACTGTAAATTTTTTTTAAAAACGGCAATTTTACATGAAAATGTTGGCATCTGCCCCAAGTGGAGGAGTTCAAGTACCTCGGAGTCTTGTTCACGAGTGAGGGAAGAGTGGATCGTGAGATCGACAGGCGGATCGGTGCGGCGTCTTCAGTAATGCGGACGCTGTATCGATCCGTTGTGGTGAAGAAGGAGCTGAGCCTGAAGGCAAAGCTCTCAATTTACCGGTCGATCTACTTTCCCATCCTCACCTATGGTCATGAGCTTTGGGTTATGACCGAAAGGACAAGATCACGGGTACAAGCGGCCGAAATGAGTTTCCTCCGCCGGGTGGCGGGGCTCTCCCTTAGAGATAGGGTGAGAAGCTCTGCCATCCGGGGGGAACTCAAAGTAAAGCTGCTGCTCCTCCACATCGAGAGGAGCCAGGTGAGGTGGTTCGGGCATCTGGTCAGGATGCCACCCGAACGCCTCCCTAGGGAGGTGTTTAGGGCACGTCCGACCGGTAGGAGGCCACGAGGAAGACCCAGGACACGTTGGGAAGACTATGTCTCCCGGCTGGCCTGGGAACGCCTCGGGATCCCCCGGGAGGAGCTGGACGAAGTGGCTGGGGAGAGGGAAGTCTGGGTTTCCCTGCTTAAGCTGCTGCCCCCGCGACCCGACCTCGGATAAGCGGAAGAAGATGGATGGATGGATATATATATATATATATATATATATATATATATATATATATATATATATATATATATATATATATATATATATATATATATATATATATAGATAGATGTAGATAGATATTATAGATATTCTGGTAATATCTTCTTCCCCTGTATATTTTTCCCCCCCCCTCATGCGACTGTTTAAATTGTTGTCTTTTTTTTTTTTATTCTTCTTTTACACTTTATATTTATAGACACCGTGGTTGTGAGAGGAACGTAATTTCGTCCACCTGTATGTCCTGTACAAACAGTTGTTTGACAATAAAGCTGACTTTGACTTTGACTTTGATATATATATATATATATATATATATATATATATATATATATATATATATATATATATATATATATATATATATATATATATATATATATATATATATATATATATATATATATATATATATATATATATATATATATATATATATATATATATATATATATTTATATACATATATATATATATATATATATATATATATATATATATATATATATATATATATATATATATATATATATATATATATATAAAATGTATGTATATATATATATACATATAAGCCCTCGCGACCCCGAAGGGAACAAGCGGTAGAAAATGGATGGATAGATGGCTGCGCTTCAGAGCAGCGGCTTCGTGCGAGCGCTCCTGGAAGTGAGGGCAAAAATACCCCTCAATTCAGTCAATTTCATGGCTGGCTCACAGCGTGTTCACTCCGTGATCACTTACGACCGACTTACAATTCTGGATGTGGAGAGATCGGGCCATTTTGGGCTGATAGATGCGTGTACGATGGACCTGCTCGCTAGCTTGGGAATTCTTCGCGAGCTACATCCAGCAGTGGCCTTTGAAGCAGCGGCGTCGACTACCAGCGGAGACGATCAGCGAAAGAGACGTAAGCGGTGCGCTCGGAAGCAGAAGCGGGGATGTCGGGCGGGGCTAACAACAAAGCTAAATGCTTTGTTGTTAGCGGGGCTAACGAAAAAGCTAAATGCTAATCCACAAAGAAGCGCTAATAAGGAGTCTGTTAAGCTAGAACTAGCCAGCGCCAGGCTGGATAATCCCTGCACACATAGCAATTCTTCTAGAATAATATACAACTCACATAATGTTTTTTCTGCGTCAGAGGTGGACATGCATTTTACTGAGGTGGCAAACAATCTAAAAATTCCTGTCATATCAATTCCTAGATATGGTCGAAATTATTTAAAGTGCACTATGCATAATAAACGTAACATTATTAATATTGCTACTACGGATACTTTCAACAAAAACTCCTCAAAACAGCCCACTACCTATAATATGGGCTTTTTAAACATAAGGTCATTGTCTTCCAAAACGTTATTAGTTAATGAAGTCATCAGAGACAACAACCTTGATGTCGTTGGTTTAGCCGAGACCTGGCTCAAACCAGACGAATTTTTTGCGCTGGGTGAGGCGTCTCCTCCTGGCTATGCGGGAACGCATATTGCCCGCCCCATTAAAAGGGGTGGGGGTGTTGCACTAATATACAACAAAAACTTTAGCCTTACCTCGGACCTAAATAATAAATATAACTCGTTTGAGGTGCTCACTATGAGGTTTGTCACACCGCTGCCTCTCCACCTGGCTGTCATCTACCGCCCCCCTGGGCCCTATTCGGACTTTATCAATGAATTTTCAGAGTTCGTTGCTGATCTAGTGACGCACGCCGACAATATAATCATAATGGGAGACTTTAACATCCATATGAATACCCCATCGGACCCTCCATGCGTGGCGCTCCAGACTATAATTGATAGCTGTGGTCTTACACAAGTAATAAATGAACCCACGCATCGCAACGGTAATACGATAGATCTAGTGCTTGTCAGGGGTGTCACCACCTCTAAAGTTACGATACTCCCGTACACTAAAGTAATGTCCGATCATTACCTTATAAAATTCGAAGTTCGGACTCATTGTCAACAAACTAATAATAATAATAATAACTACTATAGCAGCCGCAACATTAATACTGCCACAACGACGACTCTTACTGACCTACTGCCTTCAGTAATGGCACCTTTCCCAAATTATGTGGGCTCTATTGATAACCTCACTAACAACTTTAACGACGCCCTGCGCGACACCATTGATATTGTAGCACCGCTAAAGCTAAAAAGGGCCCCTAAAAGGCGTACCCCATGGTTTACAGAAGAAACTAAAGCCCAGAAATTATCATGTAGAAAGCTGGAACGCAAATGGCGTGCGACTAAACTTGAGGTTTTCCATCAAGCATGGAGTGATAGTTTAATAACTTATAAACGCATGCTTACCTCAGCTAAAGCTAAATATTACTCAAATCTCATCCACCTCAACAAAAATGATCCTAAATTTTTGTTTAGTACAGTAGCATCGCTAACCCAACAAGGGACTCCTCCCAGTAGCTCCACCCACTCAGCAGATGACTTTATGAATTTCTTTAATAAGAAAATTGAACTCATCAGAAAAGAGATTAAAGACAATGCATCCCAGCCACAACTGGGTTCTATTAACACAAATATGACTGTATATACGACGGACATTGCCCTCCAAAATAGTTTCTCTCTCTTTGATGAAATAACATTGGAGGAATTGTTAAAATGTGTAAATGGGACAAAACAAACAACATGTTTACTTGACCCAATTCCTGGGAAACTTATCAAGGAGCTTTTTGTTTTATTAGGTCCATCAGTGTTAAATATTATACACCTATCACTTTCCTCTGGTACTGTTCCTCTAGCATTCAAAAAAGCGGTTATTCATCCTCTACTCAAAAGACCTAACCTCGATCCTGACCTCATGGTGAACTACCGGCCGGTGTCCCACCTACCGTTTATCTCGAAAATTCTCGAAAAAATTGTCGCACAGCAGCTAAATGAACACTTAGTGACTAACAATCTCTATGAACCTTTTCAATCCGGTTTCAGGGCAAATCACTCTACGGAGACAGCCCTCGCAAAAATGACTAATGATCTATTGCTGACGATGGATTCTGATGCTTCATCTATGTTGCTGCTTCTTGATCTTAGCGCCGCTTTCGATACTGTTGATCATAATATTTTATTAGAGCGTATCAAAACGCGTATTGGGATGTCAGACTTAGCCTTGTCTTGGTTTAACTCTTATCTTACTGACAGGATGCAGTGTGTCTCCCATAACAATGTGACCTCGGACTATGTTAAGGTAACGTGCGGAGTTCCCCAGGGTTCAGTTCTTGGCCCTGCACTCTTTAGTATTTACATGCTGCCGCTAGGTGACATTATACGCAAATACGGTGTTAGCTTTCACTGTTATGCTGATGACACCCAACTCTACATGCCCCTAAAGCTGACCAACACGCCGGATTGTAGTCAGCTGGAGGCGTGTCTTAATGAAATTAAACAATGGATGTCCGCTAACTTTTTGCAACTCAACGCTAAGAAAACGGAAATGCTGATTATCGGTCCTGCTCAACACCAACATCTATTTAATAATACCACCTTAACATTTGACAACCAAACAATTAAACAAGGCGACTCGGTAAAGAATCTGGGTATTATCTTCGACCCAACTCTCTCGTTTGAGTCACACATTAAGAGTGTTACTAAAACGGCCTTCTTTCATCTCCGTAATATCGCTAAAATTCGTTCCATTTTGTCCACAAGCGATGCTGAGATCATTATCCATGCGTTCGTTACATCTCGTCTCGATTACTGTAACGTATTATTTTCGGGCCTCCCTATGTCTAGCATTAAAAGATTACAGATGGTACAAAATG
>NC_084736.1:43842285-43879785 GCF_033978785.1 Entelurus aequoreus
GTCATTAGTCCAGTCTGTGACCTTTTGACTGATCACAGCCTGTCACTCGGACTGCTGCCTCTACTTGTTGCAAAGGAAAACTCTACTTTTCTCTGACTTTTTCAAGGCATTCTATTAGATAGATTTATACAAAATCTATCTAGTAGCTTGTAGATAATGCCAATATTAGCTGCATGCCGAGCTAACACAATAATAAAGGGTGCTGATATTCACCATCATAATGTACCTAATCTTTAAGATATTTAAGATTAGCATATTAGGATAACACTAGGGCTGTGAATCTTTGGGTGTCCCACGATTCGATTCAATATCGATTCTTGGGGTCACGATTCGATTCTAAATCGATTTTTTTTTTTAATTCAACACGATTCTCGATTCAAAAACAATTTTTTCCCGATTCAAAAGGATTCTCTATTCATTCAATACATAGGATTTCAGCAGGATCTACCCCAGTCTGCTGAAATGCTAGCAGAGTAGTAGACTTTTGTAAAAAGCTTTTATAATTGTAAAGGACAATGTTTTATCAACTGATTGCAATAATGTAAATTTGTTTTAACTATTAAATGAACCAAAAATATGACTTATTTTATCTTTGTGAAAATATTGGACACAGTGTGTTGTCAAGTTAATGAGATGCGAAGCAAGTGTAAGCCACTGTGACACTATTGTTCTTTTTTTTTTTTTTTATAAATGTCTAATGATTATGTCAATGAGGGATTTTTAATCACTGCTATGTTGAAATTGTAACTAATATTGATACTGTTGTTGATAATATTCATTTTTGTTTCACTACTTTTGGTTTGTTCTGTGTCGTGTTTGTGTCTCCTCTCAATTGCTCTGTTTATTGCAGTTCTGAGTGTTGCTGGGTCGGGTTTGGTTTTGGAATTGGATTGCATTGTTATGGTATTGCTGTGTATTGTTTTGTTGGATGTATTAATTAAAAAAAGGAAAAAAAAATGTTTTTAATAAATAAAAATGTTTTAAAAAAAATGTATTTTTTAAAAATGAGAATCGATTCTGAATCGCACAACGTGAGAATCGCGATTTGAATTCGAATCGATTTTTTCCCACACCCCTAGCACCATGCCAGAGTTTGCTAATGTTAGCATGCAAAGCTAACACAATGCTAAACACAACCCAACTTTCACCCACAAATCTTGTATTTGTGGGTGTTGTATTTCTAAATGGTATTTCTATCAAACTATCTATATATCTGTCCTTAAAGCTAATAATAGCATGTCAAGATACACAATTTTCACCCACTAATCTTACATTGTATTTCTATCTATCTATCTATCTCTCTATCTATCTATCTTCCCTTAAAGCTCGTAATAGCATGATTAGATACACATTTTTTACCCACAAAATGTACATTTTATTTATATCTGTCTAAATACAGTATCTAGCAGCCCCTATTGCCAGGAAGTATTCCATGCGAGAGATTGCTAATGTTAGCATGTAACGCTAACATAGGCTGACCATACGTCCTCTATTCCCCGGACATGTCCTCTTTTGCGGGGGTGTCCGGGGTGTCCGGGCGGGGTTTCTCATACGCCTCAAATGTCCGGCATTTTGAATTAGGGTTACGTGTATTTTCAATGTACATCCAGAGTTAAGTTAAGAAGGGGTTTAAAAAAAAAACTGAAGGTGCGCGCACGTAGCAACATTCATGAGGGAGGGGCAGAGACACAGAGCGAGAGAGCAAGTGAGTGGAGAGAGACATGAGAACAAGAAATGCCGAAATGTAAATGCAACTTCACGGATGATTTGCGGGAAAAGTATTTGTGTTTTCGTCCTGGCCGTGACACATGGGAAGCAGAATGCACTGTGTGCAAAGCAGCAACGTATGTATCTGTGGCAAATAAAGGGGCCAAAGATCTACAAGCCCATATCGACACTACAAAGCACAAAACAGCTGTGCAGGGCGAGAGCTCGTCTGCTGTTTTTTGTTTAAATTTAATTAACTTGTTTTGAGGCATTATTTATGTTTAGATTATATACAAGAGGTTATTTTGAATATTTCTACCTCTGCACTTTTTTTCCCAAAACTGTGAATGTTACAGAATATAAGTGTGACTTATTTTGTTATACTGTCAACCAGTGTTGGTGTTAACACACTTTTTGTGTCTTTTTAAAGCATTGAAATCAGAAAGGACGCAGATTATTTTTTTTTTATTATTTTTTTTTACCATTTGTCGCCCACAGCTAATGTTTTAAAGGCCCACGGCACATTCTAAAAATACTATTAAAATAAACAAAAACATAACAAAAGTGAAATAAAAAAGCTTGAAGGTGAAATGTAATTTAGAAAAAGTTGCAATGTTGACTAATAAAACAAAGCTGTTTTTTTTTCTTTCAAACTGTCATTCCTCAAAACATAATATTGAATCAAAATCAATGTTATTATGAATTATTGACCTATCAAAGGTTCCGATTACTTCACATCAAATATTCCACTTTGAAAAATATTTTTGGTGGAAGATTTTGCATATTTTGTGTGTTTGCCATAAAAAACATAGTTTTGTTTGACAAAAAAGGGCAGAAAACAAACAAACAAAAAAAACAACATAAAAAAAACTAAAACATTTTGAAATGAGGAATAGATGTGAAGTTGATGTAGACTCCAGAGATTTAAGCGTTAAATATAAAATGTATGTATGCCCTGGCACACCATTATCATTATTTCATGACCCAAGCAAAACACTTTTTACACTTTTATACTGAAATAAATACACCTACAACTTATTAAATAAAAACATAGAAAAAACTACCAGCAGTGGTAAAGTTTAGATCCATGAAGGAAAGAAGAAAGTGAATGAATGTTTATAACTGAATACATTTACATATGTATACACATTTGTTTTCTTTTGTATTATCTTTTTTAATGAATTAAGTAACGTTTATGACAACCTTTTTCCAAAACACAATATAGAATGTGAGATAACAGGATAATGCATACATTTGTCATTTGTTTTCAAAACGCTTACAAAAAAGTGGGACACCAAAAATTTACTGTGGGACCCCACTTTGAAAATTCCTAGCGCCAACACTGCTGTCAACAGAGGAGAAAAAATGCTTTATTTAAAAATATATATTATTTATAAAGCAAGTTCGAGTATCATTGGCAAATTTTCACCTAGTCCCGGCCTTGGCACGCATATATGTGTCCTCTTTTTGGGATTTCAGAATATGGTCAGCCTAGCTAACAATGCTAAACACAACACAAATTTCACGCAAAAAAATGTTGCATTACCTATCAAAATCTATCTATCCCCTACTGTTAGTATTAGCATGCTAAGATAACACCATGCGACAGATTGCTAATGCTCGCATGCAAAACTAATGAAAAAAACAATACACAAATTTCATGCAAAAATCTTACATTATTCATGTGTGTATATATATATATAATGGCTGTCAAAGGATTAAAATACTAAATCGCGATTAATCGCATTTTGTTCATAGTAGGGTTGTCCCGGTACCAAACCAAAATTTATAGCGATACTTTTTGATACTTTTCCAAATAAAGGGAACTACAAACTTTTTTTTAATTTTGGCTTTATTTTAACAGAAAATCTTACAATACAATACACACATGTTTCTTATTGAACTCAAAGAACAATTTTAGAAGGTTAAAATATAAATTAAAAGCCATTAAACACATTAAATTGTTCTTTGAGTGCAACAAGGAAAAGACACACGTTTCCATAATCAAGAATTAGGTTAGAATATAGTGAAACAACTTTATTAGTATAATATAAAATTATTTATGATTTATGGCTGCCAATCCTGGTCTGTGCTTTAAGAACAATACAATTATTAGTTAGTATTTAAAATCTAACTATGAATAAATGCACCCAAATCAGAAAAGCCATGTAACAGGTAAAACACACATTTGTTAAACATAAAACACAAATTGTAGCAATTTGTTAACAAATTGAGTCATTTTGCTTGCAGTAATTGATGTTACATGGGCGGTCCTAACTCCGCTAATATTTGGCATCAATCCAAGCAGCTGTGTGCGCGTCTACGTATCTACATATTATGTATCTACATGTTACGTAAATACATGTTACGTAGGGTTGAGGTGGGTGGGGTCGGGGTGGGCGGGGCGGGGTTAAGGGGTGAGGGGTAAATTTATAGCTAGAATTCACTGAAATTCAAGTATTTCTTATATATATATATATATATGTATGTATATATATATATATATATATATATATATATATATATATATATATATATATATATATATATATATATATATATATATATATATATATATATATATATATATATATATATATATATATATATATATATATATATATATATATATATATATATATATATATATATATATATATATATATATATATATATATATATAAAATAAATACTTGAGTGTTCATTTATTTACACATATACACACACATAACACTCCTCTACTCATTGTTGTATTTGAAAGTGCAATGCTTTGCAGCCAGTAGCACAGCCTTTGAAGGAGCATAGGTATGGGAAGCATCTGTGAAATTTAATTTGCAGGAAAGGAGTGAGTTTAGGGTTGAATTGTCCATCCTTGTTCTACTCTCTGTCACTATCTTTCTAACCATGCTGAACACCCTCTCTGATGATGCATTGTTGTGTGGCACGCACAAAAGTGCCTTCATCAAATGCACCAGAGTCTGGAATCTTCCATCTCTCCCTAGCATACCCCTTCCCCTTCGAGCTGTCCTGGATAAACTGAAATTCTTGTTTCCAATCATTTTGGAACTTGCAAGCGTACTTCTTCTTCTTACTCGTCGTTGCCATGACTGTCTCTTCTTCGTTCTTCTGCTTCGTCTCTGTTATGTTTTTGGACATTACTACTTGCCGTAGTTTTGAAGCAATGCATGATGGGAATCCGGATGTTGTGTGTCAGTGTATTAACGTGCCGGCTGGAGTAAACACACACTGAGCAATAGCTCCGTGCCTGCCTACTTTATGGGTTATAGGTAAACCTATGGATAACGGACACATATATAATAGTCTCCTTCTTGTTGTGTGTGCAGTTGCGCACTGAGCTCCAAAAGCCGTAGGTGTTATAACGTAACTGGGCCGCAGGAAAAGCGGACGTGACGACAGGCTATCCTCACTCAGGTCCGGCTGGAAATCGGGAGAAATTCGGGAGAATGGTTGTCCCGGGAGATTTTCGGGAGAGGCACTGAAATTCGGGAGTCTCCCGGAAAATTCGGGAGGGTTGGCAAGTATGACCGCCGCAGATGAAAGAACGGTAACTGTACTTTTCAAAGGCAGTATATTACCGATTTCAATCAATTAGTATCGTGGTACTTTATTAGTACAGGTATATCGTACAACCCAAGTTCATAGTTAAGTAAAAAATCGCGATTAATCGCAGAAAGGTATAATTTTTCCTGATTAATAAGTGTACCATAGACAGGCAGACAAAGGACTTGATCAGAACATGTTATAAAATAATTAACACAATATTTCAAAGAACACAAAGATCGCTGACCGCAGGTAAATCTCCAATATATTAAAGTACGTCTACAGCGCGGACACGCTGCCTCCACTCCAGACAACCCGGTGCGTATAGCTTACATCATCACAACATCGGTTTAGGGAGCACTGCACCAGTGATTAAACTACGTCTTTTTTAGGCCAAATTTTTGGTGCAACATTAGTCAATAGTGTGCAAATAATAAACTATATATAGCCATTCATATTGTAACTACCTGCTGGTGTTAATGTGTATGTTAGTGTGTTATGATGGTAATTTTTCCCATGATCTGTGAACACACCGTGTCCACGGAGAATGAAGTGTTCGCAAGGAGTCAGACGGAGGAAATACTTGTTGGAAGTGGACCCGTTGTTATGACAATTCCAGCAGCATTTTGTAATGTTATTTCCTGCATTCGGCTCTAAAGACACACGTTGCCTCCCGCTGATCTTTAGTCTACAAAAAAATAACATACAATGACAAGTTAATGTCTTATTATCTTGCATAAGTGCCCGCTGGTTAGCGCTTGGTTTGTCAAAATGCTTTTTCAGTTCATTCATTCAATTATAAATCATACAACTTTTAGAGGTCCCGGTCGATAATGGGGAGATAAGAAGGCAAAATTCCACAAAAACGATGACAGCGGCTACTTAAAATATGTTTTCATCGCTTCCAGTTAGGGCAAATCTCTTGTGTGTTGTGTGCGGGGAGAATATTAAAGCACATGTATCATCCTCTCTCTGAAAAACAGTCAGTATGCATGCTTTATGTGTTTCTTGCTATTTTGCTTTGTATTGTTTTGTACATGAGTACGTCATATCAAGACAGGAGTGCACCTCTTGTATCACACTCTTTTTTCTGTCAGCGATCTGGCAGGAAGGAGCTGGTCCTCCGGCTCAAAAAAGGTTAGGGATTGCTGATTTAGTCGCGAAGGCTTGATGAAGACGTTTAATTAAGTTGCCAGTATCTCAGGACAGCGGAATGTTGTGAAAGTATGTTGCGGTGCGAGGGGTGTCATGGCAACCAACATCCAGGAGCACAAAGATGGATGGACGTACGCTCGGGTAAACGCCGTCGATATTTTTCACATCTCATATCGCTCCCCATTAAATCCCTCATTGAACGCGGAGCTTTGCATGATGGGTAATGACTTCAGATCAGGACGTGGCACGCTCGGCTGATAAGTTGTTAAATCGGTCGGTATTAAATGGCGCCGTTACGTGCAAGGCTGCTTTTAGTCAATGAGGTTAAAACTGTGAAATAAATGGCACGTGGATTAATGACGGTGAGACACGGCGGACGAGCTAAAAAGGAGGGAAAATGAGAGAAACATAAACCCTTGATGTAACTTCCTGTTCAGTGCAGAATAAAACATCAGGATTTGTTACAACGAAAACTAAAAATAAGGCAAGACTTTTGTGTTGTCCTTGTTGTGAAAATGCTTCTTGGCAATAAATATATTACTGTTAAAAAGGCATGTTTAGTACTAGGGTTGTCCCGATACCAATATTTTGGTGCCAGTACCAAAATGTATTTCGATACTTTTCTAAATAAAGTTAGACCACAAAAAATGCCATTATGGGCTTTATTTTAACAAAAAATGTTAGGGAACCTTGCAATCCAAGAACAATGTTGTCCTTAAATAAAATAGTGAATATACTAAACAATTTGTCTTTTAGTAGTAAGTAAACAAACAAAGACTCCTAATTTAGCTGCTGACGTATGCAGTAACATATTGGGTCATTTATCATTCCATTATTTTGTCAACATTATGAGGGACAAGCTGTAAAAATTGAATATTAATCCACTTGTTCATTTACTGTTAATATCTGCTTATTTTCTGTTTTAACATGTTCTATCTACACTTCTGTTAAATTGTAATAATCACTTATTCTTCTGTTGTTTGATACTTTACATTAGTTTTGGATGATACCACAAATTTAGGTATCGATCCGATACCAAGTAGTTACAGGATCATACATTGGTCATATTCAAAGTCCTCATGTGTCCAGGGACGTATTTCCTGAGTTTATAAACATAATATGAATTTTTAAAAAATGAAAAAAGATTTTGTGATGGTAAAAAATAGTGATGTAATCATAGTAGTATCAACTAGATACACTCTTGTACTTGGTATCATTACAGTGGATGTCAGGTGTAGATCCACACATGGCATATGCTTACATTCGGGCGCGCAAGCTTGCTGTTAGCAGTGAGCTATTGTATCCTCCTAGGGTGTCTAGTGAAGCATGTTTAGCTATTCCTCGTCCTCCAGTGATAAGTGTACTTGTAAGAAACTTTATTTGTCACCATGGAGGCCAGGATTAGTGATTTAGAAGTAGCTAAAACACTGCCGACTACGGATGGATGTTAGCTGTTAGCTAGCTAGCCATGTCTTAAAGCACCTCTTCCTGTGGGCGTTTCAGTGTTATAACTTCACCTTTAACTTTAGTTGTTTTACCAAAATGCATCCCTTGTCCCTTTTCTGTCTACACACTGTGTCTGCTTGTAAGTACTCCGTGTGTGTGCGCTGCCGAACATGCTCCTCTGCTCGTAAAACCAGCAATGTTATGTCACGCCGTCATGCCCGGGAACCGGTACTTTTCAAACAGAGTATAATGCAGTTTTTGATTCATTAGTACGGCAATACTATACTAGTACCGGTATACCGTACAACCCTATTTAGTACCTTTTTAAGGAACTACCGTGCAAAAATCTGCACGCATGTTTGTTTGTCCGCATGTCGCCTGTTTGCACTTGTGTTCCTCTGTTTCTCTACGCGTGCGCAGTTCCTTGGTGGTACTGAAATATCAACATTGCCGATACCAGATCTCTAATGTCGATTCTCAAATCAAAATATCAAGACTTATGATACTTTAGTTCTTTGAGATAATGTATATCATCAGTAGGAACACTTTGCGAAGTACCTCAATGATTAGGGTCTTGTTGAGTAAGTCATGCGCAATTTGTCTAGTCAAGAAAATGACTGGCAAGTAAAATTATTCTCACTCAGTATTATAAAACAGCAAGTGTATGTATCCTTTTATTGGTGGGTGCTGGGGGGTGGCTTGGGGATTGTAAACCTAAAAATTACTTATCATCGATATTCACCATGACGTCACATTTGTCCCTTGATTGACATACACAATAGTCTTTTGAGATAAATGCCGGCCGGTGTGAGCTCAGTATTGGCAGATCCCAAATACACAACATCGTAGCGGGGAATTGGAATTGTTCGGTTTTCAAACAAATCATTCTACAAGGCTGCTGTTTGTTACATCAATAAGTTTTTAACTTGCCACTATGTCTTATTTCTGCAAACGTAGGGCTGGGCGATAAAACAACATAAATGTATATTGTGATAAGAAGAAGATAGAGTACCTCCAAAAAAGGGGGGCCAGCTGGGGATTGTTTTATGACCGGAAGTGAGGGCGGGGTTTATGACCCGCCCAGGAAGTTGGTGTGGCTTCCACGTACCCTCTAAAAAGGGGGGCCAGCGGGGGATTGATTTATGACCCCAGGAATTGGGCATGGCCTAAACCGGAAATATCCGGCCGCTATTTTAATTTTGTAGTTAATTATAAATCATTATGACTTATAGACTACATCCAAGATGGCGGATAGCTTAAAAAACTACAAGTTGTAATACCCTTTTCAGCCTGTAGGAATCATAATGGCTTATGGACTACAACCAAGATGGCGGACAGCTTAAAAAAACTACAAAATTAATATGACATATACTTCCAGTTTCCGGTTTAGGCCATGCCCACTTCCTGGGGTCATAAATCAAGCCCCCGCTGGCCCCCTTTTTTTACCCTAGGGGAAACTGGGTAACACATGGCACACTGACAAAGCTTAACCTATTGTTACTATAACAATCTACAAGGTTAATATAGCTGGCTTCTTTTTCTTCCCCTCCATTTTTCTGCTTTCTTTTGTATCTCAAGTTATCATTACATATATGTATTGTTATATTTGAACAACTGTATTGTTGATAATAGAGATAAATGATTGGTATTGTTCATTATCAATAGTGCTATTTCTATTGGTATTTATATTGCTCCATTTGTAGTGTAATAATGCCCATTGTCATTTCTGTATTATTATTTATTTTACTAACTGCTTCTTTGATATCACTTTTACCATCATATTTGTACATATTGTATTTGCTGATGTTGCTCTATTGTTGTTGTTGTTGTTGCTGTTGTTGTGTTTGCTGTTGTTGTTTTTGTCTCTCTGTCTAATCCCCCTCTTGTCCCCACAATTTCCCCCTCTGTCTTCCTTTTTTTCTCTTTCTATCCCCTCCTGCTCCTGCACCAAATGATAATAGAAATACATTTAATAAAGTCAAATACAAATAAGGCAACAAGAGAAGTATCCCACACTTCTCTTTTGTAAAGTAAATGTGTATATATGGGCATCTACATCGACTATATGATTTGCCTGAGAAGCTGGACAGGACAAAAAAAAAAAAAGGGTACGTGGAAGCCACACCCACTTCCTGGGGTGGTCATAAACCCCCCCTCACTTCCGGTCAAGGTTGGTTGCATGAACAAAGGCAATCGCTCTCTGGTAACCGAGCAACGCAGGAAGTGATCACTGATCATTGGGAGTGACACGCTAACAGTCTATAAGGTAACAGTTTCAACGATCATGATTTGGTTGCGCCATCTTGTTGTCTTGGGGTCGATTTTTTGCATGGAGTGAAAAGAGAAAGTAAAAATTAAGAAATTGTGGATAAAACAGGAATAGTAACCTCAGCAGTTTGGCACTTTTTTACATTTTTTCAAACCGCAATGTGGTCTGCAAATGATGCACCAAGAGCGGTAATACCACACCACTTTAGCCGCGCTCACCCTTTAGAGCAGGGGTTCTCAACCTTTTTGACCTAGGGGCCCAACTTTTCCACTACAGAGGGGGAATATCAACACTGAATTAGTCATCTTAATCATGATTTTAATCATATTCAATAATTATACCTAACCTACTAACAGGATAAACCTTGTCTAATCATTTTAAAGCATGTGGTAATCACAAAGATTATTATCAAGGCTTAGGTCAGGCTAATTACAAAAGTAAATATTGATTAAATATACTTCAAATGAAAGGAAGAAAGGACTCATAAACACTGATCACAAATAAATGTACAGTTTAAGATTAAAGATTAAAGATTAATGTACCAATGATTGTCACACACACACTAGATGTGGCGAAATTTGTCCTCTGCATTTGTCCCATCCCCTTGGGGAGCAGTGGGCAGCAGCGGCGCCGCGCCCGGGAATCATTTTGGTGATTTAACCCCCAACTCCAACCCTTTGTTGCTGAGTGCCAAGCAGGGAGGTTATGGGTCCCATTTTTATAGTCTTTGGTTGCGATCAAAAGTTTACATACACTTGTAAAGAACATAATGTCATGGCTGTCTTGAGTTTCCAATCATTTTTACAACTCTTATTTTTTTGTAAAAGAGTGATTGGAGCACATACTTGTTGGTTACAAAAAACATTCATGAAGTTTGGTTCTTTTATGAATTTATTATGGGTCTACTGAAAATGTGACCAAATCTGCTGGGTCAAAAGTATACATACAGCAATGTTCATATTTGCTTACATGTCCCTTGGCAAGTTTCACTGCAATAAGGCACTTTTGGTAGCCATCCACAAGGTTCTGGCAAGCTTCTGCTTGAATTTTTGACCACTCCTCTTGACAAAATTGATGCAGTTCAGCTAAATGTGTTGGTTTTCTGACATATACTTGTTTCTTCAGCATTGGAGCCAAGATGGCGGCGCTTCACGGCGGCAGCTTCTTGCATGCGCTCTTGGAAGTGTAGACCGATTTGGCAAAAATACCCATCAATTCAGTCAATTTCATGGCTGGCTCACAGCGTGGTCACTCCGTGATCACTTACGACCGACTTACGATTCTGGATGTGGAGAGTTCGGGCCATTTTGGGCTGAAAGATGCGTGTACGGTGGACCTACTCGCTAGCTTGGGAATTCTTCGCGAGCTACATCCAGCAGTGGCCTTTGAAGCAGCGGCGTCCACTACCAGCGGAGACCGTCAACGAAAGAGACGTAAGCGGTGCGCTCGGAAGCAGAAGCGGGGATGTCGGGCGGGGCTAACAACAAAGCTAAAGGCGTTGTTGTTAGCGGGGCTAACGAAAAAGCTAAAAGCTAATCCTCAAAGAAGCGCTAATGAGGAGTCTGTTAAGCTAGAACTAGCCAGCGCCAGGCTGGATAATCCCTGCACACATAGCAATTCTCTTAGAATAATATACAACTCACATAATGTTTTTTCTGCGTCAGAGGTGGACATGCATTTTACTGAGGTGGCAAACAATCTAAAAATTCCTGTCATATCAATTCCTAGATATGGTCGAAATTATTTAAAGTGCACTACGCATAATAAACGTAACATTATTAATATTGCTACTACGGATACTTTCAACAAAAACTCCTCAAAACAGCCCACTACCTATAATATGGGCTTTTTAAACATAAGATCATTGTCTTCCAAAACGTTACTAGTTAATGAAGTCATTAGAGACAACAATCTTGATGTCGTTGGTCTAGCCGAGACCTGGCTCAAACCAGACAAATTTTTTGCACTGGGTGAGGCGTCTCCTCCTGGCTATACGGGAACGCATATTGCACGTCCCATTAAAAGGGGTGGGGGTGTTGCACTAATATACAACAAAAACTTTAGCCTTACCTCGGACCTAAATAATAAATATAACTCGTTTGAGGTGCTCACTATGAGGTTTGTCACACCGCTGCCTCTGCACCTGGCTGTCATCTACCGCCCCCCAGGGCCCTATTCGGACTTCATCAATGAATTTTCAGAGTTCGTTGCTGATCTAGTGACGCACGCCGACAATATAATCATAATGGGAGACTTTAACATCCATATGAATACCCCATCGGACCCTCCATGCGTGGCGCTCCAGACTATAATTGATAGCTGTGGTCTTACACAAATAATAAATGAACCCACGCATCGCAACGGTAATACGATAGATCTAGTGCTTGTCAGGGGTGTCACCACCTCCAAAGTTACGATACTCCCGTACACTAAAGTAATGTCCGATCATTACCTTATAAAATTCGAAGTTCTGACTCATTGTCAACAAACTAATAATAATAATAATAACTACTACAGCAGCCGCAACATTAATGCTGCCACAACGACGACTCTTACTGACCTACTGCCTTCGGTAATGGCACCATTCCCAAATTATGTGGGCTCTATTGATAACCTCACTAACAACTTTAACGACGCCCTGCGCGACACCATTGATAGTATAGCACCGCTAAAGCTAAAAAGGGCCCCTAAAAGGCGTACCCCATGGTTTACAGAAGAAACTAAAGCCCAGAAATTATCATGTAGAAAGCTGGAACGCAAATGGCGTGCGACTAAACTTGAGGTTTTCCATCAAGCATGGAGTGATAGTTTAATAACTTATAAACGCATGCTTACCTCAGCTAAAGCTAAATATTACTCAAATCTCATCCACCTCAACAAAAATGATCCTAAATGTTTGTTTAGAACAGTAGCATCGCTAACCCAACAAGGGACTTCTCCCAGTAGCTCCACCCACTCAGCAGATGACTTTATGAATTTTTTTAATAAGAAAATTGAAGTCATTAGAAAAGAGATTAAAGACAATGCATCTCAGCTACAACTGGGTTCTATTAACACAAATACGACTGTATATACGACGGACACTGCCCTCCAAAATAGTTTCTCTCTCTTTGATTAAATAACATTGGAGGAATTGTTCAAATGTGTAAATGGGACAAAACAAACAACATGTTTACTTGACCCAATTCCTGGGAAACTTATCAAGGAGCTTTTTGTATTATTAGGACCATCAGTGCTAAATATTATAAACTTATCACTTTCCTCTGGCACTGTTCCCCTAGCATTCAAAAAAGCGGATATTCATCCTCTACTCAAAAGACCTAACCTCGATCCTGACCTCATGGTAAACTACCGGCCGGTGTCCCACCTTCCGTTTATCTCGAAAATCCTCGAAAAAATTGTCGCACAGCAGCTAAATGAACACTTAGCGTCTAACAATCTCTGTGAACCTTTTTAATCCGGTTTCAGGGCAAATCACTCTACGGAGACAGCCCTCGCAAAAATGACTAATGATCTATTGCTAACGATGGATTCTGATGCGTCATCTATGTTGCTGCTTCTTGATCTTAGCGCCGCTTTCGATACTGTTGATCATAATATTTTATTAGAGCGTATCAAAACGTGTATTGGGATGTCAGACTTAGCCTTGTCTTGGTTTAACTCTTGTCTTACTGACAGGATGCAGTGTGTCTCCCATAAAAATGTGACCTCGGACTATGTTAAGGTAACGTGCGGAGTTCCCCAGGGTTCTGTTCTTGGCCCTGCACTCTTTAGTATTTACATGCTGCCGCTAGGTGACATCATACGCAAATACGGTGTTAGCTTTCACTGTTATGCTGATGACACCCAACTCTACATGCCCCTAAAGCTGACCAACACGCCGGATTGTAGTCAGCTGGAGGCGTGTCTTAATGAAATTAAACAATGGATGTCCGCTAACTTTTTGCAACTCAATGCTAAGAAAACGGAAATGCTAAGAAAACATATGCGGTCCTCTCCAAGGTTTCTCATAGTCATTCACATTGACGTCCCACTGGGGTGAGTTTTCCTTGCCCGTATGTGGGCTCTGTACCGAGGATGTCGTTGTGGCTTGTACAGCCCTTTGAGACACTTGTGATTTAGAGCTATATAAATAAACATTGATTGATTGATTGATTGATTGCCCACATGTTTAAATCAGGACTTTGGGAAGGCCATTCTAAAACCTTAATTCTAGCCTGATTTAGCCATTCCTTTAACACTTTTGAATCAGAATCAGAATAGTTTTATTTATTGCCATTGTTTGAGAACGGGTTCACAAACTAGGAATTTTTCTTGGTGCAATCATGCAACATAAAACACTTATAACACATATTTGGTAATAAAAAGAACTGTACTGAGCTATCAGATCTTGTAATAGACTTAGAAGGAATTCAAGGAATTCAAGGAGCTACTGTTAGGAGTTATTGTTCATTTGCCTGATGGCCGAGGGGAAAAACTGTTCAGGTGGCGGGAGGTGTGGGTCTGTATGGAGCGTAGTCTCCTGCCTGAGGGGAGAGGGGAGAATAGTTTGTGTCCAGGGTGAGAAGAGTCAGCTGTGATCCGACCCACACGCCTCCTGGTCCTGGAGGAGAACAAGTCCTGGAGGGATGGGAGCTTGCAGCCAATCACCTTCTCAGCAACATGTACGATGCGCTGCAGTCGATGCTTATCCTGGACTGTGGCGCCGGGGAACCACACAGTGATGGAGGAGGTCAGGATGGACTCGTTGATGGCTGAGTAAAACTGCACCAGCATCTCGGTCGGCACCTTAAGTTTCCTCAGCTGCCGCAGGAAGTACATCCTCTGCTGGGCCTTCTTGATGAGGGAGCTGATGGTCGGCTCCCACTTGAGGTCTTGGGTGATGGTGGTGCCCAAAAAAACGGAAGGAGTCCACAATGGAGACGGGGGTGGGAGAGTCAATCAGGGTGAGAGGGGATGGTGGGGCTGTGACTTTCCTGAAGCCCATGATCATCTCCACTGTTTTCTGGGCGTTCAGCTCCAGGTTGTTGAGGCTGCACTAGGACGCCAGCCGGTCCTCCTCTCTCCTGTAGGCGGACTGATCGCCATCTGAGATGAGCCCGATGAGGGTAGTGTCATCCGCAAACTTGAGCAGTTTTACGGACTGGTGACTGGAGGTGCAGCAATTTGTATACAGGGAGAAGAGCCAGGGGGAGAGTACACAGCCCTGAGGAGTACCAGTGTTCGTGGTTCGACTGTCCGAGACAATCTTCCCCAGCCGCAGGTGCTGTCTTCGGTCTGTCAGGAAGTCATTGATCCAACTGCAGAGGGAGTCAGGCACGCTGAGCTGGTAGAGCTTGTCTCGTAGCAGTCCAGGGAGGATGGTGTTGAAGGCAGAGCTGAAGTCCACAAACAGGATCCTAGCGTAGGTTCCTGGGGAGTCCAGATGCTCCAGGATGAAGTGGAGGGCCAGGTTCACTGCATCATCCACAGACCTGTTGGCTCTGTAGGCGAACTGTAGTGGGTCCAGGAGGGGAGCGGTGATGTCCTTGAGGTGGGGCAGGACCAAGCGCTCAAAGGACTTCATGACCACAGACGGCCTGTAGTCATTAAGTCCTGTGATCCGTGCTTTCTTGGGGACAGGGACAATGGTGGAGGTCTTAAAGCAGGACGGCACGCGGCATAGCTACAGAGAGGCGTTTAAAATGTCAGTGAAGACAGGAGCCAGCTGATCCGCACAATGTCTGACAGTGGAGGGGGGGATACCATCCGGCCCGGGGGCCTTCCGCGTATTCAGCTTCAAGAACTACCGGCGTACATCCTCTTGTCGGATGGAGAGGGCCTTTACAGTCCTATGATGTTCTTGGAGTCCTGTGATGTCCTTGGAGTCCTTTGAGTCCTTTAACTCCTTTAATGAAGTGCTGGCATTAGTGGGGATGGTGATGGTGGGGGGAGCAGGGCTTTGATGAGCTGAAGGCCGTTGATGATGACAGTAATGTGTGTTGAGGCCCTGAGCGAGAGTCCGGTCATTCAGGGCCTGGGAGGTTTTGGGCTTATAGTTCGTAAGGGCCCTTAACCGTCTCCAAACGGCCACAAAATCATTGGAGCGGAACTGTTCCTGTAGACGGTTAGAGTACACAGATTTAGCTTTCTCCACTTCCATGTTGAAGTGGTACTTTGCTTCTCTGTAGGTACTCCGGTCCCCGCTTCTCCACGCAGCCTCCTTCTTCTTGCGCAGCTGTCGGAGCTTGGGTGTGAACCAGGGCTTGTTGTTGTTATAACAAGCCCTGGTGTGCATTGGAATGATGCGCGCCTCATTGAACTGTATGTATGAGGTCACAGTGTCCGTATACTCGTCCAGATTGTCCGTGGCCGCTCCAATTGCCTCCCAGTCTGTCGTCTCCCAACATGCACGCAGCTCGTCCACAGCCTCGGCAGTGAAACACTTAATGGTCCTCATAACATGTTTAGCCAGTTCCAGTCTGTGTCTGTATGAAGGGATTAAGTGCACCATCACGTGATCTGATAGTCCAAGAGCAGCGTGCGGGACCTCATGAAAAGCCTTGCTTATTGTAGTGTAGCAGTGATCCAAAGTGTTCTCCTCTCTGGTCGGGCATTTAATAAACTGCCTATACTTTTGTAATTCCTGGCTCAAATTTCCCTTGTTAAAGTCACCAAGCACGATAACAAGAGAGTCCGGAAAAGACGCGTGCGTAATCCCCGTCCACGAAGACGGACAAGGGCGCCCGCTCGCTTCCCTCTTCGGTGCGGTCTCCCTCTTTTGATCACAGAATGGACCAAATCCGCAACTGACGCTAAGATGACTGGTAACAAGTCCATAGGGATGATGGATCTGATGTTCAGTAGCTCTTCGCGGGGGTAAGAGCACCCGGACACACAATTTACGCACAAAAACAAACAAAACAGAGCGCACGAAAGCACCGAGGCAGCCTTCATCGGCGCCATGATGATGACGTATAGTATATTTTTACGTGTGTTTGTGGTCATTGTCCTGTTGGAACACCCAACTGCGCCCAAGACCCAACCTCCAAGCTGATGATTTTTGGTTGTCCTGAAGAATTTGGAGTTAATCCTCCTTTTTCATTGTCCCATTGACTCTCTGTAAAGCACCAGTTCCATTGGCAGCAAAACAGGCCCAGAGCATAATACTAACACCACCATGCTTGACGGTAGGAATGGTGTTTCTGGGATTAAAGGCCTCACCTTTTCTCCTTCAAACATATTGCTGGGTATTGTGGCCAAACAACTAAATTGTGGACAAAGATAAGACCTTCTGGAGGAAAGTTCTGTGGTCAGATTAAACAAAAATTGACCGTCAAACATGGTGGTGGTAGTAGTAAATGGGACAATGAAAAGAGAGTAAATGGGACAATGAAAAAGGAGGATTACCTCCAAATTCTTCAGGACAACCTAAAATCATCAGCCCGAAGGTTGGCTTTTGGGCGCAGTTGAGTGTTCCAACAGGACAATGACCCCAAACACAAGTCAAAAGTGGTAAAGGAATGGTTAAATCAGGCTAAAATGAAGGTTTTAGAATGGCCTTCTTCCCAAAGTCCTGACTTAAACGTGTGGACAATGCTGAAGAAACAAGTCCATGTCAGAAAACCAACAAATTTAGCTGAACTGCACCAATTTTGTCAGGTGGAGTGGTCAAAAACTCAACCAGAAGCTTGCCAGAAGCTTGTGGATGGCTACCAAAATAGCCTTATTGCAGTGAAACTTGCCAAGGGACATGTAAGCAAATATTAACATTGCTGTATGTATACTTTTGACCCAGCAGATTTGCTCACATTTTCAGTAGACCGATAATAAATTCTTAAAAGAACCAAACTTCCATTATATTCTTTACAAGTGTATGTCAACTTTTGATCGCGACTGTACACACAAAATAGATACATATAACTAAATAGTCGATGAGGAAATCTCACTGTGACTTTAGCTCTAGAACAGGGGTGTCAAACTCATTTTAGCTGAGGGGCCGCATGGAGGAAAATATGTGCACACACGGGGCGGACTATTAAAATCATGGCATTAAAACTAAAAAATAAAGACAACTTCAGATTGTTTTCTTTGTCTCACGTTGGCCAAAAATAAAACAAACACATTCTAAAAATATTACAATTGAAATATAGAAAAAAACATACCGGCAGCGGTAAAGTTTAGATCCATGAAGGAAAGAAGAAAGTGAATGAATGTTTATAACTGAATAAATTTACATATTCATAAAAATGTGTTTTCTTTTGTATTATTTTTTAATGAATTAAGTAACGTTTATGACAACCTTTTTCCAAAACACAATATAGAATGTGAGATATAACAGCATAATGTACACATGTATCATTTGTTTTCAAAACGCTTACAAAAAAATGGGACCCCAAAAATGTACTGTGCGACCCCATTTTTATGACTTGATGGGGTCCCTGGGACCCCATTTTGAAAATTCCTAGCTCCAACACTGATGGAGTATTGGTGCGTGCAAAACAGCAGCAGGCGGCTGTGGCCTGCGGGCCGGTTCTTATACTAGTCAAATATCATCCCTGGGGCCATAGATAATTCATTCGAGGGCCGGATCTGGCCCGCGGGCCTTGACTTTGACACATCAGAATCAGAATCAGAATCAGAATCAGAATCGTTTTTATTGCCTATGTTTGAGAACGGGTTCACAAACTAGGAATTTTTCTTGGTGCAATCGTGCAACATAAAACACATATAACACAGAATAGGTAATAAAATGAGCTGTAACTGAACTATCAGATCTTGTTATTATAGGCTCTAGATTGCTTCGGTTTGTTTGATTTTGTCATTACTGCCACAAGTGGTGGAAAAGTGTATTACAGCTGAGCACCGCTGCGGAACAAGTACTTCTTGGCAGCCCTCTGGGTGTCGCTCACGACCCAACAATGGTTCAAAAACACCGCTTAAGAGCACAACTGTAACTTCCTGGCACCAAACCTGCAGAAAATAGTTCTGTTACACTTTTTGAAGAATTTCCTACAAAGTCCTTTCATTTTAAGAGAATATTGTTCAATTTTAAAACTGTGTTTACATTAATTGAGTGTTTTCCATGTGTGTGTTCCTTTCCTTTTTACCTTAATAGATGAGGGGATTGTAATCTGAGGAAGGTTAAATTTGAAATGAAAATGTTTACATTTTATACAGTACAGGCCAAAAGTTTGGACACACCTTCTCATTCTATGTGTTTTCTTTATTTTCAGGACTATTTACATTGTAGATTGTCACTGAAGGCATCAAAACTATGAATGAACACGTGGAGTTATGTATTTAACAAAAAAAGGTGCAATAACTGAAAACATGTTTTATATTCTAGTTTCTCCAAAATAGCCACCCTTTGCTCGGATTACTTTTTCGCACAATCTTGGCATTCTTTGGATGAGCTTCAAGAGGTAGTCACCTGAAATGGCATTCACTTCACAGGTGTGCGTGAAGCTCATTGAGAGAATGCCAAGAGTGTGCAAAGCAGTAATCAGAGCAAAGGGTGGCTATTTTGAAAAAAAATTGAATATAAATATATATATATATATATTTCACCTTTTTTTGTTAAGTACATAACTCCACATGTGTTCATTCATAGTTTGGATGCCTTCAGTGACAATCTACAATGTAAATAGTCATGAAAATAAAGAAAACGCATTGAATGAGAAGTTGTGTCCAAACCTTTGGCCTGTACTGTACATTTTTCTCCTGGTCATTATTTTCAATAGATCTAATTTTTAATGTGACTCGATATTATGGTGCACTTTTCAGTCATAATCACTGAAACGTCAGTCATCCAAGCTAGCAAACATCCAATCTGTCAATGGCAGAAGAAGCTGTTTGGCACGGGCAGAGAAGATTTGGCAAATCTTTAATGGGCGCAACCCACATACTCATGTGCTGCTCTTCCCACAAATGCACGCTCCTAACAAATGTGTCGTGTAAAAGGCATTGCCAAGAAGTATTGTTACAGCGAAGACGTAATCAACCAAACGTAACTGAGTTCTTGTGCTTTTATGTCTGCGAGCGGCGCTGGATGCATTATTCCTTCTCAGCTCGCATCACAGCGTCGGTGGAAAATTGCCTCAGAAGGCAGAATTGGGACGAGGCTCCATGTTTCTCATCCTTGCCGTGTATCAGTCCCGACCAATTGCACGTCTGAAGCAATTTCTGATGACAGCTGTGATTTTTTCCGCGTTCCGCCATGGAATATTCGGGACGGGCCCAAGCAAACAAGGAGGCGACCGCTGCAGCAGGTAAATTGCTTGAAATGGAAATCAGCTGGCGTTGATGTGACCACGTAGACGGACGCGATGAGATGAAGAAAAACTCTTCAGACACGGTTCTGCCTCTTTAGGCTCTGCAGCACAAGGCGGAATACTAATCTCAATGAAAACATCAGTCTGGCCAAGGTTTTCTTCTTTTTGTGACAAGGGAAAGGCAAAGGACTACAATGGAATCTTGGAAGTCAAATGTTTTCTAAACCAAAAAAAACTCTCTAAATTAGCCTTAATCAAGCTTTGAAAGCAAGGGTTCTTAACCTTTTTGACCTCGAAGCCCAACTTTTCCACTACAGAGGGCCCTGGGGCCCACTCAAATATTAACACTGATTTAATAATATTACATAATATGTTCTGGATGAAAAATCACTTCATGTACTGCTCGCTAGTGTTACCATATCGGAGTTATTGTGTAGAAATATGGGGAAACAACTATAAATGTGCGCTTCATTCACTAACGGTGTTACAAAAAAGATCAATTAGAATAATACATAATGTTGGATATAGAGAACAGACAAAGCTTTTATTTATTGAATCACAAATACTGAAATCCAACAATTTGGTGCATTTGCAAACAGCTAAAATCATGCACAAAGCAAACTATAACCTGCTAGCCATGAATGTACAATAATTATTCACAACAATAGAGGAAAAATATCACTTTAGAGAAAAATCTCATTTAAAACATTTGTATGCTCGTACAACACTTAAAATCTTTTGCATATCTGTATGTGGAATTAAATTACGGAAAGATATCAAACACAGCACCAATATGATTCAGTTTAAGAAACTGTTCAAACTACAAGTGTTCACAAAGTACACAAAAGAACAATTATAATGAATATATTGAACCCTTTTTTTTTTTTAGATAAATATTATTTATGTTTTTAATATTTACTTACTATGGTATACTATTTATGTATTATTTATTTGTTCGCTGTTCTGTTACAGAGAACAAGAAAATGGGATAAAATTGCTATGGTATGAAAAGGGGTAGGATTAAATAAGCTCTGCTTCTTCCTACTCCTTTTTGGATGTGCTGTAATGAAACAACTGGAATTCACATTGTATCGTATGCATGTTCCAAATAAACTGAAACTGAACTGAACTCTTGATTTTATTCATATTCAATTTACAACCATATGAAAGCATGTGTTAATCACAAATAGTATTATTTATTTAACACATAAACCTTAGGCTTAGGTCAGACTGATTAGAAAAAGTAAGTACCAGCCAAATATGTTGCTTAAGAAAGGACTCATAAATAACTGACAAAAAATAAAATGTACATACAATCATGTTGTGATTCAAAAATAAATTAAAAACAATAATGAGTATTATTCTTAAATAAAGTGTCAGTAAGGTGCAAATAAAAATACAGTGTCACCCTTTCAGTCATAATTTTTGCGCTTAAAGAGGGACTGCATTTTGGGGGGAATTTTGCCTATTGTTCACAATCATAATGAAAGACATGAAGGTAGATTTTGTTTTTTAAATGTCCATCCATCCATCCATTTCCTACCACTTGTCCCTTTCGAGGTCGTGGGGGGTCGCTGGAGCCATCTCAGCTGCATTCGAGCGGAAGGCGGGGTACACCCTGGACTAGTCGCCACCTCATCGCAGGTATTATAAATATTAAATAAACGTAAATAAAAGTCTGCTTACAGCTGAGCCAATGGGAGCTCCATTATTCCGCCCATAAATCTGATAAATAACCATTCAAAAAGCGCACTCAATTTACATTTCGTGACTTGAATGTTAAACAAGTATTAGTTATATTGTTATTATATGCGCTAACACAAACTAACTATTTATAGCAGTGCCGTGATCACTTCCTGTGTGCCAATGTTTACATCATGGAGTTGTCTGCTGTTTCTTCGCTTCCCTGCTCCCAATAAGTTTATTGTAGATCATAAATCATACATCTCACCTGGACAGAAGACGTCTGAGTAGGTATTCCGACAAGTTGGTGCTCTTTGACCGCCATATAGGACCTAGAACTGGCGAGGACGACACGAAAAGCGCTTCCACTGTTAACAATGGATTTGTGCATTTCTGCTCGTCTGACATTATCACAATATTTATTTACCATTGTTTCCTTCTGTTCACTACTTTTGTTTTACCTCTCTTTTTGGAATGGAGCTGTTCTGTGCCCTCCATGTTGTGATGTACCAAAGTATAGCTGACATCAAAGACATGCTCGGTAAGGAATAATCAAACTCGAATTCCGGAAGATGTGTTTTTGTGCAATACAATCCAAATGCTGATTGGACTAAATTGATTTATTGATTATGGTAGTTGTTTATCAATAGCCAACATTTATTTAATCTGATCATCATTCGGATTAGAATGTTCCTGTGTCGATGGACCCTGAAAAAAAGTATCTGATTATGACGTGCATTTTCATGCATCACACCTTAAATCCGAATACTTTACTTTGACATAAACGGAGAGGTGTGTCATTATTTGTGCTATGGCACCATCTTTTGGACGAGTTACTGAAGAAGCATTCGACTTCCACTGTTAACATGACTTTGTGCATTTCTGCTTGTCCGACATTATCACGATATGTATTTATAATTTTTTCCTTCTGTTCACTACTTTTGTTTTACCTCTCTTTTTGAAATGGAGCTGTTCTGTGCCCTCCATGGTGTCGTATACTTAAGTATAGCTGACATCAAAGTAAGGCTGGGCGATATGGCCTTTTTTTAATATCTCGATATATTTAGGCCATGCCACAATACACAATATATATCTCGATATTTTGCCTTAGCCTTGAATGAACACTTGATGCATATAATCACACCAGTATGATGATTCTATGTGTCTACATTAAAACATTCTTGTTCATACTGCATTAATATATGCTCATTCTTTTAACTTTCATGCAGAGAGGGAAATCACAACTAAGTCAATTTACCAAAACTGTATTTATTAAACATTTATTAAGCAGTGGCACAAACATTCATGTCATTTCAAAACAGAAAGTGCAAGATTGTCAGAGACATTTTAAAACAAGCGATAAGTGCACTTTTGTGAATGATGTCACCAAGATGACATGTCAAAACAACACTAAATTAAAGTATACTTTTTGTACAGAACGCCACTACAATAGTTTAAAACAAATAAAGTGCACTTTTGTGCATGATGTCACACAAGATATTTCAATAACTGTCAAATAAAAATGAGCTGCATAATAGGTTCCTGCGGACATTATCTCCTTCTGTTGTTGACTTTTTTTTTTTCATACGGTGTTGATCTGGAAATAGTTGCTACGGCATTTTGTTGGTGTGGCACTGGCCGGAGATGTTGACATGCAGAATTTCAAGCACTCCTCATTCTCTAGCGGGTGACTATTCAAATGATGCTACATTAGCAGTGCTGCTACTTTTTGTAGCAACGCTTTTGCCGCATAAATGGTGAACATATTCCCGCTTGAAACCAAAACACCGCCGGACGATGGATCCTGTGCTGTTTTACTTGGGAATTAATTCTTCCTCCATTTGTTACCAGATTTGCACCTTCATTCTCTCGTATTACCACCCGCACCTCACTGTTAGCATCACAGCTAACATTACCATGTCGCTACATCTCTGCTCCGCGGGAGCGTGTGATGTTGCACACGTGACATGTGTAAGAAGGTGCGCTTGGTTTACGTCTCTGTGAGAAGGAGAGACAAGAAAGAGTGGGAAACGCATGCAGTGTAATGCCCGCAGCTAAAAGCAACTGCGTGGGAATGTATACTCCAATATCACGATATAGTCATTTTCTATATCGCACAGAGACAAACCCGTGATATATCGAGTATATCGATATATCACCCAGTCCTACATCAAAGACATGCGCGGTAATGATTATCCATCCATCCATTTTCTACCGCTTATTCCCTTCGGGGTCGCGGGGGGCGCTGGAGCCTATCTCAGCTACAATCGGGCGGAAGGCGGGGTACACCCTGGACAAGTCGCCACCTCATCACAGGGCCAACACAGATAGCCAGACAACATTCACACTCACATTCACACACTCTAACCCAAATTTCAGAAGATGTGTTTCCGTGCAATACAATCCGAATGCTGATTGGACTAAATTGATTTATTAATTATAGTAGTTGTTTGTTTAGCAATAGCCAGGTGTACACGGACAAAATGTATTTAATCTGATCATAATTTGGATTAGAATGTTCCTGAGTTCATGGACCCTGAAAAAAAAAGATCTGATTATGACGTGCATTTTCATGCATCACACCTTAAATCAGAATACCTTACTTTGACATGCGCAGAACCTAATGTAAACGGAGAGGTGTGTCATTATTTGTGCTATGGCGCCATCTTTTGGACGAGTTTGCTCACTGCAGGTGCTGAAGAAGCATTCGACTTCCACTGTTGACGTGGCTTTGTGCATTTCTGCTTGTCCGACATTATCCCAATATTTATTTATCATTGTTCTCTTCTGTTCATTACTTTTGTTTTACCTCTCTTTTTGAAATGGAGCTGTTCTGTTCCCTCCATGTTGTGATACACCAAAGTATAGCCGACATCAAAGACATGCGCGGTAAGGATTATTCCAACCCAAATTTCGGAAGGTGTGTTTTCGTGCAATACAATATGAATACTGATTGGACTAAATTGATTTATTGATTATAGTAGTTGTCTGTTTATCAATAGCCACGTGTACATGGACAACATTTTTTTAATCTGATCATCATTCGGATTAGAATGTCACTGTGTACATGGAACCTAAAAAAATGATCTGATTATGACCTACATTTTCATGCAGCACACCTTAAATCCGAATACTTTACTTTGACATGTGCAGAACCTAACATAAACGGAAAGGTGTGCCATTATTTGTGCTATGGCGCCATCTTTTGGACGAGTTTGCCCACTTCAGGTTCTGAAGAAGCATTCAACTTCCACTGTTAACATGGCTTCGTACATTTCTGCTTGTCCGACATTTATTTATATTTTTTTCTTTCTGTTTACTACTTTTGTTTTACCTCTCTTTTTTAAATGTAGCTGTTCTGTATAGCTGACATCAAAGACATACGCGGTAAGGATTATTCTAACCCGATTTTTGGATGATGTGTTTTCGTGAATACAATCCGAATGACTTTCGGCATAAACCACCCGTCTCGATCCGAATGAAATTTTTATTCAGGTTAGGTTTTTAATCTAAATAAGTGTCCATGTGCTAATAGCTAATATTTGGTAATACACTGCAAGCGACAGTTTGTCTCTCTGGAGGTGGTGTTTGAGTCATAAGGTCAGCCGGTGCACAAACAAAGCATCGCACGTAATAGACTGTCGCGGGTGATGAGAAATAATAACCACGTTAGATTGCCCCGCCCCCTGGCCATGTGTTACGCGCACCAGCGCTTGATCAATGTGATTAAAGCGACGACAGCTAATCATAAAAGCAGTCATGCGTGGAACTATTTTAGGAGAGACGTGGCTGTGATTGGGAGGAGTGTAGCAGCAACACATGACACTTCCCCACAATATACACACCCCATAATGAGCTTCTGATATCCCAAATGAATGATCATCAACCCAAATCTGCCATCTGTGCTGCTGTGACAACATCTTATTGGGTTATTTATGAAAATGTGTCTTTGGTGTCATGGTGGCTACCTGCTGCCGTGTTTTGTAGCTATCATTAGTAAGGTCACGTGTTGGGCTGTTTATAGTCATATTACAGCAGATGAGCTTTCACATTCATATTAGTAACCACCAGCTGTGATTGAGTCATGTTAAGGGAATATTTCCCTCCTTTTGAGCAAAATGGTTCCGATCAAAGGAGATGAACACATTAATGCTTTCTGTCTCTGCAAACGCACACACGTTGTATCACATTTAGGTTCAAGAGGAAGACGTACCGGTTGACTTTCAGTTTCGTTCTCCAACAAGGCGGTGCAGCCGAAAAGGACAAAAGCATGTGTGGAAAGCGACCATATTAGAGATTTAACTGCACCTTTTGAGGAATTTTGCCTATCGTTTACAATGCTGATGAGTAATAATGGGCTAGTACTCGGTGGCTAGCAGTGCAGCTAATGGGAGGAATCCATTCTACCTCTAAATCTAAAAAATATTTCATATTCATGTTCCGTAACCTGTACAACCAAACTATAGCGACATCGTTTTTGTAAGAGCCAACACTGAGGAACTCCTTTTCCAGCGTAGTAACACATCAACTTGATTGTATGTAAATGACATATTTGTCAGTTATTTATGAGTCCTTTCTTAAACAATATATTTGGTTGGTGCTTATTTTTTCTAATCAGTCTAAATTAAGCCCAATATTTATGTGTTAAATAAATAATACTATTTGTGATTAACACATGCTTTCATATGGTTGTAAATTGAGTTCAGTTCAGTTTCAGTTTATTTGGAACATGCATACAATACAATGTCATGCATCACATAAGTCCAGTTGTTTCATTACAGCACATCCGAAAAGGAGTAGGAAGAAGCTGAGTTTATTTAATCCAACCCCTTTTCATACCTTAGCAATTGTATCCCATTTCCTTGTTCTCTGTAACAGAACAGTGAATAAATACATAATAAATAAGTAATATACCACAGTAAGAAAATGTTGAATACATAAATAATATTAATCTCAAAAACAACAAAAAAAGGTTTAAGATATTTATCATAATTGTTCTTTTGTGTACTTTGTGAACCCGTGTAGTTTGAACAGTCTCTTAAAGTGAATCATATTGGTGCTTTGTTGGATTTCTTTAACAAATGCTTATGAGTAATAACTTTAACAAAAGCGAAACGCACGCGTGCATGCAGAGATATCATATGATTAAACATACAATCGATTAAATAGCCAACATTTTATTAATTAATCAAAGATAGAACTCAACACATTTGAGTCTATTAGAGTGCGAAAATTGCCAAAAGTTAACCAATATACCAGTGTGGAGCTTTTTAAACATCACAAAATGCTTTATTTTTGGAGGAAGTTAGATTTTGTGTTTTGTTGTTTGTTTTCATTGCTGCTAATTCAACTGGTTAATTGTTTTGTTTTTTAGCACTTTGCCTTTCCTTTATTTTTAATGGAAACATTTTAATAATTATTGAATTTTTTGTAACAGCTGAATGAGCAGCACAGTTACAGAATAAATTAATATTTATGAAGGAATTAGTCATCTTCGTTGTTAGTAAGCACATGCCTAAAATAACTTAAGCTGCATTTACAAGTCAATGGAAAAATTTGAGTAATTAAATATGTGTACGCTTTATTATCTGATTAGTCGACAATTCGTTAACATAATCGTTGACCAATCGACTATCAACATAATCATTAGTTGCAGCCCTATTATATACCTGTCTGTTACTACATTATATAAATACTTGCATGTATATAAGATGTTGATGTGTCACGACGCAGATTCGAACCCGCTTTCCCTCGGCAGCTGGAGCTGCCGGGACCTCTGCTGGCAGCACACTTAGACACGCCCCTGCTCACGCTGGGCACAGCACGCCCACCCAGCGACAAGGCTGCAAGCAATTGCGCATCAACCCACCTGTGCCTGATGAGAGGGAGCAGCATAAAAGCCAGCGAACCCAAGAGACCTTCGCCAGAACGTAGCCTATCTTTCACAGTAAGCATCACGTCTGGCACCACTCCCTCGTTCCTTGCTCGCCTTCTTTGTGCTCTTCCTCGTTCCCGTGTTTGATGTCCCTTGGGTCTTCCACAGTGTCTTCCCTGCTGCCTGTGATTGTGTCCTGCCTCACAACCTCCACCTGGATCTCTGCTTGCCTCCCTTGACCCTTGACCTCTGCTTGGACTTGGACATTGTTGCCTCTCTCCAGCCCCCGACTGCTTGCCTCCCTGCTGACTACCTCTTCGCCTAGCCCCTTGGATTCGACGAAAGATTCACACAACACGCACCGACAACAACCCCTGGTAAATCTTACATTGTTAATTCTACACATCGTCTGCACTCATTCACTTGTGGTAGCATACACACCCTACGCACTCATCAAGGTTTTCAATAAACCTAGTAAACCGCAGTTCTGCCTTGGTGTCGCCTCCTTCCCTTTGCCCGGTACATAACAGTACGTTCTGGCCAGAAACATGGCGGAACCGGGCGACACCGGCGAGGCCCAGTCCCGATTCCCCAGGACATCCAACCTGTCTATCCTTAGTGCCGTTGTCAATGAGCACCAAGAGCGTTTTGTCGCTCTTGAGGACAATTTGGAGAGAGCTTTCTCCGGACTATACTCTATGCTGGACAGCCTAATGCCTAGAGTGACCCCCGCTGCAGCAGCCCCGCAGCTTATTTCTCCAGCCCGAAGACCGGAACCCTGCAGTCTGGAACGGGAGCCCAAAATTGCCAGTCCTAGACCTTTCGAGGGGGATTTTGAGCTGTGCAGGGGATTTCTTGTTCAGTGCGATCTGATTTTTCAACACCAGCCCTCACGCTATTCCTCTGATGGGGCTAAGATCGCTTTCATTTTTGGCCTGCTCACTGGACCTGCCCTCAAGTGGGCTACGGCTGCCGTGGACAGGACCATGGGATTGAGCTCGGACTACGCTGCCTTCCGTGCTGAATTCCGGGCCGTATTCGACCACCCCAAGGATGGGGGGGACGCCGCTGGACGCCTTCACTCCCTCCAGCAGGGACTTCGTTCTGTGGCAGCCTACACCCTGGAATTCCGGACCCTGGCAGCTGACAGCGGCTGGGACGACAGGGCGCTCCAGAGCGCGTTCCGTCGGGGCCTCTCCGAGGAAATTAAGGACGGCCTATTGAGGGACAGACCCACATTCTGCAGGGACCTCATCAAACTAGCACTCATGTTCGACCAGAGACTGACTGAACGTGCTGCTGAGCGAGCTCAGGGAGTCGCGAGGAACAGTCCCAGTTCTCAACTCCTACCCACCTTTGAGGCCCCTGCCGTGCCACTTCAGTCTAGACCCACCGTGTTGACTGCTCCTGAACCCATGCAGTTGGAAGGGACCCGGCTGACCGTTGAGGAGAGAGAGAGAAGGCACCGACAGCGTCTCTGTCTTTACTGTGGTCTAGCCGGACATATCCTCCGCTATTGTCCGGCGAAACCAAAAGACCAGGCTCACCAGCTGGGGGGATCCTGGTGAGCCATACGTCTTTCCCACACGAGAAAGATAACCCCAACTTCTTGTTACCCGCTACCCTAGCTTGGGGCTCTAGATCTATTCAAGTAGAGGCATATTTGGACTCAGGAGCCGACGAGAGTCTCATGGACTATGAGTTCGCCCGACAGATGGGCATTCCCCTGGTCCACTTGGACAAGACTCTTCCTGCCCAAGCCCTGGATGGGCGACCTTTGGGACCCATCAGGTTTCGCACTGAACCCATTTCCTTGACCATTTCGGGAAATCACGTCGAGACCATCAGTCTTTGGATTCTGGAAGCACCTGTTGCCCCGTTGGTCCTGGGTAGGTCTTGGCTCCGTCAACATGACCCCCACGTCTCTTGGACCTCTGGCAGGATCTTGGCTTGGAGCACAACCTGCCACGCTAATTGTCTCAGGTCAGCTTCCCCTCCGGACCACCGCTCCAGTACCAGTGCCCCTCAGACGGACCTGTCACTAGTACCAACCTGCTACCATGACCTAGCGGAGGTCTTCAGTAAGGAGCAAGCACAGGGTCTACCCCCACACAGACCTTACGACTGTGCCATTGAAGTGAAGTGAAGTGAAGTGAAGTGAATTATATTTATATAGCGCTTTTCTCTAGTGACTCAAAGCGCTTTACATAGTGAAACCCAATATCTAAGTTACATTTAAACCAGTGTGGGTGGCACTGGGAGCAGGTGGGTAAAGTGTCTTGCCCAAGGACACAACAGCAGTGACTAGGATGGCGGAAGCGGGGATCGAACCTGCAACCCTCAAGTTGCTGGCACGGCCACTCTACCAACCGAGCTATACCGCCCATTGAGCTTCTCCCAGAGGCTAAATTACCTTCCAGCCGTCTTTATAACCTGTCAATCCCAGAGAAGGAGGCTATGAAGACCTACATCACGGAGGGCCTGGCTTCAGGGATCATCACACCATCTAAGTCTCCACTGGCAGCGGGATTCTTCTTCGTAACCAAGAAGGACGGTTCACTCAGGCCCTGCATCGACTACCGTCACCTCAACAACATTACTATAAAGAACAAGTACCCACTACCGCTGCTTAACTCATCTTTTGAGCCGTTGGCCCCAGCAACTATCTTCACTAAATTGGATCTCCGCAACGCCTACCACCTTGTGCGGATTAAGGAAGGAGACGAGTGGAAGACGGCGTTTAACACACACTTAGGGCACTTTGAATACCGAGTCATGCCCTTTGGACTCACAAATGCCCCAGCCGTTTTTCAGGCCCTCGTGAATGACATTTTGCGTGACATGCTGGATCTTTTCGTAGTTGTTTACCTTGATGACATTTTGATTTTTTCCCGTAATATGGCTGAACACCAGCATCATGTTCGACTCGTGCTCCAGAGACTTCTGGAGAACCGCTTGTTCGTCAAGGCCGAGAAGTGCAGCTTTCATACCTCTTCTGTTGAATTCCTTGGTTTTGTGGTGGAGAAGGGGCATATCAGAGCCGACCCCAAGAAGGTGGATGCTGTGGTAGAGTGGCCTCAGCCATCCTCCAGAACGGAGTTGCGGATGTTTCTCGGCTTCGCTGGGTTCTACCGACGCTTCATTCGGGACTTCAGTCAGATTGCCGCACCACTCCATGCCCTCACTTCTCCAAAGGCCTCGTTTGTTTGGTCTCATAAGGCCAACACCGCCTTTGAGGACCTGAAGAGGAGCTTCATCTCCGCCCCTGTCCTCGTCCACCCTGACTTGGATGTTGCCTTTCTTGTGGAGGTGGACGCTTCCGACTCTGGGATTGGTGCTATACTTTCCCAACGCTCGAAAATTGATAATCTGATTCACCCCGTTGCCTTCTTTTCCAGACGTTTGTCCCTGGCAGAGCGGAATTACGACGCCGGGAATAGAGAACTGTTAGCGGTCCACGAGGCTCTTGCAGAATGGAGACATTGGCTGGAGGGGGCCCGTCACCAGTTCCAGATTCTGACCGACCACAGTAATCTCCTCCACATCCGCTCTGCCAGGAGGCTGAACAATCGACAGGCTAGATGGCAACAATTCTTCTCTCGCTTTGACTATTTGCTGTCTTTCAGACCCGGGTCGAAGAACGCTAAGGCGGACGCTCTCTCCAGGGTCTTTATGGAAGAACCTTCCGAGCGTTCAGAGGACATTCCCATCCTTCCTCCTTCTCGCATCGTGGGGATGGTTTCTTGGAAAGTGGAGGAACTCGTAAAGTCAGCGCTGCGCTCCAATCCAGGACCCGGAGGTGGACCCTCCAACAGACTTTTTGTCCATCAGGAACTGCGATCCAGAGTCCTGGATTGGGGCCACACTAGTCTGTTCTCGTGCCATCCTGGCTTCCAACGAACCTTGTCCCTACTGCGAAGACGCTTCTGGTGGCCATCCATGGCCAAGGATACACGTGAGTTTATCGCAGCATGTTCTACTTGTGCCGCAGCAAGGCCTCTCACAGACCTCCGGCTGGTCTCCTCCACCCACTTCCCATCCCTGCCCGCCCTTGGTCACACATCGCCTTGGATTTCATCACGGGATTTCCTGCCTCCAGAGGTAACACTACTATTTTAACCATTGTGTATCGCTTCTCCAAAGCAGCCCATTTCATCCCGCTACGCAAACTACCTTCTGCTTCGGAGACGGCTGACCTCCTCACTCTACACGTCATCAAGCTGCATGGTATCCCGGTAGACATAGTCTCTGATCGGGGTCCCCAGTTTTCTTCTCAAGTCTGGAGAGCCTTTTGTAAGGGGATTGGGGCCTCGGTCAGTCTCACTTTGGGATACCACCCCCAGACCAACGGGCAGGCTGAAAGGGCAAACCAGAGCGTGGAGACCATGCTCCGTTGCGTTGCCAGCAAGAAGCCCACAACCTGGTGCAAGTTCCTCCCTTGGGTGGAGTATTCGTACAACTCCTTGAAGAGCTCCGCTACCGGTATGTCACCATTCGAATGCTCATTGGGCTATCAACCCCCCTTGTTTCCCCAGCAAGAACAAGAGATAGCTGTGCCCTCGACTAAGGCCCATATCAGGAAATGTCAGAGGGTGTGGAGAGCAGCTCGAGCAGCCTTGGAGAGAGCTTCGGCTAAAATGTGTCGCAACGCCAACCGTCATCGTGTACAGGCTCCATCCTATCGCCCGGGACAGCCAGTATTGTTACTGGCTAAGGACTTAAATCTCCAGGTACCATCCAAAAAATTAGCACCACGCTATGTGGGTCCATTTCCCATCATCTCTGTCATTAACCCCGTATCTGTCAAACTGGCTCTCCCACCCTCGGTCAAGAGACATTCAGTTGTACATGAGTCCCAGATAAAACCGGTAGCGGAGAGCACTCTGTCCCCTCCTGTCCCTGCCCCCCCTCCCTCTAGGTTCCTGGAAAACGGGGACCAGGTTTGGACGGTAAAAGAGATCCTCAGGGTCCATCGACAGGGTAGGGGGCTTGTTTATCTAGTCGACTGGGAGGGTTTTGGACCGGAGGACAGATCTTGGGTGCCGGCCTCCTACCTTGCCGACCCCTGTCTTTTAGAGGACTTCTACCGTTCCAATCCTGATGCTCCCCGGCGCTCGTCAGGTGCCTCGCCTAGGGGGGGGGGGGGGGGGGTACTGTCACGACGCGGATTCGAACCCGCTTTCCCTCGGCAGCTGGAGCTGCCGGGACCTCTGCTGGCAGCACACTTAGACACGCCCCTGCTCACACTGGGCACAGCACGCCCACCCAGCGACAAGGCTGCAAGCAATTGCGCATCAACCCACCTGTGCCTGATGAGAGGGAGCAGCATAAAAGCCAGCGAACCCAAGAGACCTTCGCCAGAACGTAGCCTATCTTTCACAGTAAGCATCACGTCTGGCACCACTCCCTCGTTCCTTGCTCGCCTTCTTTGTGCTCTTCCTCGTTCCCGTGTTTGATGTCCCTTGGGTCTTCCACAGTGTCTTCCCTGCTGCCTGTGATTGTGTCCTGCCTCACAACCTCCACCTGGATCTCTGCTTGCCTCCCTTGACCCTTGACCTCTGCTTGGACTTGGACATTGTTGCCTCTCTCCAGCCCCCGACTGCTTGCCTCCCTGCTGACTACCTCTTCGCCTAGCCCCTTGGATTCGACGAAAGATTCACACAACACGCACCGACAACAACCCCTGGTAAATCTTACATTGTTAATTCTACACATCGTCTGCACTCATTCACTTGTGGTAGCATACACACCCTACGCACTCATCAAGGTTTTCAATAAACCTAGTAAACCGCAGTTCTGCCTTGGTGTCGCCTCCTTCCCTTTGCCCGGTACATAACATGATGATGTGTTTTGAATAGGGTTGTACGTTATACCGGTACTAGTATAGTATCGCGGTATAATGAATAAAAAATGGTACTATACTAAAAAGTACCGGTTCCTCATAATTTTTCTTTTTTTTTTGTTTAACGGGCATGACGGCACGTCGTGACATTGCTGGTTTTTCGAGCAGAGGAGCATGTTCGGTAGCGCACACACACAGAGTACTTACAAGCAGACACAGTGTGTAGACAGAAAAGGGGGAATGGACGCATTTTGGCTTAAAAACTAAAGATAAAGATGAAGTTATAACACTGAAACGCCCTCAGGAAGAGGTGCTTTAAAACATGGCTAGCTAGCTAGCAGCTAACATGCATCCGCAGTCAGCAGTGTCTTAGCTACTTCTAAATCACTAATCCTGGCCTCCATGGCGATAAATAAAGTAAGTTTCTTACAAGTAGCATTATCACTGCAGAATGAGGAATAGCTAAACATGCTTCACTACACACCCTAGGAGGATACAATAGCTCACTGGCGTCACCGCTAACAAAAGATAGCGGTCCTGAATGTAAACAAATGCCATGGGTGGATCTACACCTGACTGTAAGGATATCAAGCACAAGAGTGTATCTAGTTGATACTTCTATAATTACATCTATATTTTTTTATCGTCACAAAATCTTTTTTACTTTTTTTAAAATTCATATAATGTTTATAAACTCAGAAAATATGTCCCTGGACACATGAGGACTTTGTATACTACCAATGTATGATCCTGTAATTACTTGGTATCGGATCGATACCTAAATTTGTGGTATCATCCAAAACTAATGTAAAGCATCCAAACAACAGAAGAATGAGTGATTATTACATTTTAACAGAAGTGTAGATAGAACATGTTGAAACAGAAATAAGCAGATATTAACAGTAAATGAACAAGTGGATTAATAATACATTTTTACAGTTTGTCCTTCATAATGTTGACAAAATAATAGAATGATAAATGACGCGATATGTCACTGCATACGTCAGCAGACTAATTAGGAGCCTTTGTTTGTTTACTTACTACTAAAAGACAAGTTGTCTAGTATGTTCACTATTTTATTTAAGGATTACATTGTTCTTGGATTGCAATAAGTAACATATGTTTAATGTACCCTAAGATTTTTTGTTAAAATAAAGCCAATAATGTCATTTTTTGTGGTCCCCTTTATTTAGAAAAGTATCAAAATACATTTTGGTACCGGTACCACAATATTGGTATCAGGACAACCCTAGTTTTGCAGTTGTTTAAAAAGGCTTTGAAGGCTACAATGGTAACTCCAATTAGCCACATCTTTTAAATCATTTTCAAAATCTTTAAAAAAAAAAAAAGACATGCATGTGATTGTGACCAATAGTGAAAATTCCAAAATAGTGCAGTTCCCCTTTAAGACTGCTCGGTCCTTTCTCCAGTGCTGGTACTGCTATTTTTTGCACCGACTCTTGTATAGAATAAATTGCTAATCTTCAATTCTCGTCACCTGGGTGAATTCTTCCCTCCTAAAGGGAGGGTCCCAATAGCCACTTACAGAGTTATATTTGTGCCTTTATTTTGAGGTCGCAAAGGCAGAATTTGAGCACGGAAAAAATATTTGGCAACCGCATACATGCTGTTTTGAGAATACAACTAAACTTAAGTGAAACATAAAATAAAACAGCCAATCAAAGTAAATATTTGGCACAAACAGAACGCTGTGTCAAAACTTGTGCGAGCACAGAAGAAAAAAAGCTGAATCTGCAGAGTGAAGAGGTTAAGAGAGAGAGTAAGACAGGACGTAGGAGAGCACAGCAGCCTGCCTGCGCAGAAAGCAGTAGGACCATAGGGCGCACCGGATTATAAGGCGCACTGCCAATGAGCGGCTCTATTCAGGTCTATTTTCATACAAAAGGCGCATTAAAGGGGTCATATTATTATTATGTTTTCTAAATGTAAAAGACTTCCTTGTGGTGCACATAACATGTAATGGTGGTTCTTTGGTCAAAATGTTGCATAGATGATGTTTTACACATCATCTTCAAGCAGCTTTTTAACAGTCGCTTTAGGATGCGCCGTTTTGTGGGCTGTCTTATTTACGTGGCTCACCTTCAACGGCGTCTTCTCCCCGTCATCTTTGTTGTAGCGGTGTAGCGTGCAAGGACGGGATTGGAAGAAGTGTCAAAAGATGGAGCTAAATGCTTTAATGACATTCAGACTTTACTTCAATAAATAACAGAGCAGCATCTCCTCATCCGTGGCTCACTAGTGCAATAACAACGCCAGAAATGTGTCCCGTGAAAAACCGTCTGACCGGAACTCTCTAATAACTAAAGTTCCTTGGGTGAATAATGTAAACTCACTACACCGGTATGTTTTAGCATTTTCATGGTGAGTTTACTGACAGGTATAAGTAAGAACTTTACACTACTTTATATTAGAAATGGCAACAGCGAAGGATGAATGTCCCATAACAGGAAGATAGAGAAAAAGAAGAAGCTTATCGACTACGGCACGGACTACAATGGCGGACGCGCGCAATTTTTCAGGACTTATGCAGATCCCAAATACAGACCAGCAGGTACGAAAAGTTTGTTTTAGCATAATATTGTGAAACAAAACGCCGGATAATATGTCTTACCTTATACACACACCATAATAATACTCCTATGTTGAAGCACAATACAATCCATCAAGCGGTGCGGCTTCATAGCTTACCAAAGTCGTACTAAAACATTTTGATGGATTTTTGAACGCTGTGTGTAATGTTCTATATTTTGAATGGAACATATAAAATGTTGGTGTTGTTTAATTGAGTCATATTGCAGTCTACACATATCTCTTATGTGTGACTGTCATCATATTGCAGTCTACACGTATCTCTTATGTGTGACTGCCATCTACTGGTCACACTTGTCATTACACCATGTACCAAATAAAATAGTGTCAAGGTCGGTAAGCACAACCAAAATTATTCGGTACATTAAGCGCAACGGATTATAAGGCGCACTGTCGATTTTTGAGAAAATTTAAGGATTTTAAGGGCGCCTTATAGTCCAAAAATACGGTAATTATGTCATGTTACAAATGACATTTATATTCGCTCAATTTTATTTTTCACTTGAGTTAAAACATTTTGAAAAAAATAGCATCTACGTTCTTGCAAAATAAATGTTTCAAAATCTGCCTTTGTGACCTCAAAATCAAGGCAAAAATATACCTTTGTAGCTACAGCTGATTTAGTTCGAACTAATAATATATTTTGGTTTACATAGTTGCTGACATGAGCACCACTTTGGTGCATATGTGTGCACAACACTCCTACAGGGAGCTGAGCATCATCATCCACAACCTCTCCGTACATGTTGTTATTATCAGGCAAATTACCTTGACTGAGATCTTTCCTTCATCCTTGGGTAGATGTGCAGCCAAGAACCAGTCCCCGGGGAGCGGGCTGGTCACGTTGAACGCCCCCGTGTTGCGTTTCGGAAGGGTCCAGGTCAGAGTGACGGCGAAGGATCCTGGGATGACCGTATCCCGAGGGAAGTGAGTGTTCAGGGGGTTAATTACCGGTGGAGCGCCAGACCTGAAGTATCTGTCAATCACAAGAAAAGTTTGTAGTTTTGTATGGGTTGTTACATAATTAATAGACATTTACTACACTGGGTACAACCTGCTCAGATCTGATTCAACAGGTAACTTCTGTTGAAAAAAATAA
>NC_084736.1:43882285-44102285 GCF_033978785.1 Entelurus aequoreus
CGGAAGTAACTTTTTCCATGAAGAGGAATGTGTTAGGTTGCGCCCTACAAAGTAGTTTTACTGCAAGTATTGTGCTTATTACACACTAGCTGTTGGATTGTAACATTCATCTTAGTTGTAGTTTTCACTACCAAATTTGGAGATATTAAAATCGCCATGTAGAATAGCTAATGCTAATAGTAGCCTGTCTATGACAAATTCAATGTAAATTAGCATCAAGCTAGTGCATTTTGGAAGAGTAAAGCCTTTCTTTACATTAGAGCTTTTTCTACCAAGCATACTTGCTTTGTTGGTGTTAAAAATTGCAACGTTACTTCGAGGGAGTTTGGCTGAGTGATTGTTTACGTGAGCCATTTTTAGTCTGCAACCGAACGTGACGAGTCTGCAATCGGTATCAAAATATGGCACTGTTTGATTTTACACGAATCAATACTCGGTAGTACCGACGTAATTTGGTTGGTGCCTACAAAAGTACCGAATGTGGTCCTCATCCATACATGTAAGTGGTGCAGAATAAACAGGGTCAAAGTGCATCCTGTCATCTCGAGCAAAAGTCTCAAAGTAAAACAGAAAGCCGTGACAAAGTGTGGCGTCTGCGTCTTACACGGTCACGTTGCGATCGGGGCAGCTGTCCCCAAAGGTGCCCCCTTGTTCCTTGAAGGTAATGAGGTTCCAGACGGCCATCAGGGTGTCCTCAGGCACATTGAAGTGGAACAACTCCACACTCGCGAAGGAGTTAAAAGCACTGAGTTTACGAGGCGTCCGGGTGAAGTATTCAGTCACAAAAAGGCAATCTGCAAAGGAAAAAAAAGAATAAGAGGGAATGTTTTTTTTAAGGCATCTGTGTGTGTGCGTGCTCTGGAGCATCCTGCTTAATGTCAAATCCTTGGATTACATCCAGCTGAGGCTCCGCGTATAAAAGCAGCAGCAGATCAAGTGACAGGTGTAATCTGCCATATTACCCGCATGAGCCAGGCTGGCATTGAGCTCAGCCAGCAGGTGGGCAAAAAGAACAGCAAAAGTTGCTTGGCAGTCATTTAATTGCTCTGCGCTGCACACAATAATAGAAAGATGCTAGGACGTCTGCCGCTGGCCTTGATGGGAACACTGAGGCAAGAAAATCGAGCGACCCTCGGCAGCGTGTTCTGATGTGCGCTCGTAAAAGGAGAACAATTACAACACACACACACGCGCACACACACACACGCACACACACACACACACACACACACACACACACACACACACACACACACACACACACACACACACACACTCTCTCTCTCTTCTCTCGGAAGCAACCTTGAAAGCTAAAGCTCAAGAAACACCAGAGAATGAAGCAATCTTGTTGTCAAGAGCTGAAGTGGGATCCCAGCTACAAAGCTCCCTTTTATTGTTACTCATCCCCAGAAAATGCGCCGTCTCAAGTGGGAGCTTTCTATACATTCATCACATCCATCTTGGCAATCAAGGAACCATATTTGGTGACTAAAATAGCACACCCTGCACTACAACACAGTGACAGGAGTCACACTGAAATATAAAGAACTTTAGGGTGCACAAAAAAAATCGATTCACATTCCAATCTCAAATCTTTTTTATCCAGATTTAAATTAATTAATTAATTTATAAAATATAAAATGTATAATGTATATATATATATATATATATATATATATATATATATATATATATATATATATATATATATATATATATATATATATATATATATATATATAGTGTATATACTGTATATATATACACACTATATTGCCCAAAGTATTTGGCCTCCTGCCTTGACTCACATATGAACTTGAAGTGCCATCTCATTCCTAACCCATAGGGTTCAATATGATGTCGGTCCACCTTTTGCAGCTATTACAGCTTCAACTCTTCTGGGAATGCTGTCCACAAGGTTGCGGAGTGTGTTTATAGGAATGTTCGACCATTCTTCCAAAAGCGCATTGGTGAGGTCACACACTGATGTTGGTCGAGAAGGCCTGGCTCTCAAGTCTCCGTTCTAATTCATCCCAAAGGTGTTCTATCGGGTTCAGGTCAGGACTCTGTGTAGGCCAGTCAAGTTCATCCACACCAGACTCTGTCATCCATGTCTTTATGGACCTTGCTTTGTGCACTGGTGCACAGTCATGTTGGAAGACGAAGGGGCCCGCTCCAAACTGTTCCCACAAGGTTGGGAGCATGGAATTGTCCAATATGTTTTGGTATCCTGGAGCATTTAAAGTTCTTTTCACTGGAACTAAGGGGCCAAGCCCAACTCCTGAAAAACAACCCCACATCAAAATTCCTCCTCCACCAAATTTCACACTCGGCACAATGCAGTCTGAAATGTACCGTTCTTCTGACAACCTCCAAACCTAGAGTCGTCCATCAAATTGCCAGATGGAAAGTTAAGTTAAAGTTAAAGTGCCAATGATTGTCACACTGTCAGGGTTGTCCCTGACAGTTTGGTCAAGTTTTAGTTTGCCTCTGCGTTTGTCTTGGTTTCCTGTTCTTAGTTTCCTGTCAGTGCTTTTATTTTGTCTTCATTTCCTGATTCTCCCTGAGTGCTTTGTCCCCTCAGCTGTGGCTGATTGGCACGTGGCCACACCTGGTGCCAGTCAGCCAGCTGCCTATTTAAACCTGTACTGCCCTCCAGACACTGCTGGATCATTGTCATTGTAGTATCTACCTGAATGTCACTTGTCACTTGTACCTGTAGCTTCTACCTATTTGTCGTTGTAGCTCTGTCTACTTTTGTCCACTCCGCTCAAGTCATAGTTCCTTCGTGTCACAGTAAGTGTTTTTGTTCAAGTTTGTTCTCCGCATTGTGCGCGCCTTTTGTTTGTTCCCTTTTGTTTGTTTTTTGCTATAGAGCTGAATTAAATCATGTTTTCCTGTTCAATGCCTGCTGTCTCTGCATCTTGGGGTTCGTCACCTACAAACTCTGACAGAATGATCCAGCCTAACACGAACCTCGCAGAGATGTCCATGGCGGAGAGGCTTAACAAGGCTTTAGAACTAATGGCTAATTCAAAGAAAAGTTCGGCCGCTTTTCAAGCCCTCTCCCACCCACCCCTGTCGTCTGTGGGCCTATCTGGGGACGTCTGGGATCCGTCCCTTGGGGGGGGGGGGGGGTTATGAGTAGCTGTGCAGCTGGGGAGGCACAGCTACTCACCCCAGTGGGTCTGCAAGAGATGGCGCCATCATCTCCGAGGGGTCTGCAACAGACGGCGCCATCCTCTCCGGTGGACCAGCAGGGGTCTCCACCACCCTCTCCGGTGGACCAGCAGGGGTCTCCACCATCCTCTCCGGTGGACCAGCAGGGGTCTCCACCACCCTCTCCGGTGGACCAGCAGGGGTCGCCTCCACCACCCTCTCCGGGTGGCCAGCAGAGGGCGCCGCCACCACCCTCTCCGGGTGGCCAGCAGAGGGCGCCGCCACCACCCTCTCCGGGTGGCCAGCAGAGGGCGCCGCCACCATCCTTCCCGGTGGGCCCTCCCACGCCGGCGGTCGAGCCGCCTCGACAATTGCGGTGGCGTTCAACACGCCGTCGCCACCTGACTCTTCCCCGCTGGTTGCGGGGACACTTGGCCTGGCGGCCCACCTCCTTGTCCTCCCTCCACCCTCCCTTGACTTTGGACTGTTTTTTTTTTTTGGGTGGGGGGGATTTTTTGATTACGTCTGGTATCCGTTATGGGAAGGGGGGCTACTGTCAGGGTTGTCCCTGACAGTTTGGTCAAGTTTTAGTTTGCCTCTGCGTTTGTCTTGGTTTCCTGTTCTTAGTTTCCTGTCAGTGCTTTTATTTTGTCTTCATTTCCTGATTCTCCCTGAGTGCTTTGTCCCCTCAACTGTGGCTGATTGGCACGTGGCCACACCTGGTGCCAGTCAGCCAGCTGCCTATTTAAACCTGTCCTGCCCTCCAGTCACTGCTGGATCATTGTCATTGTAGTATCTACCTGAATGTCACTTGTCACTTGTACCTGTAGCTTCTACCTATTTGTCGTTGTAGCTGTCTACTTTTGTCCACTCCGCTCAAGTCATAGTTCCTTCGTGTCACAGTAAGTGTTTTTGTTCAAGTTTGTTCTCCGCATTGTGCGCGCCTTTTGTTTGTTCCCTTTTGTTTGTTTTTTGCTATAGAGCTGAATTAAATCATGTTTTCCTGTTCAATGCCTGCTGTCTCTGCATCTTGGGGTTCGTCACCTACAAACTCTGACACACACACAGCGAAATTATTCTCTGTATTTGACCCATCACCCTTGATCACCCCGTGGGAGGTGAGGGGAGCAGTGAGCAGCAGTGAGCAGTAGCGGTGGCCGCGCCCGGGAATCATTTTGGTGATTTAACCCCCAATTCCAACCCTTGATGCTGAGTGCCAAGCAGGGAGGTAATGGGTCCCATTTTTATAGTCTTTGGTATGACTCGGCCAGGGTTTGAACTCACAACCTATCGCTCTCAGGGCGGACACTCTAGCCACTAGGCGTGATTCATCACTCCAGAGAACGTGTCTCCACTGCTCTAGAGTTCAGTGGCGATGTGCTTTACACCACTGCATCCGATGCTTTGCATTGGACTTGGTGATGTATGGCTTAGATGCAGCTGCTCGGCCATGGAAACCCATTCCATGAAGCTCTCTGCGTACTGTACGTGGGCTAATTGGAAGGTCACATTAAGTTTGGAGCTCTGTCGCAACTGACTGTGCAGAAAATCTTTGCACTATGCGCTTCAGCATCCGCTGACCCCTCTCTGTCAGTTTATGTGGCCTACCACTTGGTGGCTGAGTTGTTGTTGTTCCCAAACTCTTCCATTTTCTTATAACAAAGCCAACAGTTGACTTTGGAATATTCAGGAGCGAGGAAATTTAACGACTAGATTTGTTGCACAGGTGGCATCCTATGACAGTTCCACACTGGAAATCACTGAGCTCCTGAGAGCGGCCCATTCTTTCACAAATGTTTGTAGAAACAGTCTCCATGCTTAAGTGCTTGATTTTATACACCTGTGGCCAGGCCAAATTATTAGGACACCTGATTCTCATTATTTGGATGGGTGGCTAAATACTTTTGCATATATTTGTATATATATATATATATATATATATATATATATATATATATATATATATATATATATATATACCTGTGTATATATATATAAAGACAATACAACATACATCCATAAATGTGGATGCATATGCAAAAGTGCAATATATTTATCTGTACGGTACTCTATTTATTTATATCTGCACCTTATTGCTCTTTTATCAATCAATCAATCAATGTTTAATTATATAGCCCTAAATCACAAGTGTCTCAAAGGGCTGCACAAGCCACAACGACATCCTCGGTACAGAGCCCACATACGGGCAAGGAAAAACTCACCCCAGTGGGACGTCGATGTGAATGACAATGAGAAACCTTGGAGAGGACCGCATATGTGGGTAACCCCCCCTCTAGGGGAGACCGAAAGCAATGGATGTCGAGTGGGTATGACATAATATTGTGAATGTCCAGTCCATAGTGGATCCAACATATCCTGCACTACAACGGGCTAATGCAACGAAATTTTGTTCTTATCTGTACTGTAAAGTTCAAATTTGAATGACAATAAAAAGGAAGTCTAAGTCTAATATATATATATATATATATATATATATATATATATATATATATATATATATATATATATATATATATATATATATATATATATATATATATATATATATATATATATATATATATATATATATATATATATATATATATATATATATATATACAAACCCTGTTTCCATATGAGTTGGAAAATTGTGTTAGATGTAAATATAAACGGAATACAATGATTTGCAAATCCTTTTCAACCCATATTCAGTTGAATATGCTACAAAGTCAACATATTTGATGTTCAAGCTGATAAAAAAATTTTTTTTTGCAAATAATCATTAACTTTAGAATTTGATGCCAGCAACACGTGACAAAGAAGTTGGGAAAGGTGGCAATAAATACTGATAAGGTTGAGGAATGCTCATCAAACACTTATTTGGAACATCCCACAGGTGTGCAGGCTAATTGGGAACAGGTGGGTGCCATGATTGGGTATAAAAACAGCTTCCCAAAAAATGCTCAGTCTTTCACAAGAAAGGATGGGGCAAGGTACACCGCTTTGTCCACAACTGCGTTAGCAAATAGTTAAACAGTTTAAGAACAACGTTTCTCAAAGTGCAATTGCAAGAAATTTAGGGATTTCAACATCTACGGTCCGTAATATCATCAAAAGGTTCAGAGAATCTGGAGAAATCACTCCACGTAAGCGGCATGGCCGGAAACCAACATTGAATGACCGTGACCTTCGATCCCTGTATCAAAACTGCATCAAAAACCGACATCAATCTCTAAAGGATATCACCACATGGGCTCAGGAACACTTCAGAAAACCACTGTCACTAAATACAGTTTGTCGCTACATCTGTAAGTGCAAGTTAAAGCTCTACTATGCAAAGCGAAAGCCATTTATCAACAACATTCAGAAACGCCGCCGGCTTCTCTGGGCCCGAGATCATCTAAGATGGACTCATGCAAAGTGGAAAAGTGTTCTGTGGTCTGACGAGTCCACATTTCAAATTGTTTTTGGAAATATTCGACAATGTGACATCCGTACCAAAGGGGAAGCGAACCATCCAGACTGTTATCGACGCAAAGTTCAAAAGCCAACATCTGTGATGGTATGGGTGTGCATTAGTGCCCAAGGCATGGGTAACTTACACATCTGTGAAGGCACCATTAATGCTGAAATGTACATACAGGTTTTGGAAGAACATATATATGTCTTTTTAATGGACGCCCCTGCTTATTTCAGCAAGACAATGCCAAGCCACATTCAGCACGTATTACAACAGCGTGGCTTCGTAAAAAAAGAGTGCGTGTACTTTCCTGGCCCGCCTGCAGTCCAGACCTGTCTCCCATCGAAAATGTGTGGCGCATTATGAAGCGTAAAATACGACAGCGGAGACCCCGGACTGTTGAACGACTGAAGCTCTACATAAAACAAGAATGGGAAAGAATTCCACTTTCAAAGCTTCAACAATTAGTTTCCTCAGTTCCCAATCGTTTATTGAGTGTTGTTAAAAGAAAAGGCCATGTAACACAGTGGTGAACATGCCCTTTCCCAACTACTTTGGCACGTGTTGCAGCCTTGAAATTCTAAGTTAATTATTATTTGCAAAAAAAAATTAAGTTTATGAGTTTGAACATCAAATATCTTGTCTTTGTAGTGCATTCAATTGAATATGGGTTTAAAATGATTTGCAAATCATTGTATTCCGTTTATATTTACATCTAACACAATTTCCCAACTCATATGGAAACGGGGTTTGTATAATAATGAGGCTAAAGGGAATGGAAACACCTAGCTTGTTTACCAGCTATATAGACATCCCCAGCACGCCTGCATCCTTTCTACGACCCACAGCTTGACTTATTCCAACGTTTAGTCATGCCCCTGACATGTTTCAGTGATTACTTTCACCCTCCAACTACTGTTTTACTATATTAGTAGCATACATATTATCATACTGCTATCATGTTAATGCCTTAGTGGACTTATGTTTGGACTTGAGTCCCGGCTCTGGCCTTATAGTCTGGCCTGGCGCACCTTTCCTATGTTTTGTTTTTGTCATTCACATGTATTCTTCAACGTACACTCTGCTGGAACACATTGCTGGGTTGCAACGACTTGACCAGTAGGCAATTTCGAGTTCCGGCTCTTTGCACTTCAGCACTTGGCAATCACTCCAGCAGCACTGAGAGCGGACTCAGCCAAACTACCTCGAGGTAATGTTGCAATTTTCAAGGCCAAAAAAAAAATTGACTCCAAAAACGCTCCAACGTAAGTAAAGTGAGGCTACACTTTTCCAAAACTGCGCTAGCTTGATGCTAATATACAAAACCCAAAACCAGTGAAGTTGGCACGTTGTGTAAATGGTAAATAAAAACAGAATACAATGATTTGCAAATCCCTTTCAACCTCTATTCAATTGAATAGACTGCAAAGACAAGATACTTAACGTTCGAACTGTGTGATGGTATGGGGGTGTATTAGTGCCCAAGGCATGGGTAACTTACACATCTGTGAAGGCGCCATTAATGCTGAAAGGTACATACAGGTTTTGGAGCAACATATGTTGCCATCCAAGCAACGTTATTATGGACACCCCTGCTTATTTCAGCAAGACAATGCCAAGCCACGTGTTACAACAGCGTGGCTTCATAGTAAAAGAGTGCGGGTACTAGACTGGCCTGCCTGTAGTCCAGACCTGTCTCTCATTGAAAATGTGTGGCGCAATATGAAGCGGTAAATACGACAACGGAGACCCCGGACTGTTAAGCTGTACATCAAGCAAGATTGGGAAAGAATTCCACCTGAAAAGCTTAAAAAATTGGTCTCCTCATTCCCAAACGTTTACTGAGTGTTGTTAAAAGGAAAGGCCATGTAACACAGTGGTAAAAATGCCCCTGTGCCAACTTTTTTGCAATGTGTTGCTGCCATTAAATTTTAAGTTAATGATTATTTGAAAAAAAAAATTGTTTCTTAGAGTGAGCATTAAATATCTTGTATTGCAGTCTATTCAATTGAATATAGGTTGAAAAGGATTTGCAAATCATTGTATTCTGGTTTTATTTACGAATTACACAACGTGCCAACTTCACTGGTTTTGGGTTTTGTACATTGGTTTTTGCTACTGATTTTAGCATTAGTGACTTTACATGGTGTTTTCAACGCCTCCAAATTTTTTAATGAAAACTACAACTACGAACAAGGCAAACTGGTCCTAGGTGAGGGATCAGACAAAGAGCAGCTCGAAGACCTCAATGAAAGATAAAAACAAGGAACCCAGATTTCCCTCGCCCGGACGCGGGTCACCGGGGCCCCCCTCTGGAGCCAGGCCCGGAGACCCCGGGCCTGGCGATGGCCAGCGCCTGGTGGCCGGGCCTGTCCCCATGGGGCCCGGCCGGGCACAGCCCGAAGTCGCAACGTAGGTCCCCCCTCCAATGGGCTCACCACCCATAGCAGGGGTCATAGAGGTCGGGTGCGAAGTGAGCTGGGCGGCGGCCGAAGGCAGGGCACTTGGCGGTCCGATCCTCGGCTACAGAAGCTAGCTCTTGGGACGTGGAACGTCACCTCGCTGGGGGGGAAGGAGCCTGAGATAGTGCGCGAGGTTGAGAAGTTCCGGCTAGACATAGTCTGACTCACTTCGACGCACAGCAAGGGCTCTGGAACCAGTTCTCTCGAGAGGGGCTGGACTCTCTTCCACTCTGGCGTTGCCGGCAGTGAGAGGCGACGGGCTGGGGTGGCAATTCTTGTTGCCCCCCGGCTCAGAGCCTGCATGTTGGTAGCTTCCCTCCACCTTCGGGTGGGGGAACGGGTCCTGACTGTGGTTTGCGCTTACGCGCCAAACCGCAGCTCAGAGTACCCACCCTTTTTGGATTCGCTCGAGGGAGTACTTGAGAGTGCTCCCCCGGGTGATTCCCTCGTTCTACTGGGGGATTTCAACGCTCATGTTGGCAGCGACAGTGAAACCTGGAGAGGCGTGATTGGGAAGAATGGCCGCCCGGATCTGAACCCGAGTGGTGTTTTGTTATTGGACTTTTGTGCCCGTCACAGATTGTCCATAACGAACACCATGTTCAAACATAAGGGTGTCCATAAGTGCACTTGGCACCAGGACACCCTAGGCCGCAGTTCCATGATCGACTTTGTAGTTGTGTCGTCGGATTTGCGGCCTCATGTTTTGGACACTCGGGTGAAGAGAGGGGCGGAGCTTTCTACCGATCACCACCTGGTGGTGAGTTGGCTGCGATGGTGGGGGAGGATGCCGGACAGACCTGGTGGGCCCAAACGCATTGTGAGGGTTTGCTGGGAACTTCTGGCAGAGTCTCCTGTCAGAGAGAGTTTCAATTCCCACCTCCGGAAGAACTTTGAACATGTCACGAGGGAGGTGCTGGACATTGAGTCCGAATGGACCATGTTCCGCGCCTCTATTGTCGAGGCGGCTGATTGGAGCTGTGGCCGCAAGGTAGTTGGTGCCTGTCGTGGCGGTAATCCTAGAACCCGTTGGTGGACACCGGCGGTGAGGGATGCCGTCAAGCTGAAGAAGGAGTCCTATCGGGTTCTTTTGGCTCATAGGACTCCTGAGGCATCGGACAGGTACCGACAGGCCAAGCGGTGTGCGGCTTCAGGGGTCGCGGAGGCAAAAACTCGGACATGGGAGGAGTTCGGGGAAGCCATGGAAAACGACTTCCGGACGGCTTCGAAGCGATTCTGGACCACCATCCGCCGCCTCAGGAAGGGGAAGCAGTGCACTATCAACACCGTGTATGGTGAGGATGGTGTTCTGCTGACCTCGACTGCGGATGTTGTGGATCGGTGGAGGGAATACTTCGAAGACCTCCTCAATCCCACCAACACGTCTTCCTTTGAGGAAGAAGTGCCTGGGGAATCTGTGGTGGGCTCTCCTATTTCTGGGGCTGAGGTTGCTGAGGTAGTTAAAAAGCTCCTCTGTGGCATGGCCCCGGGGGTGGATGAGATCCACCCGGAGTTCCTTAAGGCTCTGGATGCTGTGGGGCTGTCTTGGTTGACAAGACTCTGCAGCATCGCGTGGACATCGGGGGCGGTACCTCTGGATTGGCAGACCGGGGTGGTGGTTCCTCTCTTTAAGAAGGGGAACCGGAGGGTGTGTTCTAACTATCGTGGGATCACACTCCTCAGCCTTCCCGGTAAGGTCTATTCGGGTGTGCTGGAGAGGACGCTACGCCGGATAGTCGAACCTCGGATTCAGGAGGAACAGTGTGGTTTTCGTCCTGGTCGTGGAACTGTGGACCAGCTCTATACTCTCGGCAGGGTCCTTGAGGGTGCATGGGAGTTTGCCCAACCAGTCTACATGTGTTTTGTGGACTTGGAGAAGGCATTCGACCGTGTCCCTCGGGAAGTCCTGTGGGGAGTGCTCAGAGAGTATGGGGTATCGGACTGTCTGATTGTGGCGGTCCGCTCCCTGTATGATCAGTGCCAGAGTTTGGTCCGCATTGCCGGCAGTAAGTCGGACACGTTTCCAGTGAGGGTTGGACTCCGCCAAGGTTGCCCTTTGTCACCGATTCTGTTCATAACTTTTATGGACAGAATTTCTAGGCGCAGTCAAGGCGTTGAGGGGATCTGGTTTGGTGGCTGCAGGATTAGGTCTCTGCTTTTTGCAGATGATGTGGTCCTGATGGCTTCATCTGGCCAGGATCTTCAGCTCTCGCTGGATCGGTTCGCAGCTGAGTGTGAAGCGACTTGGATGAGAATCAGCACCTCCAAGTCAGAGTCCATGGTTCTCGCCCGGAAAAGGGTGGAGTGCCATCTCCGGGTTGCGGAGGAGACCCTGCCCCAAGTGGAGGAGTTCAAGTACCTTGGAGTCTTGTTCACGAGTGAGGGAAGAGTGGATCGTGAGATCGACAGGCGGATCGGTGCGGCGTCTTCAGTAATGCAGACGCTGTATCGATCCGTTGTGGTGAAGAAGGAGCTGAGCCGGAAGGCAAAGCTCTCAATTTACAGGTCGATCTACGTTCCCATCCTCACCTATGGTCATGAGCTTTGGGTTATGACCGAAAGGACAAGATCACGGGTACAAGCAGCCGAAATGAGTTTCCTCCGCCGGGTGGCGGGGCTCTCCCTTAGAGATAGGGTGAGAAGCTCTGCCATCCGGGGGGAGCTCAAAGTAAAGCCGCTGCTCCTCCACATTGAGAGGAGCCAGGTGAGGTGGTTCGGGCATCTGGTCAGGATGCCACCCGAACGCCTCCCTAGGGAGGTGTTTAGGGCACGTCCGACCGGTAGGAGGCCACGGGGAAGACCCAGGACACGTTGGGAAGACTATGTGTCACGGCTGGCCTGGGAGCTGGACGAAGTGGCTGGGGAGAGGGAAGTCTGGGCTTCCCTGCTTAAGCTGCTGCCCCCGCGACCCGACCTCGGATAAGCGGAAGAAGATGGATGGATGGATGGATGGATGGATACAACTACGATGCACATCACAATCAACAGCTGGTGCGTAATAAGTACAGTACAGTACAGTATTAACACTTTTTAGGGCGTGACAAAAGACTAAACTGACTAGCCAACACACCATAAACTACTGCTATCTAATATCTTGGACTTGTAACTGTAATTGCAACTTTATGTCATACTTGCAAATGAGACTCAAAAATATGATAATAAAACAACATATAACAACTGGACAGCAGTTATCGTAATCCGCTAATTTTTTAAAAAATATTGCAATAAAAATTACTGTATTATTAAAAACAATTAATGTTTATTAACACACAGAAATTTACCGAAAATTTGCATCGTTACGTAACGGTATCAATTACCAGGTTGCACAAATCTGTACCGTATCGGTTCAAATGTGAATGTAGCCATCCCTACATGTATGTGAAGTGTAGTGGTTTGACCCTCTACAACTAGTAACTACACACATTCAAATTTTTTGGTGTTATTATACTATATTCCAATATTCTGTTACACAATAAAGTGTCAATGTGCTTTATAAACTAAATGCAAAGGCATTTTCTATGCTCTAACGTTCTTTTATGTTTTTTTTGTTGTTTTTTTACTGATCATGGTAAACTATTTTTAGGTTTTTATTTTTATTTTGTAATTTTCTATTTGATTTATTGATATTTTAGTACTATTATTCTCTCAATATTGTTTTATTAATTTATTAATGTGTCATTTATATTTTATTATGGTATTATATACTATATTCCAATATTCTGTTACACAATAAAGTGTCAATGTGCTTTATAAACTGAATGCAAAGACATTTTCAATGCTCTAATGTTCTTTTATTTGTTTTTTGTTTTTACTGATCATGTCAAACTTTTTTTAGGTTTTTATTTTCATTTTGTGATTTTCTATTTGATTTATTGATATTTTTAGTACGATCATTCCGTCAATATTATGTTTTATTAATGTGTTATTTTAATTTTATTATGGTATTATATACTGTATTCCAATATTCTGTTACACAATAAAGTGTCAATGTGCAAAGACATTTCTAATGCTCTAACATTCTTTTTTATTTTATTTTTTATTGATTATGTTAAACTCTTATTAGGTTTTTATTTTCATTTTGTAATTTTCTATTTGATTTATTGATATTTTTAGTACTATTATTCTCTCAATATTGTTTTATTAATTTATTAATGTGTTATTTATATTTTATTATGGTATTATATATTATATTCTAATATTCAGTTACACAAAGTGTCAATGTGATTTACACAATATATACTGAATGCAAAGGCATTTTCAATGCTCAAATAGAGCATGGGGCATTTTTTTTTACTGATCAGCTTATCTAGAACACACCAACATATTATTTATTAATTATGGCTTATTGAAACTACAGGAGCTAGTAAAGTTACAGACATTATGTGTTATGTTTAAGGCTAAAAGTAAAACATTACCAACAACTTTACAAAAAATGTTTGTCATCACTTCTGAGAATGAAGAGCATAGAATAAAAGGTCATTTCAAACATCAGTATTCGAGGACAACTTTATATCAGTGGTGGGGGTTAAACTATGGAATTATCTTTACAATGAGATAAAAGATTGTAGAAATATATTCCAATTAAAAAATATATATAAAGACAGAACAGTAAGATCATATGGACAGCCCCCGTCAGTGTCTACATTTTGCGTTATATTTACTATTTTACTTATTTTTTTGTGTAGTTTTGTATTTGTTTTGTATCATCCCGTGAGGTGTATATTGTTTTTTTTGTTCGGTTTGTACTTCATGACGTTTTGCACTTGTTTTTTTTTGTTTGTATTCATTATATTTGGATGTATTTGTTTGGTTTGTATGCCTGTGAATCTGGGCTATCCATTAAGTAAGACTATTTATTATGTTGAAGGGGGCAGGAATGATTAAGATGTTCTTCATCCTGTTCCTTCTCAAGCATAGGTGTGTTAGTATGTGTTTAGTTGCTAAAGTTGAATTGTCTATTGATCAAAAATGCACATCAATGAAGGACATAAATAAAAATGAAATGCAATTAAATGAAATGTTAAACTCCTTTTATGTTTATTTTTATTTTGTAATTTTCTATTTGATTTATTGATATTTTTGTACTATTATTCTCTCAATATAATGTTTTATTAATGTATTAATGTGTTATTTATATTTTATTTTTGCATACTGTATATTTTAAAATAGGTTCTATACTTTTCTTTTTTTTTTTGGTGTAAAGCACTTAGGGAAAAGTGCTGAATAAAAAACATTGGATTGATTGATTGAAATGTACCTAATGATGTGACCAATGGGTAGATAAACAATGTTCAGAAACATGACCCAGTTAAGCTCTGCCTAGATTGTAACTGATTTTTCTCTGAATTGTTGATGACTTGTAAGACCACCAATTGATCAGTAGTAGGACTTCACAGTCCCTCCAGGATTTTGCAGATTTGTTTTGTGATTGTTGCAGCCTAAAATGCCTAAATCTGCCAGAAAGTTAAGCATCTTCTACCCCCAATAATATTGAACTGTTGTGATTTTATGAATGTGTTAATGTTCCTTATAAGCTTAACTTAAAAAAGCACATGATTTCAACAGATATTGTAAAATAAATTGATGTTTTACTCATTTTATACAATACAGACCTAAAAGTAGACACTAGATGGCAGTAAACTCACTGTACTGCTTTAAATAATTATAACTACTAATAGTAACAATTTATTATAATTACTACAAAAAAAAAGTTTATTGTTGTTGGTAAACAAGAGACAATGTGAGATTGTCATCACACTTCAACATCTCTCAATGCTTCTTCTTTGCTAGTTCAGAATGGCAAATGAAAATATGTTCTGAGTTACCTTATCCTGGATAAATAAATGTATGAATACAAAACCCAAAACCAGTGAAGTTGGCACGTTGTGTAAATGGTAAATAAAAACAGAATACAATGATTTGCAAATTCTTTGCAACCTTTATTCAATTGAATAGACTGCAAAGACAAAATATTCAATGTTCGAACTCCATCCATTGTCTACCCCTTATACCCTTCGGGGTCGCGGGGGGCGCTGGAGCCTATCTCAGCTGCGTTCGGGCGGAAGGCGGAGTACACCCTGGACGAGTCGCCACCTCATCGCAGTCAATGTTCGAACTGACAAACTAAATTTATTTTGCAAATAATCATTAACTTAGAATTTAATGGCAGCAACACTTTGCAAAACATTTGGAAGAGGGGCATTTTACCACTGTGTTACATGGCCATAAAGGAGATCCATTTTTGAAGCTTTTCAGGTGGAATTCTTTCCCATTCTTGCTGTATTGTACGCTTCATAATGCGCCACACATTTTCAATGGGAGACAGGTCTGGACTACAGGCAGGCCAGTCTAGTACCCGCACTCTTTTACTATGAAGCCACACTGTTGTAACACTTGACTTGGCATTGTCTTGCTGAAATAAGCAGGGGTGTCCATGATAACATTGCTTGGATGGCAACATATGTTGCTCCAAAACCTGTATGTACCTTTCAGCATTAATGGCGCCTTCACAGATGTGTAAGTTACCCATGTCTTGGCCCCATACCATCACAGATGCTGGCTTTTCAACTCTGTGCCTAGAACAGACCTGATGGTTCTTTTCCTCTTTGTTCCGGAGGACACGACGTCTACAGTTTCCAAAAACAATTTGAAATGTGGACTCGTCAGACCACAGAACACTTTTCCACTTTGCATCAGTCCATCTTAGATAACCTCAGACACAGAGAAGTCGGCTGCGTTTCTGGGTGTTGTTGATAAATGGCTTTTGCTTTGTATGGTAGAGTTTTAACTTGCACTTACAGATGTAGCGACCAACTGTAGTTACTGACAGCTGGTTTCTGAAGTGTTCCTGAGCCCACGTGGTGATACTGATGTCACTTTTTGATGCAGTACCGCTTGAGGGATCGAAGGTCCATAATATCATCGCTTAGGTGCAGTGATTTCTCCAGATTATCTGAACCTTTTGATGATATTACGGACCGTAGATGGTGAAATCCCTAAATTCCTTGCAATAGCTCATTGAGAAATGTTGTTTATAGATTGCTCGACAATTTGCTCACGCATTTGTTCACAAAGTGGTGACCCTCGCCCCATCCTTGTTTGTGAATGACTGAGCATTTCATGGAAGCTGCTTTTATACCCAATCATGGCACCCACCTTTTCCTAATTACCCTGTTCACCTGTGGAATGTTTGAAAATAAGTGTTTGATGAGCATTCCTCAACTTTCTTAGTCTTTTTTGCTACATGTGCCAGCTTTTTTGAAACATGTTGCTGGCATCAAATTCCAAATGAGCTAATATTTGCAGAAAATAACAACGTTTTCCGGTTCAAACGTTAAGTATCTTGTCTTTGCAGTCTATTCAATTAAATATAAGTTGAAAAGGATTTGCAAATCATTGTATTCTGTTTTTATTTACCATTTACACAAAGTGCCAACTTCACTGGTTTTGGGGTTTGTACATGTTAACTAGGAAGTGAATGCTTATATACGACATCACCCAGAAGGCTTAGAGTCGTAGACAGGTACCTGGAAGTGGGTCTGAGCTATGCATGAGGACGACAATTGTCCGTTTGAGCTATAAAGTCCAATCACCTGCATGTGGGAGAGGGGCGGGGAGTAAAACACGGAGGGGATCCAATCCGACATACTGTCTTTGGAAGGCACGGTGTTTTGATTTTTCGCTGGGAAAACACAATATGTCCTCTACACCTGGGAGAAATAGAAGACATATGGACGCTCATACTGTACTGAATTACTGTTATTATTAAAGAGCAGGAGCAAGACTGCTTACTCTACCACTACTTTTGTTGCATGCCAATTTAATAAGCAAGATAACAGCGGTGTCATGGAGTAAGCCGTGCCCGGCCTGGGCTGCAGCTGCTTATTTAATTTTTTTGTACAAATGAATGTTTTTTGGCTTTGTTTAGTTTTTTACATGGGAGCAGGCAAAAATAAGATGCGAAGTAATCAAAACAAAGACGATAACACAATGGGCGGTATAGCTCGGTTGGTAGAGTGGCCGTGCCAGCAACTTGATGGTTGCAGGTTCGATCCCCGCTTCCGCCATCCTAGTCACTGCCGTTGTGTCCTTGGGCAAGACACTTTACCCACCTGCTCCCAGTGCCACCCACACTGGTTTAAATGTAACTTAGATATTGGGGTTCACTATGTAAAAGCGCTTTGAGTCACTAGAGAAAAGCGCTATATAAATATAGTTCACTTCACTTCACAATTAACTGTAAAAGTATAAATAGGAGGCGAAAATGTTGACAGAAACTGAATCCTATTATATTTAATTTCGTCTTGTCCATGGGTGGGACAAGTTCGGTATATATCCAATCACAGCTCTTTGATGGTGTACGTCGAAAGAGGGGTGGGGGTTAGTTATGAGTAACAGCCAATCAGGCGCATTTCCTTGCGAGGTCAGGAAGTCACCGTCAAAACCAAAAAGTGTGGTTTTAACATGTTCCACATCGTAACATGTGTACACCTGGGAGAAACTGAAAAGGACACATTTCATTTTTACTCCTATGATGCCATCAGCCGGCGAGTCGTCAATCGCGACGTCATCACAACCTTGAGTCAAATCTATTATTTGCTGCTGTCGGTTTGGTGGCAAAAATTGATTCCGTGCCAAAAATGGATTCCAGCGGGCGCGCCGCGAGAGCACATGTCTTACATGTTATCAGTTGTGGACAAAGACCCAGCATTGCAGCTTTAGCAAGAGTGTGCGCTCCTACGGCGGGTATACATTTTTGGCAGAGGCTCCCCTGAAAAAAAATGATGCCCAACCCCCCCGGATATTTTTCTGCAGCCGAGTCTGGATAACAGCACAGCGCACTTTGAGCGATGTCCTCGGCACACGGTTCAACTATTCAATACTTGACAACCCAAGAAACACAACTTTGTCGATTTTTCAAGCTAGCACACAAAGAAAGACAGTTATGCTGGATCAATTAAAATGTACACAATACAGATTAAAACTAATTTGTGTCAGAAACAGATGTTTACGTGATAATATATCATAGTGTAGGTGTTTATTACACTTTGCATTCATATTTTGTTTAATTTTTGTCGTGTTTTGCTTGATTGTAAAAGATGTCTATCGAGGAGCTGGTCTGAGAAGTAAAAGAGGAGCGACGTTCATATGTTGTTAATATTCAGTGTTTTATTGTTCATAGTTAATATTGTAAATCCCACTTTCTTTATTTTCATGTACATTGTGGGTGTCCCGTTCAGTAAAAAACTGTAAAATTTAGTTTTTTTGACGTGACATAACGTTTTTAGAACTCTATCGGACGTTGAGACTTTTGATGTTAGTGCAGTGGTTCTTAACCTGGGTTCGATCGAACCCTATGGTGTACGGTGAGTCGGCCTCAGGGGTTCGGCGGAGCCTCCGCCGTGGAGGTCAAGACACACCCGAATCATCGTATAAATAAAAACTTCTCCCTATCGGCGTATTATGGATACCCCCAAACAAAGTTCCCTTTAATTTTACATCTGATTTGCAGGTGTTTAATTTGTTGTGAGTTCATGCACTGTGTTGGTTTTGTTCTTTGAACAAGGTGATGTTCATGCACGGTTCATTTTGTGCACCAGTAAAAAAAACATAACTTTGTCTTGAATTTGAAAAAAAAAACATTTTATTTTTCACTAAAGAAGGCTACGGTGAATGCGCATATGGAACTGGTGGGGTTCGGTACCTCCAACAAGGTTAAGAACCACTGTGTTAGTGTTCCTGAAAAAAGGGACTCAAACATGCAGATTTTTCCATCTAAACGTGTATATATCATTTATACACACATACACATTGGCCCCCCCATACACCTTTTTTTCTCTCAATGTGGCCCCCGAGTTAAAATATTTGCCCAGCTCTGCACTAAACCCTTCTTTCTCTCCTACAGAGACATTCATAGGGAGTGCAAATCTTGCAATCAGCCTTGTTGAACTAACGGAGGGAAAAGAGAAGATGTTGCTGTGACAGCTGATGTCTTTGTTTCGTGCTCTTGTCTCGCGTGACAATAGAGGAGGGAGGGAAAGCACCTTTACTTTTTAGTGCAAGGCGGCATGTTTACTTATAATCCCCATCATCAATGGCAGCTCAACTTCAATGATAAACACCACAAATAAGTGTGGGAAATAGACAATGAATGGGTGTTTCCATAAGAAGGTGGACTCCATACTTCTGATAAAGGGTTCAAGAAAGGGGCGCCAATAACTGATCGCAGGTCCGTTTCAGCACCACCAGTGGACGGACAGCTCCCCCCCCCCCCCACACACACATACACTATAAGCACTCACCTCCACAAGCGCATAGGAAAGTGTAAACGATGAAGAGCAGCATCCTCCCCCTCCTCCCCATCATCGTCATCATCCACATGGTTCCGTGGGTTCCGTGGTCGTGGTGGGCTCGAGCCGCGATGCAGCTCACAGCTCGCTGCTGCTGTGCCCGCTTTACATTTTACATCCTTCTTTTTTTCTTTTTTTGGTGGCTCATCGCCCAGCTGTTAGTGCATGACGTCATCCGGCTCGCCGCCCACTGGTGGGCTTTTGATTGGACAGCTTCCGTGGTGGATGAGATTCTCATTGGAGGGTCGGTGATGTCAGTCCGAAGAGAGAGAGAGGGGGAAGGTGGGGAGGGGGAGGAGGGGGCGCGCACGCAGGGTTTGCAGCAGCGACCACGTTGTGCGCGCGCACGCTGCCCAAGTTTACTACACTGCAACGAGACGGGGATGCAATTAGTGTGTCATCTTTGTAACGATATGACGACACTGTGCAGGGATGGTCATCGGACACACATGATTATGTAATCTAATGAGTCAAATACAGTTCTTAGTCATACTGACCAGATGATATATGAAGCAGCCTGTAGATGAGAAGGTGTGCACACAAACATCGTCACGCACGTACAGAGCTGAGAAGGAGAGATATGGAGAATTCGTTTTTGACAGGAATGACAAGAAAAAAACAGAAAAGGCGTTATAATTGAGAAACACCGGCTAATGTTATCAAGGCAATATTTTGGCTAAAAAATACTTCTAAAGCCAAAATTAGGTGTTACATTTTAGTTATAATTTCTAATGAAATCATGCTGGAAAGTAAAAAATATCTTACAGAAGTCAGTGGTAATCGGTAAATGATGCCTCAATGAGTGGATGGCACATTCACTAGCTGCACCAATAATGTGTTGATGTTTCATAATGGGTGTCCGCCATCTGTTGGTTTAAAAAAGGCATTACATTTGACCAGCAAATAAAATTAATTGTTAGCAAATGTTGCTGGCCTTTTTTTTAACAAATATCTGCGCAGAAAAAGAGTATGAAATGTGCAAAATTTGGCCAATAATTACTTCTAAAGCTGGAATCATTAGCTATAATTTCTAATGAAATCATGCTGGAAAGTTAAAAAAAAAACATCTTACAGAAGTCAGTGGTAATCGGTGAATGACGCCTCAATGAGTGCATGGCACACTCACTAGCTGCACCAATAATGTGTGGTGTTTCATAATGTGTGTCTGCCATCTGCTGGTTTAAAAAAGTAATTACATTTGACCAGCAAATCAAATTAATAGTTAGCAAATGTTGTTGCCTTTTTTTTTTTTTTTTTAACAAATAGCTGCGCAAAAAACAGTATGGAATGTGCAAAATTTGGCCAATAAATACTTCTAAAGCTGGAATTTTTAGTTATAGTTTCTAATGAAATCATGCTGGAAAGTAAAAAAATAAATACAATTTAAAAAAGTCCAGGAAAAATAACACAAAGCATCTCACAAAAATCAGTAGTGATGGGTAAATGATGCTTCAAGGAGTGTATGGCACACTCACTAGCTGCACTGATAACATGTTGTTTCGAAATAGATGTCTGCCGTCTGCTGGATTAAAAAAGTCATTACATTTGATCAGAAAATAAAATTAAAACTTGGCAAAGGTTTTTTTTTTGTTAAATAGTTGCGTGGATAAGAGTATGAAATCTGCTATATTTGGCCAATAAATGCTTCAAAAGCTGGAATTATTAGTTAGTTTCTAAAATAAAATTAATGTTGGGAAGTAAAAATAAAAACCATCCATCCATCCATTTTCTACCGCTTGTCCCTTTTTGGGGTCGCGGGGGGTGCTGGAGCCTATCTCAGCTGCATTCGGGCGGAAGGCGGGGTACACCCTGGACAAGTCAAAAAATAAAAACCAAAAAAATTCAAAAGTCCAGAAAAAAAACAAGCATCTCACTAAAGTCAGTAGTGAAGGGTAAATGATGCCATGAGGACTGTATGACACATATACATACAGTCATGGTCAAAAGTTGACATACACTTGTGAAGGACATAATGTCGTGGCTGTCTTGAGTTTCTAATAATTTCTACAACTCTTATTTTTTTGTGATTGAGTGATTGTAGCACATACTTGTTTGTCACTTCTTTCTTCTTTTATGAATTTATTATTGGTCTACTGAAAATGTGACCAAATCTGCTGGGTCAATACAGCAACATACATTATCAATTTTTGTGATGTAGAAAAGTTACAATCAAATCAAATTAGTTTCGTGGCATGGCCTCTTAACTTCATGTGAGTGATTATGATTGATGACACCTGTTGACTTCTCTGAGCCCATTTAAATACGGCTCATGTGATGCAGTCATTAGACTCGGTTACAAACGCGACAATGGGAAAGTCAAAGGAACTCAGCACAGATCTGAAAAAATGAATCATTGAGTTGAACACTTGGAGCCATTTCAAAGCAGCTTAAGGTCCCAAAAGCAACTGTGCAGACAATTGTTCGTAAGAATAAAGTGCATGGCACATTTTTGTCACTGCCACAATCAGGAAGAAAACGCAAGCTATTACTTGCTGCTGAGAGAAAATTAGTCAGGATGATCAAGAGTCAACCCAGCACCACCACACCTTAAGGCTCGTCTAAAGTTTGCTGCTGATCACATGGACAAAGATAAGACCTTCTGGAGGAAAGTTTGGGGTCAGATGAAACAAAAACTGAGCTGTTTGGCCACAATACCCAGCAATATGTTAGGAGGAGAAAAGGTGAGGCCTTTAATCCCGGGAACACCATGCCTACTGTCAAGCATGGTGGTGGTAGTATTATACTCTGGGCCTGTTTTACTGCCAATGGAACAGGTGCTTTACAGAGAGTAAATGGGACAATGAAAAAGGAGGATTACCTCCAAATTCTTCAGGACAATGACCACAAACACACGTCAAAAGTGGTAAAGGAATTGCTAAATCAGGCTAGAATGAAGGTTTTAGAATGGCCTTCCCAAACTCCGGTGGACAATGCTGAAGAAACAAGTCCATGTCAGAAAACCAACAAATTTAGCTGAACAGCACAAATTTTGTCAAGAGGAGTGGTCAGAAATTCAACCAGAAGCTTGCCAGAAATAATAACATTGCTGTATGTATACTTTCGACCCAGCAGATTTAGTCACATTTTCAGTAGACCCATAATAAATTCATAAAAGAAACAAACTTCATGAAAGTTTTTTGTGACCAACTAGTATGTGCTCCAATCACTCTATCACAAAAAGATAAGTTGTAGAAATGATTGGAAACTAAATACAGCCATGACATTATGTTCTTTACAAGTGTATGTAAACTTTTGACCACGACTGTATGTGTGTGTGTGTAAATATAAATATAAATATAAATATATATATATATATATATATATATATATATATATATATATATATATATATATATATACAAACCCCGTTTCCATATGAGTTGGGAAATTGTGTTAGATGTAAATATAAACGGAATACAATGATTTGCAAATCCTGTTCAACCCATATTCAGTTGAATATGTTACAAAGACAACATATTTGATGTTCAAACTGATAAACTTTTTTTTTTTTTTGCAAAAAATCATTAACTTTAGAATTTGATGCCAGCAACATGTGACAAAGAAGTTGGGAAAGGTGGAAATAAATACTGATAAAAGTTGAGGAATGCTCATCAAACACTTATTTGGAACATCCCACAGGTGAACAGGCAAATTGGGAACAGGTGGGTGCCATGATTGGGTATAAAAGTAGATTCCATGAAATGCTCAGTCATTCACAAACAAGGATTGGGCGAGGGTCACCACTTTGTCAACAAATGCGAGAGCAAATTGTTGAACAGTTTAGGAAAAACCTTTCTCAACCAGCTATTGCAAGGAATTTAGGGATTTCACCGTCTACGGTCCGTAATATCATCAAAGGGTTCAGAGAATCTGGAGAAATCACTGCACATAAGCAGCTAAGCCCGTGACCTTCGATCCCTCAGGCTGTACTGCATCAACAAGCGACATCAGTGTGTAAAGGATATCACCACATGGGCTCAGGAACACTTCAGAAACCCACTGTCAGTAACTACAGTTGGTCGCTACATATGTAAGTGCAAGTTAAAACTCTCCTATGCAAGGCGAAAACCGTTTATCAACAACACCCAGAAACGTCGTTGGCTTCGCTGAGCTCATCTAAGATGGACTGATACAAAGTGGAAAAGTGTTCTGTGGTCTGACGAGTCCACATTTCAAATTGTTTTTGGAAACTGTGGACGTTGTGTCCTCCGGACCAAAGAGGAAAAGAACCATCCGGATTGTTATAGGCGCAAAGTTGAAAAGCCAGCATCTGTGATGGTACGGGGGTGTATTAGTGCCCAAGACATGGGTAACTTACACATCTGTGAAGGCACCATTAATACTGAAAGGTACATACAGGTTTTGGAGCAACATATGTTGCCATCCAAGCAACGTTACCATGGACGCCCCTGCTTATTTCAGCAAGACAATGCCAAGCCACGTGTTACATCAACGTGGCTTCATAGTAAAAGAGTGCGGGTACTAGACTGGCCTGCCTGTAGTCCAGACCTGTCTCCCATTGAAAATGTGTGGCGCATTATGAAGCCTAAAATACCACAATGGAGACCCCCGGAATGTTGAGCAACTTAAGCTGTACATCAAGCAAGAATGGGAAAGAATTCCATCTGAGAAGCTTAAAAAATGTGTCTCCTCAGTTCCCAAACCTTTACTGAGTGTTGTTAAAAGGAAAGGCCATGTAGCACAGTGGTGAACATGCCCTTTCCCAACTACTTTGGCACGTGTTGCAGCCATAAAATTCTAAGTTAATCATTATTTGCAAAAAAAAAATTTAGTTTATGAGTTTGAACATTAAATATCTTGTCTTTGTAGTGCATTCAATTGAATATGGGTTGAAAAGGATTTGCAAATCATTGTATTCCGTTTATATTTACATTTACCTACAAATTTCTAGGTATAATGATTGATGATAAATTGAACTGGAAATCTCACGTAAAAAATATACAACATAAAGTTGCAAGAAACACATCAATAATGAATAAAGCAAAACATGTTGTAGACCAAAAATCCCTTCATATTCTCTACTGCTCACTAGTGTTACCATATCTGAGCTACTGTGTAGAAATATGGGGAAATAATTACAAAAGTAGACTTCATTCATTAACGGTGTTACAAAAAAGATCAATTAGAATAATACATAATGTTGGATATAGAGAACATACAAACCCTTTATTTATTGAATCAAAAATACTGAAATTCCACGACATAGTGAATTTGCAAACAGCTAAAATTATGCACAAAGCAAACTATAACCTGCTACCCAAGAATATACAACAATTCTTCTAAAAAAAAAGAGGAGAAATATAATCTTAGAGAAAAACGTAATTTAAAACATTTGTTTGCACGTACAACACTTAAGACCTTCAGTATATCAGTATGTGGAATTAAATTATGGAATGGATTAAGCAAAGCAATCAAACAATGTACTAATATGATCCACTTCAAGAAACTCTTCTAACTTAAAGTGTTTACAAAGTACAAAGAAGAAGAACCATGATAAACATTCTCAATTTATTTCATCCATCCATTCATTCATTCTTAAAGTAATCTTACTTGTCTCATCATATGAAATATGACTTACTTCACCAATTATTATTATCGAATTCTTACTATTATTTATTTATTTATTTTTATTGTGATTACTTATGGAGTTTATTGTGAATAAATTGTGAACAGGAAGTGAACAAAAAGTTTTGCAACTGTTATGTAAAGAAAAGGGGTAGGATTAAATAAGCTCTGCTTCTTCATACTCCTTTTCGAACATGTTGAAAAGAGAAACTGGAAATTGTGATGTATCATGTTGTATGCTTGAATGTTCGAAATAAACTCAAACTCAAACTCAAACATCTAACACAATTTCCCAACTCATATGGAAACGGGGTTTGTACGTAAGTATATATATGCATATACATATGTATACATATATATACACACACATACATATACAAATAGATTTGTTTAAATAGAAATAAATATTGATACAAAAATATATATAAATAAATACATCTATGTACGATATAGATTTTAGACCATGTTGCCCATCTCTAAAATGACAATAATGATTTAAAAAGCCAGTAATGACTAAATATATACAAGTGAGTACCAAGATATCTTTATTGTCAAGAATGATGGTAACATTGTGATGACATAGTGCTGCATGAGTGCTACCAACACAAGGGAGCTGCGGTTCATTGAGGGAAACATGCATTCCAAACATGTACTGTGACATTCTGACATGGTAAAACCTGGCTGTAAGGCAGTTTTTTACAAGCCCAAACACACCTCTAAGATGACAAGTAGTGTTCGGTAAAAATGCCGTTAAATGTAAAAATAAACACAACTGCCCCGAAGCCATTTAAGCATAAAGGAAGTTATAACAATATCGATGCTAATAATATGTGACTTTTAAAACTCTGGTACTAATATGAGGATTTCATAACCCTGATGCGAACCAGGTTCACACCTGTGTGACTCGCATGATGCAGAGATGGTACCATTGGAAAAGGAAGACACATTGAACATTTTTTACAGTGTTTCAATGCCAATACAATACCAATATTGGCCGATACCGATCGGATATCAGTACAATTTTTTTTTTGCGACACCTAGGAGCCACAACAATTCACCTCATGACTCAGTAAGTTGAATGATGTGGTTGGGTTGTACGGTATACCGGTACTAGTTTAGTATCGTGGTACTAATGAATCAAAAACGGTACTATACTCTGTTTGAAAAGTACCAGTTACCCCTTTTTTTTAACAGGCACGGCGCGTCGTCACATCATGACATTGCTGGTTTTACGAGCAGAGGAGCATGTTCGGCAGTGCACACACACGGAGTACTTACAAGCAGACACAGTGTGTATACAGAAAAGGGAGAATGGATGCATTTTGGCCTAAAAACTAAAGATAAAGGTAAAGTTATAACACTGAAACGCCCTCAGGAAGAGGTGCTTTAAGACGTGGCTAGCTAGCTAGCGGCTAACGTCCATCCGCTGTCGGCAGTGTTTTAGCTACTTCTTAATCACTAATCCTGGCCTCCATGGCGACAAATAAAGTAAGTGTCTTACAAGTAGCATTATCACTGCAGGACGAGGAATAGCTAAACATGCTTCACTACACACCCTAGGAGAATACAATAGCTCACCGTTAACAGCAAGCTAGCACCCCTGAATGTAAACAAATGCCATGGGTGGATCTACACCTGACATCCACAGTAATGATACCAAGCGCAGGAGCGTATCTAGTCGATACTACTATGATTAGATCGATATTTTTTATTGTCACAAAAACTTTCCTTTTTTCAAAATTCATAATATGTTTATAAAGTCAGGAAATATGTCCCTGGACACATGAGGACTTTGAATATGACCAATGTATGATCCTGTAACTACTTGGGATCGGATCGATACCTAAATTTGTGGTATCATCCAAAACTAATGTAAAGTATCAAACAACAGAAGAATAAGTGATTATTACATTTTAATAGAAGTGTAGACAGATCATGTTAAAACAGAAAATAAACAGATATTAACAGTAAATGAACAAGTAAATTAATAATTCATTTTTACAGCTTTTCCTTTATAATGTTGACAAAATAATAGAATAAGAAATAACACAATATGTCACTGCATACGTCAGCAGACTAATTAGGAGCCTTTGTTTGTTTACTTACTACTAAAAGACAAGTTGTCTAGTATGTTCACTATTTTATTTAAGCACAAATGTGTTCTTTGATTGCAATAATAAACATATGTTTAATGTACCCTAAGATTTTTTGGGTAAAATAAAGCCAATAATGCCATTTTTTGTGGTGCCCTTTATTTAGAAAAGTATCAAAATACATTTTGGTACTGGTACCAAAATATTGGTATCGGGACAACCCTGTGATGCGCACACGTTTGTTACTGGATACTTTCTTAAACGCTTCTGCCTTGGAGACTTTGTATGTGTAAGTAATGTGCAACTATAATAATTTGATACTGTTTTTCGAGTGGAATACTGTTCAATGAAGGACACTTATTACGTATGTCTAGCTTGTGTGCTATTATGTGCTTAACTGTTGTGCAGCTGCAAGCTCCCAGTAGACTACAGCCTACCATGTTTACCTTTTGAAAAGGCCCTCACTAAGAGAAAAGACCACCCTCCTGTGTTTATTGGAGGACATTTAGATGTTAACAAGCTGCAGGACTGTTCTAAAGTTTCATTTCTTTAGTATTGTCCGTTGAGATGATGCAACAAAACAGTTGCTGGAAGTGAGGGGTGAAACGTTGTTTTTATCAAACAATAATCAAGATTTCTCTAAGAAGTGGACACTGACTCACACTTGCAGAAGAATGACTTCAATGTGAGTCATAAACTTCTGAGTAGATTCGGTCAGGGTCCGGGGGGACATACATTAAACATGACACCGGGCAACCAAATATGAGAGGTCATTTCTTAGCTACAGATTCTTCTTAGAGAGATACATGCAATAATTTGAGTAGGGTTTGTCTAGCAAAGGAGAAAGAAAAACATCCTTTCTGTTGGACTTGAGAAATGGTTGCTAATGAGTCTTTTCTTAGCAGGTTCGATAAAAACAAACAAAATATTCCACTTAAAGTCCATAAAGGGGTGAATCATGGGCCAAGGAAGAAGGGACTAGAATTATCTCCATCAATGTTCCGTATCAGGAGTCTGTGGAGATAATTTTATAACGTTCTGGAGCATATTTAACAAAAAATATTACATAAAAAAACAGACAGTGAAAGAAAAGAGCAAACGGGGGAAATGTAGCGATAACATATTGACACAAATAACACAAAGATGCCATGTAGGCAGTGTTGTACTTTAGTCAAAAAGTCATACAAACTTTTAATTGACAGATAGATCCAAAGTTGATCTAGAGATTTAGGCAGGTAAAGTAAAATGACTTCTTTTTGACATTTTTATGAGTGGGGGCCTTTTGAAACTTTAGTCTGTTTTTTTAACTGTCATTGTTCAGAAAATAATAATGCACCAAAAGCAATGTTATTATTTACATATTTCATGCTCCAATTTCTTCACATCAAATATTCCACTTTGAACATTTTTTGGGGGGAAATGTGGCTTATTTGGTATTTTTACCATAAAAAACACGGGTTTTCTTTGTCAAAAATGACATAAAACATCCATCCACACATTTTCTACCGCTTGTCCCTTTCGCAGCCTATCAATTTTACATTACTTTAAGGTGTCCTCGTCTTTTCAGGAGAACCATGGAGAGCAGAAAAGAAATGCATAATGATTTTTGTTACTTTTACATGTATGAGGTTTCCTTATTTCCATGAAAAAAGTTTTTTTAGGCTCATACATTTTCAATACCTCCCCTCGGGGACATTTGATGAAAGAGGATGAAAGGATGGCCAGTAAACCGGCTTTAAAAAAATTGGTGGTAGATGCTGGAGTAGGCGGTGTGTGTGTGTGCGTGTGAGTCTACGCGTATGACACACACACACACAAACACACACACACACACACACACACACACACACACACACACACACACACACACACACACACACACACACACACACACACACACACACACACACACACACACACACACAGTATGGGGTCTGGAAGTTATTTCTGCTGCCAATTCTAAGTACAGCAGACTTTGTACCTTCCAACCTTCTAATGCACTGCAGCTGCACCAAAGTGTCCTGTAAATGCCACTTTTTTCTTTGTAAGTTAAACATCAAGTTAACCTGTGAAGTTGAACTTTTATTTATATATATATATATATATATATATATATATATATATATATATATATATATATATATATATATATACATATATATATATATATATATACACTACCGTTCAAAAGTTTGGGGTCACCCAAACAATTTTGTGGAATAGCCTTAATTTCTAAGAACAAGAATAGACTGTCGCGTTTCAGATCCATCCATCCATCTTCAACCGCTTATCCGGAATCGGGTCGCGGGGACAGCAGCTCCAGCAAAGACCCCCAGACTTCCCTCTCCAGAGCAACATTTGCGACTTCCTCCTGGGGAATCCCGAAGCGTTCCCAGGCCAGAGAGGAGATGTAATCCCCCCATCTGGTCCTTGGCCTGCCGCGGGGCCTCCTCCCAGTGGGACGTGCAACGAGGACCTCCCTAGGGAGACGCTCGTGAGGCATCCGCACGAGATGCCCGAACCACCTAAGCTGGCTCCTTTCCAAGCGAAGGAGCAGCGGCTCTACTCCGAGTCTCTCTCGGGTGACTGCACTTCTCACCCTATCTCTAAGGGAGATGCCAGCCACCCTTCTGAGGAAACTCATTTCGGCCGCTTGTATCCGCGATCTTATTCTTTCGGTCATTACCCACACTTCATGACCATAGGTGAGAGTAGGAATGTAGATAGCTCGGTAGACCGAGAGCTTTGCCTTCTGGCTCAGCTCCCGTTTCGTCACAACAGTGCGGCAGAGAGACTGCAATACTGCCCCAGCTGCTCCGATTCTCCGGCTGATTTCCTTCTCCATCTTTCCCTCACTCGTGAACAAGACCCCGAGATACTTAAACTCCTCCACCTGGGACAGAGTCCTGTCCCCTACCCGGACTGTACAAACCATCGGTTTCCTGCTGAGAACCATGGCCTCAGATTTGGAGATGCTGATCCTCATTCCAGCCGCTGAACACTCGGCTGCGAACCGATCCAGTGAGAGCTGAAGGTCACGAACCGAAGGTGCCATCAGGACCACATCATCTGCAAACAGCAGTGACGCAACCTTTAGCCCCCCGAGACGTATACCCTCTCCGCCATGGCCACGACTCCGCCTAGAAATCCTGTCCATGAAAATCACAAACAGGATAGGTGACAGAGCGCAGCCCTGGCGGAGACCAACCCCCACTGGAAACGGATCCGACTTACATCCAAGCACCCGGACACAACTCTCGCTTTGGTTGTACAGAGATTGGATGGCCCTCAACAGGGTTCCCCTCACTCCGTACTCCCTCAGCACCTCCCACAAGATCTCCCGAGGGACGCGGTCATACGCCTTCTCCAAATCCACAAAACACATGTAGACTGGATAGGCATACTCCCAGGCCCTCTCCAGGATTCCCGCAAGCGTAAAGAGTTGGTCAGTTGTTCCACGACCAGGACGGAATCCACATTGCTCCTCTTGAATCTGAGGTTCGACTATCGGCCGGACCCTCCTTTCCAGTACCTTGGCGTAAACTTTCCCAGGGAGGCTGAGTAGTGTGATACCCCTGTAATTAGCACACACCCTCTGGTCCCCCTTTTTGAAAAGGGGAACCACCACCCCAGTCTGCCACTCCCTCGGCACTGTCCCAGACTTCCACGCAATGTTGAAAAGGCGTATCAACCAAGACAGCCCATCAACACCCAGAGCCTTCAGCATTTCTGGACGGATCTCGTCAACCCCCGGAGCTTTGCCACTGTGGAGTTGTCTAACTACCTCAGTGACTTCACTCCGAGAGATCGACGTCGATCCCCCATCATCCTCAGGCCCTGCTCCTATCAGGGAGGGTGTGTCTGATGTATTTGGGTTCAGGAGTTCCTCAAAGTGCTCTTTCCAACGCCCCACGACTTCCTCACTTGAAGTCAGCAAAGTCCCATCCTTGCCGTACACAGCTTGGATGGTTCCCTGCTTCCCCCTCCTGAGGTGCCGTATGGTCTTCCAGAACAGCTTTGGTGCCGCCCGATAGTCCTTCTCCATGGATTCCCCGAACTGCTCCCACACCCTCTGCTTAGCCTCGTCCACAGCCACGGCCGCTGCCCTTCGGGCCCGTCGGTACCTTGCAACTGCCTCCGGAGTCCCCTGGGATAACATACCCCGGTAGGACTCCTTCTTCAGTCGGACGGCTTCCCTGACCACCACTGTCCACCAGGGTGTTCGAGGGTTACCGCCCCTTGAGGCACCTAAGACCTTCTGGCCACAGCTCGCATCTGCAGCTTTAGCAATAGAGGCTTTGAACATTGCCCATTCCTGTTCAATGTCCCCAACCTCCACAGGGATGGCAGAGAAGTCCCGCCGGAGGTGGGAGTTGAAGTCCTTCCGGACAGAGGACTCCTCCAAACGTTCCCAGTTCACCCGCACTACACGCTTGGGTTTGCCAGGTCTGTCCAGAGGTTTCCCCCGCCATCTAACCCAACTCACCACCAGATGGTGATCAGTTGACAGTTCAGCCCCTCTCTTCACCCGAGTGTCCAAAACATACGGCCTCAGATCAGCTGATACGATTACAAAATCGATCATTGATCTTTGGCCTAGGGTGCTCTGGTACCAGGTACACCTATGAGCATCCTTATGCTTGAACATGGTGTTTGTTATCGCAAGTCCGTGACTAGCACAGAAGTCCAATAACAATCCACCACTCAGGTTCAGATCAGGGAGACCGTTCCTCCCAATCACGCCAGTCCAAGTATCACTGTCATTGCCCACGTGCGCGTTGAAGTCCCCCAGCAAGACTATGGAATCCCCTGCCGGCGCCCCATACAGGACCCCATGCAAGGTATCCAAGAAGGCTGAATACTCTGAACTCCTGTTTGGTGCGTATGCACAAACAACAGTCAGAGTTTTCCCCCCTCCAACCCTAAGGCGAAGGGAGGCGACCCTCTTGTCCACTGGGGTGAACTCCAACGTACAGGCACTCAGCCGGGGACTCGTGAGTATCCCCACACCCGCCTGTGCCCTCACACCCTGAGCAACTCCAGAAGTGAACAAGGTCCATCCCTTGTCCAGGAGTGTGGTTTCAGAGCCCTTGCTATGCGTAGAGGTAAGCCCCACCAGATCCAACCGGTAGCGCTCCACCTCTCGCACCAGCTCAGGCTCCTTCCCCACCAGCGTAGAGACGTTCCACGTCCCGAAAGTCAGCCTCTGCTGCCCCGAATTGGTCCGTCCGGAGCCTCCACTTTCACCGCCATCCACTTGGCAGCGCACCCGACCCCACTGGTTCCGACCGCGGGTGGTGGGCCCACGTGGCAGAGAAGATGGTGTGTCCACGTAGCTTCTTCGGGCTGTGCCCGGCCGGGCTCCGTGGCAAGCCCGGCCACCAGGCGCTCGCTGACGAGCCCTACCTCCGGGCCTAGCTCCGGAGGAGGGCCCCGGGCTTCCTCCGGGCCGGGTAACGCATCCTCTTTTAGGGTAGTAAACTAAATATATAAACGAGTGCAGCGTTTCAGATGAAAGTTCTCTTTTTCTGGCCATTTTGAGCGTTTAATTGACCCCACAAATGTGATGCTCCAGAAACTCAATCTGCTCAAAGGAAGGTCAGTTTTGTAGCTTCTGTAACGAGCTAAACTGTTTTCAGATGTGTGAACATGATTGCACAAGGGTTTTCTAATCATTAATTAGCCTTCTGAGCCAATGAGCAAACACATTGTACCATTAGAACACTGGAGTGATAGTTGCTGGAAATGGGCCTCTATACACCTATGTAGAGATTGCACCAAAAACCAGACATTTGCAGCTAGAATAGTCATTTACCACATTAGCAATGTATAGAGTGTACTTCTTTAAAGTTAAGACTAGTTTAAAGTTATCTTCATTGAAAAATAAGGACATTTTAATGTTACCCCAAACTTTTGAACGGTAGTGTATATATATATACACACACACACATATATACATACATATATCTGTGATGGCCCTGCGATGAGGTGGGCGACTTGTACCCCGCCTTCCGCCCGAGTGCAGCTGAGATAGGCTCCAGCACCCTCCACTACCCCAAAAGGGACAAGCTTATATATACACATTTATATATTACCTATTGTCATTGATATATATATATATATATATATATATATATATATATATATATATATATATATATATATATATATATATATATATATATACACGTGTGTGTGTATATATATATATATATATATACACGTATATATGTATGTATATATATATATATATATATATATATATATATATATATATATATACACGTATATATATATATATGCTTGAAATGAGCCCTAAAGGTTAAAAAAATAATCTATATGTTGTATTGGTTTTGAAAATGAAAAACATCAAAATGGGCCCTGCATGCTTTGGATTTTTCTGTGCGACCTTTAGTGGAAAACGTTTTGACACCCCTTATCTACGCTATTATCAAATCTTCAAGAGAAAAGTTCATCATCTTTGTAAAAGTTTCCTCAAGGCAGCTGTTCTGTCAACAGCCAAGTTCATCTAGTCTCTCCTTCAGCTTCAAGAGGACAGCCACGGCTAAACAGCGCCCCCTTGTGATACCAGCTTTCGCGTTCAATTAGTTTTTGGAAAAGACTACTTTTCAACACTGATGTGCCTGAGAAAAAAATCATCAGTAAGTATTTTTTTGTTTGGACAAGTTTCAATATTTGCATTTCATAATTAGGAACTTTACATGTTGTAACAGTTAAGGCACAAAATGACATTGGCCACAGAAAAACTGTACATCTTTTCATCCAAATGAGTTCTGCTATACTGTGAGAATAATACATGTCCACACTCATTGCTTCAATCAGCACATCACATTCGAAACACGCCAAAGCGCGTCTTCTTGGTCGGTGCGTTCAGTGTCGCACTCAGACTAAGTCCAAGCACCAGGCGGGTGTCGGCAGGATCGATAATTCCATCATCCCACAGTCTGTGGAAACAAACCATATTAAAACTGTCATCTTAGGCTTTTGTCATGAATATATGAATACAGGTTAGGGCTGCAGGAATAATCCAAATCGAATCGACATCAGGGTGCGGTAAATACCCGCAAGAGGCTGAGTTTTTTTTTTCCTTCCTACACTGGCATTTGAGTGACGGCCATGTACGCCAATCAGAATTGTTGAGCCTTGCGTTGGTTTGTCTCGCTTCAAACAGGTAGAAAGACGTCTTACTTTGTTCATCATTCTGATGCACAAAGTTGAAATTAACTTAACCGAGTGACCCCTCTTTTCAGTCATTCACAATCTTTGTCTGGGCGGAGACGAGAGCGGGGCACAACACACACGCAGTACAGAGAGCCTGGCGACTCGCCAGTGAGAAGTGCCACAAAATAGGAGGAAAAAAATTTGATTATAAAGCTCCATGTCCTGTTATGGGAATATTTCAGCTTCAAAACACAGGGGCAATATGAGCCCATCAACATGGACGGAAAAGCGAAAAAGTCGTCACGCGATAGCAATAAACAAAAAGAGAACGTCCAAACAAATTTTTCAAACAGGGAAAAAATGCACTTACCGTATTTTCCGAACTATAAGACGCACTTAAAATCCTTTTTATTCCTCAAAACTCCGCCTTATAACCCGGTGCGCCTAATGTACGGAATAATTCTGGTTTTGCTTATAGACCTTGAAGCAATTTTATTTGGTACATGGTGTAATGATAAGTGTGACCAGTAGATGGCAGTCATATATAACAGATACGTGCAGACTGCAATATGATGGCAATATGACGACCCCGAACGGGACAAGCGGTAGAAAATTGATGGATGGATGGATGACTCGAGTAAACAACACCAACATTTTATATGTTACATTGAAAATATTGAACATTACACACGGCGCTCAAAAATGTATCAAAATGTTTTAGTAAGACTTTGGTAAGCTATGAAGCCGCACCGCTTGATGGATTTTATTGTGCTTCAACATACGAGTATTATTATGGTGTGTGTATAAGGTAAGACATATTATCTGGCGGGTTTTTTCGCAATATTATGCAAAAGCAACTTTTTTTACCTTCTGGTACCTGCTGCTCTGTATTTGGGATCTGCATAAATCCTGAAAAATTTGTGCGTCTCCCTTTGTCGTCTGTGCAGACACCGTAGTCGATAAGCTTCTTCTTTTTCTCTATCTTCTTGTTATGGGACATTCATCCTCCGCTGTTGCCATTTCTAATATAATGTAGTGTAAAGTTCTTACTTATATCTGTCAGTAAACTTGCCATGAAAGTGCTAAAACATATCGGTGTAGTGAGTGTACATTAATCACCCAAGGAACTTTAATTATTAGAGAGTTCCGGTCGGACGGTTTTTCACGCCCTTGTTGTTGTTTCCGGATGAGGAGATGCTGCTCCGTTATTGATTGAAGTAAAGTCTGAATGTCATTAAAACGGTTAGCTCCATCTTTTGACACTTCTTCCACTCCCGTTCTTGCACGCTACACCGCTACAACAAAGATGACAGGGAGAAGACGCTGTCGAAGGTGAGCCACGTATATAAGACCTCCCACAAAACGGCGCATCCTGTCAGAAAGCTACTTGAAGAAGGTCTGTAAAACATAATCTATGCAACAATTTGACCAAAGAACTACCATTGCATGTTATGTAGACCACAAGTTTCCTAGTTTTACATCCAGAAAAAAATCAAAGAAAATATGAGTCCTTTAAAGCGCCCTTTTTTCCGGTGCGCCTTATATATGAAAAAAGAAAATAGAAAATAGATGATTCATCAGCACTGCGCCTTATAATCCGGTGCGCTCTATGGTCCGGAAAATACGGTATTTTTATTTATTTAGGATAAAGTTATTGGCCTTTCAATTACGATACAATTGTAAACAATTCTACAGTAATGAGAAATACAATTTGAATTCCTTTTAAATGGTTACTTGCATTATTATTATATATTATGATTACATGACATTATAAACACTGTGTAGTTTTTATCGTTTTTTTTCTTCTGTTTAAGAACATGATGTAGAAAAAAGCTCTGACCCTGTCTGCATAAAGCCAATAATTGTTTGTAGTAAAACATGGCATATAGAATATGTTGATTGACAGTCTAAAAGTAACATGTTATTTTTTAAGTTGTATGCCTTTTTATGTATAAAATATAAAAATTGCAAATCGAATCGCAATTTTGAAGAGAAAATCGCAATTAAGTTTTTTTCTCAAAATGGTGCAGCCCTCCTACAGGTCATTTTGCAGTACAACGTTGGAAACTTTCCTGAAGTCTATTGTGGTTCCAAACAAAAGTTTTATGGAAAAATATAGAAACGCAGAGGTCAAATCATCATCAACATATGTGATGTAATCTTTATTATGACCAAAAGGTAACTTTTTAAGTTTTGTTGTCTATTCCGTTGCCAATGCCATCACGGCGTACTTTTACTGTTCGTCCGTGCTGATGGGCTCAAGTTGCTCATTAAGTCTGACGATGGAATATTCCCACACAGGGACATTTGGCTTTGTCATCACCTTTTTCCCTCCTAGCATGTGTAGCTTAGCAGTGCCTCTCACTCATGAGTCGCGACTAGCGAGGCGATGTCCATGTATTCTGTGTGTGTAAGCTAGCGGATCCGCTGCTCATACCCAAACAAAGATTGCGGATGACTGACAAGAGGCTTCACTTTAACCATTTAGGCCATGTCCACACAAACACATATCCGGGGTTAAAACCATCTCCATCCACACGAGTGTAGTTTCAAACTGTCTCTGTCCACAGGCAAACCAAACACCTGCTGTCATTCACATTTTGCCCAATCAGAACCCTGGAAAAGCAGCAAAAGCTGTTCATATAATGTTTATTTTGATATACTAGACATACAGTGACACATCTTTAAAACCATCCTGCACTTACACAGAGCCCTGGGAACATTATGAATCTTTTTTTAAGTGCCTAATGCGCGCCTGTGCTGCTGAAACCCAACACTCGTTGAATAATAACATGTTTGATCACCAACATATAGCACATGTGCAGTGAAGTGTACATTATTCTTAAAATTAGCACATACTAACAAGGGCTCAAGGATGCATCTTGAATGTTTGAGAGCCTAAAGCGCACCGACGTGCGTGTGCCGCTGCAAAATAATACCACATTTAATCATAAATATAGTGATTACATCATCTTTAACATCACTACACACTAACAAGGTGCCCAGGATACATCAGGTTTTTTGTAGTTATACACGCGCCGCCATCTACACAAATTGAACCAACACACGTAAGTAAATAACTTCACGATCTGTCTTTAAATAAGGATTAAAAACATTCTAAAAATTCAAACTTGTTAAAGTTGTCCTATCAGCTCGAGTACCTACCCCCCTCCACCACACACACACACACACACACACACACACACACACACACACACACACACACACACACACACACACACACACACACACACACACACACACACACACACACACACACACACACACACACACACACACACACACACACACACACACCTCCGAAAAAAGCCTACCTCTTTAGGACCACCCTTTCTAGATATATAAAGATTTGTATTTACAACATTAATAATACATATATATATATATATATATATATATATATGTATAATAAAAAAATTATGCAAATATAAAATATAAAAAAGGTAAGCTTTTCGTTAATTATTTTTTGTTAAAAATTTTTTTTGTAATTGATTTTTAATCTTCATTATTTACATCAAGTTATTACAGTATGTCTGTAAATACATATATTTTGTTTTTTTTTATTAATTTTGGCCAAAGGGGGCCCATTTCAATTTCTTACACACACTTGTTATTATATATGTCGGCCAGAGGGGGAGCACTTAAAATTTTTACACACACTTATTTCATATGTTGACCAGAGGGGGAGCACTTTTAAAACCAACACACAGGCAATTTGAAAAATCCCTCATTTTTGGGACCACCCTAATGTTGATAGATTTCACCACCAGGGATGCAAATGAGACATTCTCTGTTAGATGCAATGGTTTTTCGTATTGGGACCATGACTTCGGTCCTAACTTGTTCACCGGTCCTCATATGGAAAGTAGTTTTCCTTGTTGATGTCTCAATAAGGGTAGAAATACAAAAACACGCACGTACGCAGTTAGGCCACTAATGGCAACGTAAGCTTGTGGTGTTCTTGTCATATTCTGTGGTTTGAACATTTTTTACTTTGAGCAAGTTGCAAACAGCCCCTTTAAAGACGGCCTGTAAAGATAACAAAGGTTTAATGATGCCAACCGTTTGACCCTAAAACAGATTAGTTCTCATTATTTTTAATTGGTACCTGTGAAGAGCCAACATATAATAAAATGTCTTAAAGTCATACGTCACCTAGCGCTGGAGAAGTAGGGATTTCCTTCTTCCTCAAAACGCCGCACTATGGGTTCCTTCATGGCGGCTTCCTGCTCGGCTGTGAACTTTTCAGAGGGAAGAAATGATGACATTAAATCAAAGATGAGAGCATGAATTTACAAAGCTGTACCTATTTGGTTCTTTTGAGGACACTCTTGCAGATGCTCACAATGGTCATGGAGGCGTATATCATAATTAACTAATCGTTTTATTAATCAGTGCCAAATTGAGGTGTCATTGTGAAGCTATTAATGCCGTTGTCACATCCCTCACAGCACACCTTACACATTTTAATTGAAGCTTTAGACAGCACTAATTAGAATCATTAGAACATTATGTAATTGGCTCTTTATATAAAAGCAGCTAAAGCATTGAAAAAAAGAAACCCTAATGGTAACGCTCTTGGCTAATAGAAGACCTTTGAATGCTCCACATTACCTCCTTTCCTTCTCTGGCTCGTTGGTCCTTGGTGATGGTGGCCAAAACGGTGGCAGCTTGCTCTCCGCCCATGACGGAGATCCTGGAATTGGGCCACATGTAGAGGAATCGAGGGCTGCAAAATAAGGAGAGCATGGGTCTGTTAACGTGTTTTTGACGTGGCAATATTGTTGGCAGTCATGATAATCAACAAGTTCAAAGAAGGGTTGGGTATTGTTAACAAATTATCTGATATCTGTGTCAAATTAATACTGGTACAGTGGAATTTCGATTGACGACCCCCTTGCTTTGCAAACTTTTTGATTAACAAACTTTTAGATCATGCCTCGGTGTGCGAACCATGTGTTTGTGTATGAACGCTTCATTCATTCATTCATTTTGTGTCCCGCATGCAGGCTCAGCAAGTGTGCCTTTTCTGGCTTTTTCCGCCTTTTGACAAGTTTCGTCCATTTTGCTAACTCAATAGGAGTCCCAAAAAGTGTGAAAAGGAAGGAAGGATTCGGAGTGGAATAAAAAATAAAAAAACGTTTTGTGAAAAATACATTATTGGCGCTCACAAGTATGAAGGAATCGATGAAGCAGGCTTCGTACCACAGCAAGTTTTAATGGTGACGAGTCCGGACATTTCTGGAAAAAACGCCAAAGCAGACCTTTTTCACAGTAGAGGAGAAGAACTACTCCCGTTCAGCGGCCCCTCCCCCCAATCCCTCTTATCTCTCCCTCTGTCTGTCTGCTCTTTTCCCGCCAGCTCCTCTTTTGCGGATGTTAATGTAAGTGGATTTCACTTTTTTAAAATGTTTTTTATTGTAGCAATACGGTTGTTAAAGACAAATTGCGATTTCTAATCATTTGTGGGGCAGCAAAGGGACTTCTGTGTGTGCGCTTATGGGCAAGACAGCAGCTTGTCGTCGAGGTTTTGGCTTGTTAATATATAAAAAGTTGATCAATCACCCCGTTGTTATGTTTGTTTGATATACAGTACTGTATATACCACCGGTCCGTGGATCGATTGGTACCGGGCCGCACAAGAAATAAAAAATAAAAACAATTGTATTTATTTAAAAAAAAAAATTAAATCAACATAAAAAACACAAGATACACTTACAATTAGTGCACCAACCCAAAAAACCTCCCTCCCCCATTTACACTCATTCGCACAAAAGGGTTGTTTCTTTCTGTTATTAATATTTCTGGTTCCTACATTATATATCAATATAGATGAATACAGTCTGCAGGGATACAGTCCGTATGCAGGGATACAGTCCGTAAGCACACATGATTGTATTTTTTTTATTACAAGTACAACCCATTTACCATGACAAAATTAAAAAATTAAAAATTTACAAATACAGTGACCTCCTACCTGTAGGCTCTGCCACACATGCCGTAATTTCCTGCACCATACGAGCCTCCAATAATGACCGTGATCTTGGGTACGTTGGCGCAGGCGACAGCGGTTACCATCTTAGCGCCATCCTTGGCTATTCCTCCTGCTTCATACTCTCTGCCCACCATGAAACCTGGCAGGGAGGTCAGAAATCAACTTGTGTACTCCAACAACACTACATTAGGTACACTTTTATATAGTCATGAGATCCCATAATAGTCAGATATAACATTGACACACAAAAAAAAAAAAGGTATTAATCTAACTATAAGTTTTAAGTATGCAAAGTATGTATCAAGGAGCTCCCTTCTTTTAGAAGATATGCCATGCCTCGACATGAGTGGTTTTGCTCTAAGGGTCGACACATCTGTCAACACAACAGCAATCAATTGGTTGGAATCACCCTGGTTAGCATTGAATTCAGTTGTACCAATGGCCATGGGGGAACCTGAAACCAAAAACTATGGATGGGCACATAGGACATATACACTTTTTGGTTTCACCACTATTGTGCTGGTAGAGGTCTCGCTTTCCCTGAATCTCTACAGCAGCCCTTTCACATCACATGACTGCAATGCTAACCAGGATGGTTGCATTCTAACAGTTGCTGTTGAGCCGGCAGAGTTGTCGCTCTTTTGCATCTTAACACCGTTTTTTAGCACAATAAGAGTGACACCTTTGTCAGCAAGGGCCTGTGGGGACGGGCACATAGGACATAGACACCTTTTGGTTTCAGCACTGTTGTTGTGCTGGTGGAGGCCGTTTTGCCTTACATTACTCCAATGTTAACAAGAAGGCTTCCATCCCAACGTCTGTTGTTGTGTCGGCAGAGGTGCCACTCATTTTGCATCTTAACAGCTGTTTTCCACCACAATAGAAGTGACACCTCTGTCAGCACAACAGCAGTCGTTAGGATGGAATTGCCCTTTTTAGTGTTCCATTCATCTGTACCAGGGGCCATGAGAGCACCTGAAAGCACAAAGTACTTTTGGACATAGCTCCTTTTGGTTTCAGCATTGTTGTTGTGCTGGTCAAAGTCTCTCTTTCCCTGCATCTCAACAGTGGCCGTTTTGCCTCAGATTACTGCAATGCGAACGAGGGGGATTCCAACCAAAATTCTGATGCTGTGTTGGCAGAGGTGTCACCCCTTTGCATCTTAACAGCTGTTTTCACCACAATAGGAGTGACATCTCTGTCAGCACAATAGCAGTTGTTAGAATGGACTCGCCTTCATTAGCATTCTATTCAGTTTTACCAATGGCCATGGGGGCACCTGAAACCAAAAAGTACCCTACATTGGCACATAGGACATGGACATAGCTCCTTTTGGTTTCAGCACTGTTGATGTGCTGGTTCAAGTGTCTCTTTCCCTGTACCTCAACAGTGGCCGTTTTGCCTCAGATTACTGCAATGCTAACGAGGGGGATTCCAACCAAACTTCTGATGTTGGGTTGGCAAAGGTGACGCCCCTTTGCATCTTAACAGCTGTTTTTACCACAATAGGAGTGACACCTCTGTCAGCACAATAGCAGTCGTTAGAATGGACTCGCCTTTGTTAGCATTCCATTCAGTTTTACCAATGGCCATGGGGGCACCTGAAACCAAAAAGTACCCTACATTGGCACATAGGACATGGACATAGCTCCTTTTGGTTTCAGCACTGTTGATGTGCTGGTTCAAGTGTCTCTTTCCCTGTACCTCAACAGTGGCCGTTTTGCCTCAGATTACTGCAATGCTAACGAGGGGGATTCCAACCAAACTTCTGATGTTGGGTTGGCAAAGGTGACGCCCCTTTGCATCTTAACAGCTGTTTTTACCACAATAGGAGTGACACCTCTGTCAGCACAATAGCAGTCGTTAGAATGGACTCGCCTTTGTTAGCATTCCATTCAGTTTTACCAATGGCCATGGGGGCACCTGAAACCAAAAAGTACCCTACATTGGCACATAGGACATGGACATAGCTCCTTTTGGTTTCAGCACTGTTGATGTGCTGGTTCAAGTGTCTCTTTCCCTGTACCTCAACAGTGGCCGTTTTGCCTCAGATTACTGCAATGCTAACGAGGGGGATTCCAACCAAACTTCTGATGTTGGGTTGGCAAAGGTGACGCCCCTTTGCATCTTAACAGCTGTTTTTACCACAATAGGAGTGACACCTCTGTCAGCACAATAGCAGTCGTTAGAATGGACTCGCCTTTGTTAGCATTCCATTCAGTTTTATCAATGGCCATGGCCGCACCTGAAACCAAAAAGTACCGGACATTGGCACATAGGACATGGACACTTTTTGGTTTCAACACTGTTGTTGTGCTGGTAGAGGTTGCTCTTTCCCGGCATCTCGCCCTGCTACTGAGGGGGATTCCATCCTAAAAACTGCTTTTATACTGGCACAGGTGTCACTGCCAAGGTGGTGCAAAATATGCCAAAATGCAAAGGAGCGTCACCTGTGTCAACAGGTCAACAAAACAGCCGTAGTTAGGGTGCACTCCCCCTTGTTAGCATTTTATTCAGTTGTATAAATGGCTATGGGTGCACCTGAAACCAAAAAGTACCGGACATTGGCACATAGGACATGGACCCTTTTTGGTTTCAACACTGTTGTTGTGCTGGTAGAGGTTGCTCTTTCCCGGCATCTCACCCTGCTAACGAGGGGGATTCCATCCTAAAAATTGCTTTTATACTGGCACAGGTGTCACTCCCAAGATGGTGCAAAATATGCCAAAATGTAAAGGAGTGTCACCTCTGTCAACAAAACAGCCGTCGTTAGGATGGAATCACCTTCGCCAGCATTTTATTCAGTTGTGTTAATGGCCATGGGGGCTATGGAGACACCTTAAACCAAAGAGTGCACGCAGGACATAGGCCCTTTTTAGTTTCAGGACTGTCTTTGTGCTAGTGGAGGTTTCGCTTCCCTGTCGTTTTGCCAGATAATACTGCATTGCCAATGAGGAGGATTCCTAACCTGACTCTCACCAGATCCTCGTAGTACGTTGAGCTCCACTCAAGGATCTGGGACTTTTCATGAGGAGATATATTTCAGAAGGCAGGGCCTTGTAAAAAAATCATTGTATGTGATTGGATAAACCACTTGTCCGTTATCTTGAATGACGTGCTACTTCAACCATTCACATCGAAATCAACCCGTGATGCTGATGAGAGCGACGCTGGGAAATCCAAAACAGAACAGCCGACATATACTGTATATACGACAGAGCGAAAAGTTAATAAATGCCTTCAAAACCATTCTGTTCATCTTTTAAAGAATTAATATTCGATAGATTCGACAAAACAGTTGCAATAGCAGAATCAGTGTCAGCACACGACTCCTCGCTGTGTGCCGCCATTGTAGTTTGAATCAAACAGTCGCTTCGGCGCTACGTCACACCTATGAAATCCCGCCCGGCGGTCCTGATTGGTTCATTATTTTTTGCTATCTTGAAGGAGTTTGCATTGCCTTCGAGCCCAGATTCTTGTGTAGAGCTCAGCGAACTACAAGGATCTGGCGAGAGTCAGGTTAGAGCAGGGGTAGGGAACCTATGGCTCTCGAGCCAGATGTGGCTCCTTTGATGACTGCATCTGGCTCTCGGATAAATCTTATCTGACATTGCTTAACACGATAAGTAATCAATAATTCCGCTGGTAATCACAGTGTTAAAAATAACCACGTACCAACCAGACTACAAAGCCATCAGCAAAACCATACAACACCAGAAGTCGCATTAATGGTAAGAAGTAATGTATTTATTATTGGTTACCTTAAGAATAACATTGTTATTAAAAAGAATAAGAGACTTATTATACGCTAAAAATGTTGGTCTTACTTAAAAATGCACGCATTTAGTTGTATTCAGTGTTAAAAAATATTAGACGGCTCTCACGGAAATACATTTTTAAAATATTTGGCTTTCATGGCTCTCTCAGCCAAAAAGGTTCCCGACCCCTGAGTTAGAGGATTCCATCATAACAATGATAATCCGTTTACGTTTTAGCACTAAGCGCTCAAATTAGATCTGACCAATCCAAGTCTGTGAGCATGAACTGATGAAGTCTGCAAATAAATGAGATGCGAAACGTCTTCTAAGACAATCTGAACAGTCCAGCTGCGATCGAGTCAATGTCCTGATGAATGACAATATTAAACAGTGGGGCAAAAAAGTATTTAGTCAGTCACCAATTGTGCAAGTTCTCCCACTTAAAAAGATGAGAGGCCTGAGACAAAATGAGAAAAAAAATCCAGAAAAACACTGTCTGATTTTTAAATATTTTTTTTTTGCAAATTATGCTTGGTCAATAACAAAAGTTAATCTCCGCCTTCCGCCCGAATGCAGTTGAGATAGGCTTCAGCACCCCCGCGACGCCGAACGGGACAAGCGGTAGAAAATGGATGGATGGATGGCATCTCAATACTTTGTTATATACACTTTGTTGGCAATGACAGAGGTCAAACGTTTTCTGGAAGTCTTCACAAGGTATGGGGCGGCATGGCGTAGTGGGTAGAGCGCCCGTGTCAGAAACCTGAGGGTTGCAGGTTCGCTCCCCGCCTCTTACCATGCCGTTGTGTCCTTGGGCAGGACACTTCACCCTTGCCCCCGGTGCCACTCACACCGGTGAATGAATGTTGAATGAATGACAGGTGGTGGTCGGAGGGGCCGTAGGCGCAAATTGGCAGCCACGCTTCCGTCAGTCTACCCCAGGGCAGCTGTGGCTACGAAAGTAGTTTACCACCACCAGGTGTGAATGAATGATGGGTTTTTAACATGTAAAGCGACTTTGGGTACTTAGAAAAGCGCTATATAAATCCCAGGTATTATTATTATTATTATTCACACACTGCTGCTGGTATTTTGGCCCATTTCTCCAGGCAGATATCTTCTAGAGCAGGGGTGACAAAATCAAGGCCCGCGGGCCAAATCTGTGGCCCCCGGGATATTATTTGATTAGTAATAGAGCTGGCCCGCAGGCTGCTGTTTTGCACACACCAATACTCCATCAGTGTTGGCGGTAGATGGGGTCCCAGGGACCCCATCAAGTCATCAAGTCATAAAAATGGGGTCCCACAGTAAATTTTTTGGGTCCCACTTTTTTGTAACCGTTTTGAAACCAAATGATAAATGTATGCATTATCCTGTTATAACTCCAATTCCATATTGTGTTTTGGAAAAAGGTTTTCATAAACGTTAATTCATTAAAAAAATAATACAAAAGAAAACAAATGTATGCAAATTAATTCAGTTATAAACATTAATTAACTTTCTTCTTTCCTTCATGGATCTAAACTTTACCGCTGCCAGTATTGTTTTCTATATTTCCCCCAGGGATCAATAAAGTACTTTCTATTCTATTCTATTCTATTCTATTGTAACATTTTCAGAATGTGTTTGTTCTATTTTTGGCAAAGTATGACAAATAAATATTTTGTAGTTTTAATGCCATGATTTTAATAGTCCGGCCCACGTGTGCACAGATTTTCCTCCATGCGGCCCCTGAGCTAAAATTAGTTTGACACCCCTGCTCTAGAGCAGTGATGTTTTGGGGCTGTCGCTGGGCAACACAGACTTTCAACTCCCTCTAAAGATTTTCTATGGGGTTGAGATCTGGACACTGGCTAGGCCACTCCTGGACCTTGAAATGCTTCTTACGGAGCCATGCCTTCGTTGCCTAGGCGGTTTGGGATCATTGTCATGCTGAAAGACCCAGCCACGTTTCATCTTCAATGCCCTTGCTGATGGAAGGAGGTTTTCACTCAAAATCTCACGATATATGGCCTCATACATTCTTTCCTTTACATGGATCAGTATTACTCGTCCTTTTGTAGAAAAACAGTCCCAAAACATGATGTTTCCATCCCCATGCTTCACAGTAGGTAGGGTGTTCTTTGGATGCAACTCAGCATTCCTTCTCTTTCAAACACGACAAGTTGAGATTTTACCAAGAAGTTCTATTTTGGTTTCATCTGACCATATGACATTCTGCCAATACTCTTCTGGATCATCCAAATGCTGCTAACCCATTGCAGATTCAGTCTTCCCAGCCTGGTGCATGTCTACAATTTAGTTTCTGGTGTCCTTTAACAGCTCTTTGGTTTTGGCCATAGTGGAGTTTGGAGTGTGACTGTTTGAGGTTGTGGACAGGTGTTTTTTATACTGATAATGAGGCCAAACAGGTGCCATTAAAACAGGTAACGAGTGGAGGACAGAGGAACCTCTTAAAGAAGAAGTTACAGGTCTGTGAAAGCCAGAAATCTTGCTTGTTTGTAGGTGACCAAATACAGAGGAATTCATTAATTAATCAATTAAAAATCCTATAATGTGATTTCCTGGATTATTTACCCCCATTCTGTCTCTCATAGTTGAAGTGTACCGTATTTTTAAGACTATAGGGCGCACTTAAAATCCTTTTATTTTCTCAAAAATCGAGAGTGCGGTATGCCTAATGTATGGAATAATTCGGGTTGTGCTTACCGACCTCGAAGCAATCTTATTTGGTACATGGTGTAATGATAAGTGTGACCAGTAGATGGCAGTCAAACATAAGAGATGCATGTAGACTGCAACATGATGGCAGTCACACACAAGATATACGTGTAGACTGCAATATGACACCAGCAAACAGTACCAAAACTTTAAATGTTCCATTGAAAATAAGGAACATTACACACGGCACTCAAAAATCTGTCAAAATGTTTTAGTATGACTTTGAAGCCGCACCGCTTGATGGATTGTCAGCCCATTACGGCTACCGTAGTCAGAGATACAAATATAATTATGGTGTGTGTATAAGGACCGCAAAATGGCACCGATTAGCAGACAGACAGATTATCTGGCGTTTTGTTTCACAATATTATGCAAAACCAACTTTTCTTACCTTCTGGTACCTGTTGATGTGTATTTGGGATCTACATAAGTCCTGAAAATTTGCGCAAATCCACCACTGATACCGTAGTCGATAAGCTTCTTCTTTTTCACTATCTTCTTGTTATGGGCCATTCACCCTCTGCTGTTGCCATTTCTAATATAAAGTAGCATAAAGTTTTTACTTATATCTCGCTTTGGAAGCGCTAAAAACTACCAGTGTAGTGAGTTTACATAATTCACCCACGTTATTAGAGTGTGCCAGTCGGACGGTTTTTCACGGGACACATTTCCGGCGTTATTGCACTAATGAGCCACGGATGAGGAGATGCTGCTCCGTTGTTGATTTAAGTAAAGTGTGAATGTCATTAAAACAGTCAGCTCCATCTTTTGACACTTCTTCCACTCCCATCCTTGCACGCTACACCACTACAACAAAGATGACAGAAAGAAGACGCTGTCGAAGGTGAGCCACGTAAATAAGAGCGCCCACAAAACGACGCATCCTGAAGCGACTGTCAAAAAGCGGCTTTAAGATGATCTGTAAAACATCATCCATGCAACATTTTGACCAAAGAACCACCATTACATACATACATACATTACATTACATACATTATGTAGACCACAAGGAAGTGTTTTACATTTAGAAAAAAATCATTGTATGACCCCTTTAATGCGCTTTATACTCCGGTACGCCTTTTGTATGAAAAAAGACCTGAATAAACCCGCTCATCAGCAGTGCGCCTTATAATCCGGTGTGCCCTATGGTCCAGAAAATATGGTACCTATGATGAAAATTACAGGCCTCTCCATCTTTTTAAGTGGGGGAACTTGCACAATTGGTGGCTGACTAAATATTTACTTGCCCCACTGATATGAAGTTAAAGTACCAATGATTGTCACACACACACTAGGTGTGGCGAAATTATTCTCTGCATTTGACCCGTCACCCTTGATTACCCCCTGGGAGGTGAGGGAAGCAGTGGGCAGCAGCGGTGGCCGCGCCCGGGAATAATTTTTGGTGATTTAACGCCCAATTCCAACCCTTGATGCTGAGTGCCAAGCAGGGAGGTAGGTCCCATTTTTATAGTCTTTGGTATGACTTGGCCGGGGTTTGAGCTCACAACCTACCGATCTCAGGGCGGACACTCTAACCACTATGCCACTGAGTAGGTGACATGATATATGACTTCATTTTGTGAATGTGAATATACAGCAACACATGAAGACACAGAGATATTAGCTCACCTGTTATGTTTTGTAGGAATAAAAGAGGGATGTTTCTCTGGCAACATAACTCAATGAAATGCGTCCCCTAAAAAAAAAACAAATGTAAATTTAGTAAGCTCACAAAAAGAACTGTCTAGACACGCTCTTTGTTGAGTGGTTGTCTTAACAAAGTGGGAAATGTGACAGAGAAAATAAACAGTGGCGTGACCCGCGATGACATGAATCCAATCTATTCTTGGCTGCCGCTCACAAACACAAACAGCTCTGCGGAGTGAAGCATTTAGCATCACAGAAGGCCGACTGTGTCTTCAGTGAGGACATCTCCAAATGCAGGCGCGGTATTGATTTTCTCTGGATGTGCTTGCCAGGCATATTTGAAGCACCACATTTAACGGCAATCACGCTGATAAAACGCCGAATGCTCACACAGGCACACACAGATAGAAGAATGTAGTATATATATATTTTTTTGTTGTCATGGAATTCAGAATGCAGTGGAAAAGGTCTGTAATAACACACTCGGCCCCTCATCCGTTTTAGGGGTGGCTACAGTTCAGCTCTGTTCACGGCAGAATTGCTTGGCAAATTAAGTGAGCGATGTTGAATGAAAATGGGCTGCGGCTTTCAAACCCAACGCTATTACCATACTATTCAGGAGCTGGCCCAGACAAACGCAATTAGAGAGCTTATTGTACCAGCACCTGCACTAAAAATGGTCAGAACAAATCATCTATTAGGTTCATGTGCTCTCAAGAGAGAAATATTGGTATTCATTGTTGCAAGAAGCACAGTGAATCGAGTCTGTAAGTCCTTGGCATTTTTAGGAAAGAGTCTGACTCTTTGAAAATGTGCACATAACTCTGAGCAACAAACAATATTCACCTTTTTCGCAGACTCTGAAAACAAAACTCCGTTGTTGCCAATTATTCCGACAGGGTAACCAAAAATTCTGGAGAATCCTGCATGGGAATATTTAAAGTCACATTGCAGCAATGCATATTGTAGAGTATAATAGTGGGTTCCTTTAAACAAAAATAAGAAATAAGACCAACAGAACATACCTGTCACAAGTGTGTCTCCATAAAACGCCTTGAACTCGTCAAATTTACTTCCGTCCACAATTCTGGCAATAACCTGTGAGACAATAAATACATACAATTTAAAGCCTTGTGCAAAATGCACTTTATAATGATAATATACTGGAACATGTGTCCCTGGAGCAGGGGTGTCAAACAAATTTTAGATCGGGGCCACATAGAGAAAAATCTACTCTCAAGTGGGCCGGACTGGTAAAATCACGGCACAATAACTTAAAAATAAAAACAACTTCAGATTGTTTTCTTCGCTTAAAAATAGAACAAGCACATTCTGAAAATGTACAAATCATAATGTTGTTGTTTTGGTTTTTTTACACTAACATGTTGCGGTTAATCGTATTCTATCTGTATTTGTCATTATTTATACTTTCTGAATAAATTACTGTATATTACCAAATAGTAGCCCGGGCGTTTATTTCACAAAACGGGGTCAGACCCCGGGCGGCTATTAGGACATGGCTTTTATTTATTTTTGCACCAGCCTGCACCAGGCCATTATTTGGTTACAATGGTTACTGTCCAGTATTTTTTTTTCGTACAAAAAAACGTTAAATGTAAAAGTTATTGTAAACATATACGAACAAAAAAACAAGAGATCAACATGAGGTAGGCTATCAAAAGACAAGAGATCAACAAGGCCTCAACATGGCAGTAGTGCAACAATTGTCAAATAGAAAACCAATACTAAAAATAAATACACTTCTTAAATAAAGCAGCCTACCGGGAAAAATAAAATTATGGTACCAAGTACTCAAGTATAAAACCCACCATCAAAACAGAACAATAATACTGTCACTTAAATGAAATAAAGGCTACAGTACTCCAAGTTTTAAATAAAGCAGCATACGTGATGTATCAACTGACACAAATTAGCATCAAGCTCGTCGCTCACTTTCTTCCTACCTCCACCAGATGAGCGAGCCCGTTTTCTATCGATAGCCGACTGAGATAGTAGTTCTCTCTTTTTTTGCTTCCATTCTCGTACACGTTTTGGGTCAACGTTAAACTGCCTGGCCGCTGCCAAACCAGAATTCTGCTCCGCATACTTGACAACCGCTAGCTTGAACTTTAAGTCAAACTTTCTGTTCTTCTTCCCCCTTAAAGTATTCCTGTCCATCAGTTGTGGTGTACCGGTATCCTGTTCATTCAACTCACTGCTACTGTTTATCCGGCCAACGGGATGAGTTTGCTGAGCCGAAATTTCTGAATGAAAGAAACTGCTGTTCTAAATGTGTCCACTAGATGTCGCAATAGCAATTCTTTGTATCTTTGTAGATTATGCTAAATACAAAAACCGTTTCCATATGAGTTGGGAAATTGTGTTAGATGTAAATATAAACGGAATACAATGATTTGCAAATCCTTTTCAACCCATATTCAATTGAATGCACTACAAAGACAAGATATTTGATGTTCAAACTCATACACTTTATTTTTTTTTTGCAAATAATAATTAACTTAGAATTTCATAGCTGCAACACGTGCCAAAGTAGTTGGGAAAGGGCATGTTCAACACTGTGTTACATGGCCTTTCCTTTTAACAACACTCAGTAAACGTTTGGGAACTGAGGAGACGCATTTTTTAAGCTTCTCAGGTGGAATTCTTTCCCATTCTTGCTTGATGTACAGCTTAAGTTGCTCAACATTCCGGGGGTCTCTGTTGTGGTATTTTAGGCTTCATAATGCGCCACACATTTTCAATGGGAGACAGGTCTGGACTGCAGGCAGGCCAGTCTAGTACCCGCACTCTTTTACTATGAAGCCACGTTGATGTAACACGTGGCTTGGCATTGTCTTGCTGAAATAAGCAAGGGCGTCCATGATAACGTTGCTTGGATGGCAACATATGTTGCTCCAAAACCTGTATGTACCTTTCAGCATTAATGGCGCCTTCACAGATGGGTAAGTTACCCATGTCTTGGGCACTAATACACCCCCATACAATCACAGATGCGGCTTTTCCACTTTGCGCCTATAACAATCCAGATGGTTCTTTTCTTCTTTGGTCCGGAGGACACGACGTCCACAGTTTCCAAAAACAATTTGAAATGTGGACTCATCAGACCACAGAACTCTTTTCCACTTTGTATCAGTCCATCCTAGATGAGCTCAGGCCCAGCGAAGCCGACGGCGTTTCTGGGTGTTGTTGATAAACGGTTTTCGCCTTGCATAGGAGAGTTTTAACTTGCACTTACAGATGTAGCGACCAACTGTAGTTACTGACAGTGGGTTTCTGAAGTGTTCCTGAAACCATGTGGTGATATCCTTTACACACTGATGTCGCTTGTTGATGCAGTACAGCCTGAGGGATCGAAGGTCACAGGCTTAGCTGCTTACGTGCAGTGATTTCTCCAGATTCTCTGAACCCTTTGATGATATTACGGACCGTAGATGGTGAAATCCCTAAATTCCTTGCAATAGCTGGTTAAGAAAGGTTTTTCTTAAACTGTTCAACAATTTGCTCACGCATTTGTTGACAAAGTGGTGACCCTCACCCCATCCTTGTTTGTGAATGACTGAGCATTTCATGGAATCTACTTTTATACCCACCTGTTCCCAATTTGCCTGTTCACCTGTGGGATGTTCCAAATAAGTGTTTGATGAGCATTCCTCAACTTTATCAGTATTTATTTCCACCTTTCCCAACTTCTTTGTCACGTGTTGCTGGCATCAAATTCTAAAGGTAATGATTATTTGCAAAAAAAGAAATGTTTATCAGTTTGAACATCAAATATGTTGTCTTTGTAGCATATTCAACTGAATATGAGTTGAAAATGATTTGCAAATCATTGTATTCCGTTTATATTTACATCTAACACAATTTCCCAACTCATATGGAAACGGGGTTTGTATTTAGCATAATCTACAAAGATACAAAGAATTGCTATTGCGACATCTAGTGGACACATTTAGAACAGCAATTTCTTTCATTCAGAAATTTCGGCTCAGCAAACTCATCCCGTTGGCCGGATAAAACCTGTCTGCGGGCCTGAATCGGCCCTCGGGCCATACGTTTGACACCCCTGCCCTAGAGCCTGTTTATAACCACCAAACCTACTTGAGGTGTTCAAACACAGTCGTCTTTCGCCACATCGCGCTTTGAAGTTTGAGGTTTCCCTAATGCAGATATTTTTTAAACATATTCAACATACAGTATATGGCCAAAAGTATTTGGCCACCTGCCTTGACTCACATATGAACTTGAAGTGCCATCCCATTCCTAACCCATAGGGTTCAATATGATGTCGGTTCTGGTAAGGCTGTCCACAAGGTTGCGGAGTGTGTTTATAGTAATGTTCGACCATTCTTCCAAAAGCGCGTTGGTGAGGTCACATACTGATGTTGGTCGAGAAGGCCTGGCTCTCAGTCTCCGTTCTAATTAATCCCAAAGGTGTTCTATTGGGTTCAGGTCAGGACTCTGTGCAGGCCAGTCAAGTTCATCCAAACCAGACTCTGTCATCCATGTCTTTATGGACCTTGCTTTGTGCACTGGTGCACAGTCATGTTGGAAGAAGAAGGGGCCCGCTCCAAATTGTTCCCACAAGGTTGGGAGCATGGAATTGTCCAAAAATGTTTTGGTATCCTGGAGCATTCAAAGTTCCTTTCACTGGAGCTAAGGGGCCAAGCCCAACTCCTGAAAAACAACCCCACACCATAATTACTCCTCCACCAAATTTCACTTTAATGCAGTCCGAAATGTACCGTTCTCCTGGCAACGTCCAAACTCAGACTCGTCCATCAGATTGCCAGATGGAAAAGCGTGATTCATCACTCCAGAGAAGGTGTCTCCACTGCTCTAGAGTCCAGTGGCGACGTGCTTTACACCACTGCATCCCACGCTTTGCATTGGACTTGGTGATGTATGCCTTAGATGCAGCTGCACGGCCATGGAAACCCATTCCATGAAGTTCTCTGCGTACTGTACGTGGGCTAATTGGAAGGTCACATGAAGTTTGGAGCTCTGTAGCAACTGACTGTGCAGAAAGTCTTTGCACTATGCGCTTCAGCATCCGCTGACCCCTCTCTGTCACTTTACGTGGCCTACCACTTGGTGGCTGAGTTGCTGTTGTTCCCAAACTCTTCCATTTTCTTATAATAAAGCCGACAGTTGACTTTGGAATATTTAGGAGCGAGGAAATTTCACAACTGGATTTGTTGCAGAGGTGGCATCCTATGACAGTTCCACGCTGGAAATCACTAAGCTCCTGAGAGTGGCCCATTCTTTCACAAACGTTTGTAGAAACAGTCTCCATGCCTAAGTGCTTGATTGTGGCGACGGCGAAGCGGCACAATGTGTCACTATGTGTCACAAAAGCTACCAGATAGATAGATAGATAGTACTTTATTGATTCATTCAGGAGAGTACCCTCAGGAAAATTAAAATTCCAGGAGCAGTGTACAGAATTGATGCTAACTACCCAACGGGAAGCAAACTACGGGCACAAAAAGCCTGTGAGCTAAAAGCAGCTTTGGGAAGCAAACAGTCATTTTTCACGAAACCGGTGAAAAAGTAACAATACGCAAACAAAGCCTCATTTAGAGCTACACATTTTCTGATGAAGAAGAAAGCCTTTTCAGACGGTAACGTTGTCAAAGAAAGTTATACACCAGATTACAGTACACTGGTGAACAGCATGCAATGCCAGTCTTCCCACTAACAAGGAAAGAGACACCAGATGTTGTCAGTAGCAACATGTAAGTGCCATGGCAAATTTGTATTAAAATATTAAAGAACTGTGTTCAATTTAGCTAAAAATGCAGCAGATTCGGTCATTAGTTCAAAATGAGACAACATTTATTTAAAAATATGTAAGTGGATTTCTTTTACCATTACAAAATTGATAACTTTTTGAAACATGGCGGAACATACTTCACGGTTTGTTCAAAGGGTTTGTTAGTGAAATATAGTGATGTAAGTGATCGTCTGAAAATTTAACAATTGCTGAGATTGATAGCTTTCTGAATATTGCCACCTTGTTGTCCATCCACTCATCCATTTTCTACCGCTTGTCCCTTTTGGAGTGGCGGGGGGTGCTAGAGCCTATCTCAGCTGCTTTTGAGCAGAAGGCGGGGTACACCCTGGACAAGTTGCCACCTCATCACAGGGCCAACACAGATAGATAGACAGACAACATTCACACTCACATTCATACACTAGGGCCAATTTAGTGATGCCAATCAACCTACACCTTGTTGTCATTGTTTCTGTCTTGCCACTGGTGAGGGCGGTCGCATCTCTCTCCGCTCCCTCCTTCCCTGCTTGCTCTCTTTGTTTTTTGTCTTGTCTGAACTATTTTGAAGCCTCTTTTCTTGAGCTGTCCTCAAATCTAAACATCAAAATGAATTTGATCAACTGGACTCTCGACGCAATTGACACAGTCTTTTCGACAAGGAAAAGAGGCTCGGGGGAGCCTGGCTGCCCTGATGGAACCATTGCTGCGGGGTACGTGAGAGATTCCTGGAATACTTGGAGAATCATGTGCCTCTCAGTCCTTTCCATCGAGGACGTGGAAGACATCTACCTATTTGGAGCTGTGATCGCAGGGCATTTGCTGATTGGGCTGGGCATTGCTCTGGTGTATCGTCAAATTCGGAAGACGATGGCAGCCACTCAAGGGGCCAACAGGCTGTTCAACGCAATGGAAGGATTGGGTCGTGCTGTGGGATCACAGACTGGAGCGATTGCTGATTTGAATCGCAAGGTAGATTCCATCTTGATGATGTTACAGAAAGAATAAATTGGAATTGTCAGAGCCAGCATATAGAGCAGGAATGTCATTGTTTTGACTGCTCGAAGAAAAAAAACAACATCTTAATCTACGATTTGACTCCCTCGAATGGCCTTGAGGAACAGGCTGTTTGAAAACACTCCCCCGAGGACTCCTCAAAGATGGACGCTTTTGACCTTTCCCTTTTCTTCAAAAGCACCTGGGTCGGACTCTTGAACTCTTGAACTCTTGGGGCCGGCCTCGGCCCATAAAGACAATCCAACATCTCACCCAAGTTAATTGGGCATACATGCACGCACATACCCCTCCCCAAATCAACGTCTTCACCACTGCTTTATTCCTCCGGGGTTGTGGGGGCTGAGCAGCGCTCAACAGCAGCTGCTGGCCTCCAAGGTCCTGTTGGATGACTTTGTTGCGAGTTGTTGTGATTAAATGTACCTTGTTTATGTGTGCCATGCTATGTGAGGTTTTTTTCCTCGGACTCAGTCTGGACCATTCCTGAGGGTCCAGCCTCAGACTGATATTTTTTTTTACTTCCCCCCTCCCCCCAATGTCACCTTTTTCCCACCTTTTTGAGGAGCGCCTAAGTGAGGCTGATCCGTTGGCGGTCCCGTCTTGTCTCCCTGTAACGTATGTCTGCTCTTAGCGGGATTGTGCCGAAAATGTAATTTCAGTTCTTATGTGTCTTGTACATGTAAGAATGGACAATAAAGCTGATTGATTGATTGATTGATAATTGTGAGAAATCATTAACGTGCTCAGTGTCTTCATATACAAAGCCCAAAACCAGTGAATTTGGCACGTTGTGTAAATCGCAAATAAAAACTGAATACAATGATTTGCAAATCCTTTTCAACTTATATTCAATTGAATAGACTGCAAAGACAAGATACTTAACGTTTGAACTGGTAAACTTTATTTTTTGCAAATATTAGCTCATTTGGAATTTGATGCCTGCAACATGTGGCAAAAAAGACTGACAAAAGTTGAGGAATGCCCATCAAACACTTAGTGGAACATCCCACAGGTGAACAGGCCAATTGGGAACAGGTGGGTGCCATGATTGGGTATACAGGCAGCTTCCATTAAAAGCTCAGTCATTCATAAACAAGGAGGGTCGAGGGTGTCCACTTTGTCAACAAATGCGTGAGCAAATTGTCCAACAGTTTAAGAACATTTCTCAACGAGCTATTGCAAGGAATGTAAGGATTTCACCATCTACAGTCCGTAATATCATCAAAAGCTTCAGAGAATCTGGAGAAATCACCGCACGTAAGCGTCAAGGCTGAAAACCAACATTGAATGCCCGTGACCTTCGATCCCTCAGGCGGTACTGCATCAAAAAGCGACATCAGTGTGTAAAGGATATCACCACATGGGCTCAGGAACACTTCAGAAAACCACTGTCAGTAACTACAGTTCGTCGCTACATCTGTAAGTAAGGCTGCAGCTAACGATTATTTTTCTATCGATTAATCTATAGATTATTTTTTCGATTAATCGGTTAATCTATAGATTATTTTTTTCGATTAATCTATAGATTATTTTTCCTTTTACCGATTATTTTTTTATTCAAAATGAAGATAAAAAAATAAATGTAGGCCCGTTTTTTCAAAAGGCATGGCTTTTATTTACAAAAAAAAAGAAGTATGGCCACTCAGTCAACATTGACAACAACATGACTAAATATTCTGTAACAATGTAAACATTTAAAACTTTTAACATTTAACAAAATTAAAAGTAGCTTATTTGCTTTTTAATGTGCAAATATAAAAGTCAACATCCAGTGCAAATCTTAATATTCTGCAATAGTATAAGCATTTCAAAAGTAAGTTGCTTATTTTGCTTTAAAATGTGCAAAACTAAAGATAAACATCCAATACAAAAAAGTGTAAAACGAAATATTCTGTAACAACAGTGTAAACATTTCAACAAAAGTGAAAGTATTGCTTATTTGCTAAAATGTGCAAAAATAAAGATAAACATCCAATACAAAAAAGTGCCAATCTAAATATTCTGGAGCACTGTAAACATTAAGTATTGCTTTTAAAATGTGCAAAAAAAACATCCAGTCCAACACAGTACACAATAACCAATTCTACTCATTCCAGTGAGTGTCTAACAGTTGTAATGAAGAAAGGTTAGCATGTCTACATGCTTTGCTTCTTTTCTTGTTTACAATATTCCCAGCAGCTGAAAATAGGCGCTCAGAAGGGGTCGATGTGGCTGGAACTGAGAGCTAATTAGCCTTCACCTCAAGCCAGGATTGCGAGTGAGCTGAGCTGCAGTTTAAGTTTCTAGAAGGTCAACGGGCTCATAGTGATGTTACTAGTAGTTGACTGGGAGGTGTTTATTATCATTCAGTCCACTGCCTGATGCTCACCTGCTAAACACCTATCTGCTCCACGCTGAAGCGCTGACTACATGCGCTCTGAATACGCACTGCTGATTGGCTGATAATGCTTTGTGTGTACCAATCAGATGGTTGTGTGGGTGGGACAATGCTGCGTGTGTACCAATCAGATGGTTGTGTGGGTGGGACAATGCTGCGTGTGTACCAATCAGATGGTTGTGTGGGTGGGACAATGTTGCGTGCTGAGACAGAGGCAGACGGAGCAAAGCAGCTTGTTAAGACTTTAGCTTTAGCTTAGAACTCGTTCGGTACACCCCCGTACCGAACCGAAAGCCCCGTACCGAAACGGTTCAATACAAAACACGTACCGTTACACCCCTAGCAGATACAAATGACACATTCATGTTGTTGTGTAATGATGACAACGTATGCTCGCGCGGACGATTGACTAGTTGATGGTTTTCTTTTCAAATGTTCGTTCATAGCCGTTGTGCTGCTATGATAGGCCATTTCCGCTCGACACAGTGTGCATACAACAACATTATTAGGCCGTTTATTGAAATACTCCCACACTTTTGACCACTATTGGCATACTTTTCCCCCCTCGCTCGCACCGCTCGCATCGTCTTCTTTGATCGTCTGCTTTGCGCTTCGCCATGACGGTAGTGTGACGTCATTATGCGACGCGTCGACGCACAAAAACGGCGTCGACGTATTTACGTAACCGATGACGTCGACTACGTCGACGCGTCGTTTCAGCCTTATCTGTAAGTGCAAGTTATAACTGTACTATGCAAAGCGAAAGTCATTTATCAGCAGCTCATCTAAAATGGACTGATGCAAAGTGGAAAAGTGCTCTGTGGTCTGACGAGTACACATTTCAAATTGTTTTTTGGAAACTGTGGACGTTGTGTCCTCCGGACCAAAGAGGAAAAGAACCATCCGGACTGTTATAGGCGCAAAGTTCAAAAGCCAGCATCTCTGATGGTATTGGGGTGTATTAGTGCCCAAGGCATGGGTAACTTACACATCTGTGAAGGCACCATTAATGCTGAAAGGTACATACAGGTTTTGGAGCAACATATTGTGCCATTCAAGCAACGTATTTTTCATGGACGCCCCTGCTTATTTCAGCAAAACAATGCCAAGCCACATTCTGCACGTGTTACAACAGCGAGGCTTTAGAGTAAAAGAGTGCGGGTATTAGACTGGCGTGCCTGTAGTCCAGACCTGTCTCCCATTTAAAATGTGTGGCGCATTATGAAGCGTAGAATACGACAAGGGAAACCCCGGACTGTAGAACAACTTAAGCTGTAGATCAAGCAGAATGGGAAAGCATTCCACCTGAAAAGCTTCAAAAATTGGTCACCTCCGTTCCTAAACATTTACTGAGTGTTGTTAAAAGGAAAGGCCATGTAACACAGTGGTAAAAATGCCCCTGTGCCGACTTTTTTGCAATGTGTTACTGCCATTAAATTCTAAGTTAATGATTTGCAAAAAAAAATTAAGTTTCTCAGTTCGAACATTAAATATATTGTCTTTGCAGTCTATTCAATTGAATATACGTTGAAAAGTATTTGCAAATCATTGTATTCTGTTTTCAATTTCACTGGTTTTGCGTTTTGTAGAGGAGTATAATTAATCATTATTAATAATGTAAAATTAAAGACAAACTGAACAAATTATTTCAGACGAGACTATCAAACTGGTAGCCCTTCATATGACTCAGTAGCCATGAAGTTTTTAATTTTCCTGAGGGAACTCTCCTGAAGGAATCAATAAAGTACTATCTATCTATCTAAGTAGCTCTCAGTTTCAAAAAACTTGGTGACCCCTGGTTTATGGTTTGAGTGCTTTTCGAACATGCATAATTATTTAGAATTAAACGAGTGTCAAGGTAAATATATGGGTGTTATTTTCGGGTTTCTGCAGGTATCAGAAAATCAAATTTAATGTATATTAATGCTTTTTTAATGCTACTTAAAACAAATGTATTGCCCATGTCCTACTGCAGATAGTTATTAAATATAGTCAAAAGCTTACAATTGTTTGTTTAGACAAAACTGTAAGCATTTACAATAATAATCTTGAATAGTTGAAAGGTTTACTTTAACGGTCACTCTCTAATGATTTGGAATTGGCTCAGAAATTTGTTTAATTTGAGAATTTATTTTGATTTATTTATTTTTCTGTAGTGATAGCAGAAGGTGTCAGTTGTGGTGGCGTCATGGCAATAGCAGAAGATGCTTTGTTGGTCACGTCAAAGAAATGTGGCACCGTTTACTGCTGCCTCTGGACATCGAATTTAATGTGTTTAATGCCATTTAAGGTCTTAATATTCGAAAAATCAATTTAATGACTTTTAATGTTTTTCAATGACTTCTATTTCATGTTCATGTTCTGTGGGATCACATAATGTTAAAAAAAACTGATTTAGAAGATTACAAACAGTTGTTTATGCTCTACTTATGAAAGTATTCCAATTCTAATTAATAATTCCTACTTTGCAGAAATTAATTTACCACGGTCAACCCTGGAACCAATAAACAGCAATAAACAACGGTTTACTGTATGTAGTCAGTTTCAAAGGTTAGGCTTTGAACAACATCCTATAGCTATGTGGAAGACAGCTTGGTAAAAATAACAAAATTATCAGCATAATACAGATATGTAGGATGTAAGTTTTATAATTGTGTTTTCTTTCAGCGAATAGGCTTACAAAGCATGATGTTGCTGTTAAAATGTGAGTGTAATGTTAGCAGTGCAAACCACATAGCTTTGCTAATGTTGCTAACGTTTGTGAAGTCGTACAATGTACTAAATAAAATGATGCATTTTTGAAACTGTTCAAACTAAGTGCTTGCAAAGTACAAGGAAGAAGAATCCTGATTAAAAAAAAATCTGGAACCTTGTGGAAAAATTGACTATCTTCTTATGTCAATCACAATTTATAAACAACTATTTATTCATTACAACTTTGATTTATTATGTCTTTGTGTTACAGACAAATGTGGTAGAAAAATCACTACGAAACAGAAAAGGGTTAGGATTAAATAAACGCTGGCTCTTCCTACTCCTTTTCGGTGTAATAAGAAACTGAAAATATGCGATGTACCGTATTGTAAGTGGTTGAAATAGTCTAATACCATCAACAGCAAAGATACTATTTATACCTCTCTGACATCAAAGTTCCGTTTGAGATTGTCTCCAACGATGCCGTAGAGCTCATCTGCAGGGTAAAGAGGGGCTTCGGTCGGTTCTGTCGTCACCTGAAGAACATGAAAACGCCTGAAGTTAGCTTATTTCCCGAATATGCTCCACACAAACGCTACGACCTAACTTACCTCAAGATTTTTTCTGTAGTTGAGGTTTCGTACGGCCTTCCGCGCCAAATGAAGAGCGTGGTTATCATCTAAAGCGTAATGGTCTGTTACACCGGACTTTCTGTGTCGTTAGGAGAAAATCTAGCATGAAAAATGTGACCAGGGGACGTCAAGAACAAGTGTTGTTTTTCCACCTGCAGTGAAGATCAGCACCTCCGAGGTCCTCAGCAGAAACTTGCTCTCCAGTAGCGGCTTTGACCTACAAACACACACATGCAAACAGACATGTTACTTCAAACAGAACACACGCTGTTAAAATATCTTGAAGCAAAACCATAAAGCAATCTGACATCGACAAATATTTAGTACACATTTTTTAACGTAGAAAATAACAAACCAATGGAGGTCCTCCCAGGAAAATAGTCCCTTGCTTCCGGACAATGATGCTTTCATCTGCCATGGCAGGAACATATGCTCCTCCAGCAGTGCAGGAGCCCATCACCACAGCAATCTGAGAACCAAAAGACACAAAACTACTTGTTAATGTAAGATATTAACAGTATTTATTTAGGTCATAAATAGGGGTGTATATCATTAGGATACTATCGATACCGATATCCCTTATTAATACCGGTATTCATCGGCACTCTTATTGGTACTATGTGTAATTGGTGTAAATGAAGTGAAAAAATGCATTTTTATGACCATTTTATGAGCACAAGAGGTTGTACACCACTAACATCATGTAGCATCTCACAGTAGGGAAGTAATTTATTAACACTTGCTTTTCAAGTCTTAAACAAGTCAACTATGTTTGCAGTGCAAGGTGCAACGCAGTTGTTGTGTGAATGCTCCAAAGCATTCACACATTCCCATTCTACACCAAAATTCAACTATTTATTGTTCTTCTTCTTCTCTTGATTTTGGCACGCTCTACATTCCACATTTTTCATCCGATTCACACAGTTCCAACTTAGACTTAGACAAACTTCAAACTGTTCAGCCTATTCGGGAATTGCGGGCTTTCCCTTGACAAATTCCAAAAATTCTCAGATTTCCCAGAATTCCAGGTTTTCCGGGACATTTTTCCCATTCAAAATGAATTGGCCATTTTTCAAACTTCCACCATTTCAACATTTTCAACCGATTCAAACCATTCCACCTTCAACATATTCCACTCATCCTGGACATTCAAACTATCACTTTTCCAAGTTCAAAAAAATTCCAGGAATTCCCAGAATTCCTTTTTTTTCAAACCCTTTTTAGACCCTTTTTTCTGGCGACCACTCCTTTTACATTTTTCAACCCAATTTAACCGACAAAACATTCCTCTTAACCAGGACAAAAAACAAAGTTGTTTTTTTAACTGGAAACATTCCCGGTTTTCCCGAAATTCCTGGAATTCCTTAATACCATATCTCAATTAAAAATGTTACTACTTCAACATTTCGACTGAAAATTTCAACACCAACATTTCAACTCATTAAGAACATTGAAGTCTTAGCATTTTCATAAAAAATACCGCTTTTCCATGAAATTCCCATTTAAACCAATGGGACATTTTTCAAAGTTCCACAATTCCCACATTTTTCATCTTCTGCAGCTCTCCAATAAAACACACTCAGATCTTCTCAGTTTTTAGCCGATACTACATAAAAAATAACGTAAAATAACGCAGTAACGCATCATGTAGTAACGGTAACTGAGTTACTGAATATAAAAAATAACAAGTTAGATTACTATTTACCGCCGAAAGTAACGGCGTTACAGTAACGCGTTACTATGTAACGCGTTAGTCCCAACACTGCACACCAGGTAGGGTAACACTATAATGTTATTTTCACATTTTTATATTGTCTTAATATGTACTCTAGTTTTATTTATACATCTTCTATACATACAGTAAATACATTTTATTCTTACTTGTTATTTGTGTATTTTTTTCTGTATTGCTTCAATACTCGTGCTGCAAAGTTTTCAAGGTCAGGGAAAATTCAATATAGTGATGTCACCGCTGAATATGGCACCGCCACCACCTTAAGAAATGTTTACAATGCTAACAAAACAAAAATTTAAATTTAGCCAACATTTTAGACTACCGGTAATTCCCACCAATAAAAAAATATTGGTGTAAATTCAAATGATTCAGTTGTGCATTTTATCATATAACTGCTACCTGTGGCTGTAAAAAAAAAAAAACAATAATAATGAGCCAGTCTATTCAACGGCTCTTTGAAAGTAACGGCTCCTCAAGATCTGGCTCCCTTCAAAGAGCCATAAATCTAATCTCTAGTCACAACCAACCCCACATGGAATTCCTTGCAAACATCGAGGCTAACAACTAGGGATAGGTACCGAATCCTGAACGTTTTTGGCACCAACCGAATCCTGCTGATCCATTGATTCACTTAAATCCAATGGTGCCATGTTACAGTACCTGGGTTAAGCGTAACTTCACGCCCGGTTGCCGAATCAGCAGGCTCTGCGCACTTCTGCACTTGGCAATCACTCCAGCAGCCTTGAGCCTGTTGACTCAGCCAAACTAACTCTACGTAATGTTGCAATTTTCATTGCCAACAGAGGAATTTACTAAAAAAAACGCTCCAACATAAGTTAAGTAAGCTCCACTTTTCCAAAAATGCGCTAGCTTGATTGGACTATACATTGGCTTTGCTAGTGATATGCTACTGATTAGCCTTAGCAATTTTACATGGCAGTTTTATCATCTATAAATGTGTTAATTAAAACTACAACTAAGGTGCTAGTTACAATCAAACAGCTGGTGCGTAATAATTAAAATACTTACAGTATTAACCCACGTTTTAGGGCGCAACTGACTGGCCAACTCACTATAAATTATCCACTACTGCCATTTAATGTCTCACAGTTGTTATTGAGACTAAAAAATGTCACAATAAAACAAGATAACAAATGGACAACAGTTAAACTAATCAGCTCATTTTTAAATGTTGCAATAAAAAATGTGACTATTATTAAAAAAAGGGAAGAGATCTGGAGGAAGAGATCTTGCCCAAGTGGAGGAGTTCAAGTACCTCGGAGTCTTGTTCACAAGTGAGTGAAGAAGGTGAAGAAGGAGCTGAGTCGGAAGGCAAAGCTCTCAATTTACCGGTCGATCTAAGTTCCCATCGTCACCAATGGTCATGAGGTTTGGGTTATGACCGAAAGGACAAGATCACGGGTACAAGCGGCCGAAATTAGTTTCCTCCGCAGGGTGGCGGGGTCCCTTAGAGATAAGGTGAGAAGCTCTGTCATCCGGGAGGAGCTCAAAGTAAAGCTACTGTTTCTCCACATTGAGAGGAGCCATATGAGGTGGTTCGGGCATCTGGTCAGGATGCCACCCGAACGCCTCCCTAGGGAGGTATTTAGGGCACGTCCGACCGGTAGGAGGCCATGGGGAAGACCCAGGACACGTTAGGAAGACTATGTCTCCCATTGGCCTGGGAACGCCCCGGGATCAGCAGACTATGTCGGTGAGCTCTGATCCCGCTTTTGTCAATTCCTCCACCACAATTTGAGAGACAGTGCTATCTGGCGGCGAGTGTGACGACCTGTTTTCTTATTACCTGTGCAACTCCCTGTGATGACAGCCTGGCCTGGTTGAAGAAAATGCGGCCAAAGTGTTCCTTGTCGGGAAAGACGTCCGCCTGTCTGGGAAGATTGGCTCCCCCGGAGTCCACTGCAGACATCAAGAACATCATGTTGTGAGTGATTTTTGGGACTATTAGTTCACATGCTGAGCTTTAGCATTCGCTGACTACGATAAAAAGGGGAGGTCTGTTTTATAAAACAACACGTGGGTTTATTATACTAAACAAATACCAACTAGAAAAGTGAATGAGAAAGAGAATGCACCTTCCTCCCAATGGTAAAAAAATCCTGACTCCAGACTGTGATTACATACTGTATTTCTTATCCCATTTCTGACATTTTTTGAAAGATTCTTCAAAATGTGCCCGTAACTTTTAAAAACTTTATATAGTGGAGTGAAAGAAACAGAGAAGGCTCATGCGAGTCATCCAGTGTCTTTGTCTCTGTGGGTGTAGGCGGGATGCTACAAAACCCAAAACCAGTGAAGTTGTCACGTTGTGTAAATGGTAAATAAAAACAGAATACAATGATTTGCAAATCATTTTCAACTTACATTCAATCAAATAGACTGCAAAGACCAAGATATTTATAGTTCGAACTGAGAATTTTTTTTTTTTGTTGCAAAGAATCATTAACTTTAATGACAGCAACACATTGCAAAAAAAGTTGGCACAGGGGCATTTTTACCACTGTGTTACATGGCATTTCCTTTTAACAACACTCAGTAAATGTTTGGGAACTGAGAAGATCAATTTTTGAAGCTTTTTTTTGTTGTTGAAGTTTTAACTTGCACTTATAGTAGCGACAAACTGTAGTTACTGACATTGTTTTTCAAAGTGTTCCTGAGCCCATGTGGTGATATCCTTTACACACTGATGTCTCTTTTTAATGCAGTATTGCCTGAGGGATCGAAGGTCCGTGATATCATCGCTTACGTGCAGTGATTTCTCCAGATTCTCTGAACCTTTTGATGATATTGCGGACCGCAGACGGTGAAATCCATAAATTCCTTGCAATAGCTCGTTGAGAAATGTTGTTCTTAACCTGTTGGACAATTTGCTCACACATTTATTCACAAACAGGTGACCCTCGCCCCATCCTTGTTTGTGAATGACTGAGCATTTCATGGAAGCTGCTTTTATACCCAATCATGGCACCCACCTGTTCCCAATTAGCCTGTTCACCTGTGGAATGTTCCAAATAAGTGTTTGATGAGCATTCCTCAACTTCCTCAGTCTTTTTTGCCACTTGTGCCAGCTTTTTTGAAACATTTTGCAAGCATCAAATTCCAAATTAGCTAATATTTGCAAAAAATAACAGTTTTCCAGTTCGAACATTAAATATCTTGTCTTTGCAGTCTATTCAATTGAATATAAGTTGAAAAGTATTTACAAATCATTGTATTCTGCTTTTATTTACCATTTACACAACGTGACAACTTCACTGGTTTGGGGTCTTGTAGAATACACACACACAGAAGTCGAAGCTCATAATGCAAACACCAGGTAATTTAGTAGAAATTATCCAGATCAGCCCCCAAATTTAATGACTTGTTTTTTTTTTCATTGCTGACATTTGCTGAAACTTCAATGAAAATCCAAAGATAACTTTTTGAGCTATCTATAGCGGAATGAAAGAAACAGAGTGAACACTCTTGTCAGTCATCCACTGTCTTTTTTGTCAAATCCGATCTTTTTAGTGGCCGTTCACATTACAAAACAAAATGCGATTTCTAATGTGAATGCAATCTAATCTATCTTATACTTTCAGTGGTTACGGAAGTAAACATGGATTCCACTCTAGTCGGTCTCAGTACTGGCGCATTTGTGGCAATTTCAAAGATTTTCTGCAATCAAAGTCAACTTTTTCTGAACCAAATTATTGCGTGTAGAAGATTAAGGAGAAAGAGGACACATGTTTTGGCTCTCGCAGTTTTACGGATATTTTGCTTCGATGTCTGCTTGAGGAGCGTGTCCCTGGGCGAGGAGTGGTGGAACTTTCACGGGAGTTCCTAAAACATTTTATTGTCACCGGTTTCCTGCTTTGTAATTATTTTTGTAACCGACTATTTTGGCAAATAATTATGACGCACATTGAGGACGCGTCGCATATATATTAGGGTTGTCCCGATACCAATAATTTGGTACTGGTACCAACATGTATATCAACACTTTCGAATACTTTTCCAAATAAAGGGAACTACAAAAATTTTAATATTGGCTTTATTTTAACAGAAAATCTTACAATACATTAAACCTTTCGTGAATGTGTGTGTGAATGGGTGAATGTGGAAATACTGTCAAAGCGCTTTGAGTACCTTGAAGGTAGAAAAGCACTATACAAGTATAACCCATTTATCATTTATTTATTTATTTCTTATTGCACTCAAATAACAAATTTAGAAGGTTAAAATATAAATTAAAAGGCATTAAACACAGTCTGTTTTTCTTGTTGCACTCAAAGAACAATTTACAAATTGAATCACGAAGTCTACCATAATCAAGGATTGGGTTAGAACAGAACAGAACAGAAAGTTTTACTGACATCACATTAAATTATTCATGATTTATGGTTGCCACTCCTGGTCTGTGCTTTAAGAAAAATGCAATTATTGGTAAGAACAAAAAAAAAAACTATGAATAAATCATGTAGCAGGTAAAACACATTTGTTAAAGATAAAACACAAATTGTAGGAATTTGTTACACAATTCAGTCATTTCACTTGCATTAGTTGACGCAAATTGGGCGGTCTTAACTCCGCTAATATTTGGCATCAAGCCAAGCAGCTGTGTGCGCGTCTACGTATCTACATGTTATGTATCTACATGTTGCGTATCTACATGTTGCGTATCTACATGTTGCGTATCTACTCGTTGCGTATCTACATGTTACGTATCTACATGTGCACAGCAGGGGAGCTGGTTAACTATGTTATGAGAGTAGCGTATGTGTGTTTGCAAGAATGGCAATGTGTTGGCTGCGTGACGTCAGTGAGTGAGTGGGCGAATAAAGAGAGAGAAAGGTAAAAAGTGCACTGCGCAGTAGAGTGATGAACGGGTCCGGTTGTGTCATGCAGAACTAATAATAAAGCAACCAGATTGTCACAAATCGGCGGCCTCGTCATTCTGACCGGAAAGGGGAGCTTAGCAGACCCATTGCCGAGTAAAGTGAAGGGTGTTACCACGGATGAAAACATCTGCCCTGGAAGGAACGTTTGACCTGTGCTCCTTGACTAGCCGAACAGCAGAACAGGTGTAACAACTATATTATTACCTGTCACTCTTTCTAACTATTGTGCAGATCTGAATGATTATTATTTAAATGCTTACCTACGTCTGAAGCAAAGGTGGTAATACTAATCGCCACGTTTGGCGAGGCCTGTTTTAAAGCAAAACTTGCAGCTCGGCGCCCCCTTGTTTAAAGCGTCACCTTTATTGTTGGTTTTGAAGCCCAAATACCTCCATATTGTACTTCATGCACACTCTTTATTAACCAGTAGAATTGTCATTTTTGCCATTCTTCCCCATTACAATGTTATTGCTTGTATGCACTTTGTGTGTGCGTTTTGACACACTCAACATCATGTGCCTCGCTCTGTAATCTCCGCCGCACAGCGGCATTCAGATGAAAGAACGGTACCGATATTTTTCAAAAGGTGGTATAGTACTGATTTCAATTCATTAGTATCGCGGTACTTAATTAGTACTGGTATACCGTAGAACCCTAATATATTGACGATTTATTTCCAATAACGAAAGAGGCCTGGGTCGCATATGAAAAATTCAGAATTGCACTGTTCACACGGACATTAGATAATCTGATACAGGTCACGTATTGGCAAAAAAATCGGAATTGACCCGCAGTGTGAACAAGGCCTTTGTCTCTGCAGTGCCGCTTGAGTGCACACACACAGAAGCGTAATTGTAAAGTAATGTAGTAAAAATTATTCAGATCAGGCCTAAAATGTAATCATTTGCTCCTTTTCCCACTTTGTCCATTCCCTGAAAATGTCATGAAAATCCAGCCGTAACTTTTTGAGTTATTTTGCTAACCAACTAAGTGACAGACAGGCAAACCAACCAACAGGAAATTATTACATACAGTAATCCCCTAGCGGAAGTAATGGTACCTTACCCAGGTAAATGCAAGGCAGGTGGTTCTGCTGGGCTATTTCTTGTGCACGAAGATGCTTCTTGACTGTGACGGGGTAATACGTCCCCCCTTTGACTGTTGCGTCATTGGCCACAATGACACATTCCACCCTGGCAAACATTATAAACATTAGTTTGTGGTCTAAATAACCCCGAAAGATAAAAATAAGTTGTGTTAAGAAGCAGGAACAACAACGTGTAACAATATATCAACTCTCGGTTGATCAAACGGCACAACTCTTGCATATCTTGAGTTTTAAGTATGTGCTTTTACTGCCATCAGGTGAAATAACTGAAAACATGTTTTATATTCTAGTTTCTTCAAAATAGCCACCCTTTGCTCTGATTACTGCTTTGCACACTCTTGGAATTCTCTTGATGAGCTTCAAGAGGTAGTCTTCTGAAATGGTTTTCACTTCACAGGTGTGCTTGAAGCTCATCGAGAGAATGCCAAGAGTGTGCAAAGCAGTAATCAGAGCAAAGGTGGCTATTTTGAAGAAACTACAATATAAAACATGTTTTCAGTTATTTCACCTTTTTTGTTAAGTACATAACTCCACATGTGTTCATTCGTAGTTTTGATGCCTTCAGTGACAATCTACAATGTAAAATAGTCATAAAATCAAAGAAATCGCATTGAATGAAAGGTGTGTCCAAACTTTTGGCCTGTACTGTGTAACAATAACAAAATTGTGTAATGAGGCAATTTGTGTTGATATATTATTCCCAGGTACAAGTGGCCCTCTGAGGGCAGCCATAACTGCAATGTGGCCCTGATTTGACAATCCTGCGATACCTCATAAAAATATTAACAAATATCAATATCGACCCATATAAAACACTTATATCGTGATATGTCTACGGATGTTCTCCTTCATCCAGGTTTCAAATGATATCGTGATACATTTTTCAGCCGTATCGCCCAGCCCTAGTTATTGATTACCAAGTATATTGCAGCAGACAAAAGAACTAATGTTGCAGTAAGGAGCAAACTGTTCAGCCAGCTTCGCTCCAGCTGATGAGTCGGGTGGAAACATTTAATATGACGTTGAAAACTTACCCTGACACTCGCCCAATGCCAGTAATCATACCACCTGCTGGCACCTCCTCCTTTCCATACAACTCGTATGCGGCGAACTGGGAAAATTCTAAAAAAGGAGTCCTGCAAACGCAAGAATAAGTCCTGATGAACAACAATGTGGTGTCACTGGTGGAAGCAAGTCCAAGCACATGTTGGTGTTGTGTGAAGACGGTAAGTTCTAAGAGTACCCTGGATCCAGAAGTCTGTCGATGCGCTCTCTGGGTAAGAGTTTACCACGGGAAGTGTGAAGCTTTCTGGCCTTTTCTCCCCCGCCTGCAATCAATATGCATTTATGTATTGTCATTATCAGAAGTATTAACGAGATTACATTAGAGCGGAGGTGGCCAATGTGCGGACTGGGGAGCATTTGCGACCCACAGTTAATTTTTTAAGACCCCGCAGCACTTTCTAACTAAATACTATTACAGAATAAAAACCATAAAACAAGTGGAATAAAAGAGCATACAGGTGAAATCTAACGAGAAAAAGTTACAATGTTGGCTCTAATAACACACAAAGTTTTTTCTTTAAAACTGTCGATAACCAAAAAATATTAAGGAATCAAAATTAGTTGTTAAAAATTATTGACCTACTAAAGGCTCAAATATTCCACTTTGAAATATTTTTGGGGTAAAATATAGCATATTTTGTGCATTTGCCATAAAAAACTCAAGTTTTCTATAACAAAAACTACATAAAACCTATAAAAAACAACAACTTTATCATCAAAAGATAGATCTGAAGTTGATCTAGAGCAGTGATTCTCCATCTAGGGGTGTGCCAATTATGTGCAATCAATTTTATTCATTATTAAGTACAGTGTTTTATTTTCCTATATTCAAACACAGTGTTACTGTTCAAACTGTGTGTAATGTTACAGTGGCCAAAAATACTAAATGTTAAATAAAAGCCTAGTTTTTAATGAATACTTGGGCATACTATGCTACTGTACTTAAATGTTGGTCATACTTGGAGAGCCAAGAGTTTTCTGAGGTGGTACTCCGTGAAAAAGGTTTGAGAACCACTGCACTAAAGACTTAAGCGCTGAAAGTAAAATAATTTAAAAAATAATGTACGGTATGCCCTATTTTTGACACTTTTTGGGGGACCCTTTTGGATCCCAGAGAATTTTAACGGGATTTTTTTTTAATCTGCCGTTGTTTGAATAATAATAATACTGAATCAAAATGAATGTTAGAAACTATTGACTTATTTAATGCTCCAAGTACTTCACATCAAACATTCCACTTTGACGTTTTTTGTGGGGGAAATATGGCATATTTTGTGATTGTGCCTTAAAAAAAGCAGGGTTTTCTTTAACAAAAAGTGCATACAAATCAAAAAATCTTAACTTCATATCAACAGATATTTCTAAAATGTATCTAAAGATTTAAGTGTAAAAAAAATATATATAAGACTTATGTTTTAACATTTTTATGACTGAGAACCTTCTAGGTCCCTGGCACCAAACTTGAGGGGAGCCTAAAGGTTAAAAAAATAAAAATGTTGTATTGGTTTTGAAAATTTAATTTAGCAAAATGGCCCCCGCTTGCTTTGATTTTTAAAGTGTGCGGGCCTCAGTGGAAAAAGTTTGGACCCCCCCTGCATTAGAGCATCAATAGACTTTGGCATAGTGAAACTCCATGTGCAAGTCTATAAAGTCCAGTGACTGTAAAGCATGGGTGTCAAACTCTGCCCCCCCCAGCAGCTTGGAAGAGTTAGGGCTGCTTGGGATTCTGGGTATTTGTTCTGTTGTGTTTATGTTGTGTTACGGTGTGGATGTTCTCCCGAAATGTGTTTGTCATTCTTGTTTGGTGTGGATTCACAGTGTGGCGCATATTTCTAACAGTGTTAAAGTTATTTATATGGGCACCCTCAGTGTAACCTGTATCGTTGTTGATCAAGCATGCGTTGCATTCACGTGTGTGCTTACAGAAGCCGCACATATCTTTGACTAGGCCGGCACGTTGTTAGAATGGATGAAAAGCGGACGTGACGACAGCTCGTAGAGGACGTTAAAGGCAGTGCCTTTAAGGCACGCCCCCAAGACTGTGGACTACGAGATATAATGACTGATGAACACCTTCGTTCAATAATGAAGGTTGCCTCAGCTCAAAGCCTGAGCCCCGACATTAATGAACTAGCATACAAGAAAAGATGGCAGGTATCTGGCTTGGGCACATCAGATTAGATCAGTGTGTTGCAAACTGAGCAGTTTAAAGTCCTGAATGGTTGGTTTATTCATTGTTATTTTATTTTCAAATTTATTAGCCTGTGAAAAAAGTTAATGTTGATATTTACCTCAGAAGGCTGCAAATAGAAAAGAGGCATTCGATTTTTATTTAAATTGTATTTGATATGCCATTGATATTTTTTAATTATTATTATTATTATTTGAAACTCGATTTTGCATGTCACTATAAAGTTATATAAGCCTTGCTTGTTCAATATTCAATGCAAAACTTGTTTGGGTCCCTATTAAAAGGTTAATTTGTTCAACCTTGGCCCGCGGCTTTGTTCAGTTTTAAATTTTGGCCCACTCTGTATTTGAGTTTGACACCCCTGCTGTAAAGAAACAGAAATAAACTGAGTGACTCTTATGTGACCACTTTACACTAACTTGCATCATGGAAGTCACCTAAAGGACATACAGGTATAATCGTCAAATGATGAATAAAACATGTCTGCCATTCGGCCCAAATTACCCAAGAATCATGTGATGCTTCATAATGTCACAGTGCATGCTGGCATTTTCAATAAATATTGTATACTCAGTGTTGGCGCTAGGAATTTTCAAAATGGGGTCCCAGGGACCCCATCAAGTCATAAAAATGGGGTCCCACAGTAAATATTTGGGGCCCAACTTTTTTGTAAGCGTTTTGAAAACAAATGATAAATGTATGCATTATCCTGTTATATCTCACATTCTATATTGTTTTGGAAAAAGGTTGTCATAAACGTTACTTAATTCATAAAAAAAATAGTACAAAAGAAAACACATTTTTTTGCATATGTAAATGTATTCAGTTTAAACATTCATTCACCTTCTTTTTTCCTTCATGGATCTAAACTTTACCGCTGCCGTCCCAAAATCAAAGTTCTCTGGCTGGGCGAGGACCACTGACACATCTCATCTCTGCATATTTTACTAGAATGCCCTTATGGGCGTTACATATATCAAAATTGAGTACCTACTGTGCTGTTTATTTGTTGAAATACCCTTTTTAGAGCAAATATCTACACAAACGACCACTTTGCTGGTGTCAAAAATGTATTTAAAGGGTATTTCAACAAGTACAGTAGGTACTTGATTTTGATATATGTAATGCTCATAAGGGTATTCTAGTAAAATATGCAAACATAAGATGTGTCAGTATCAAAATATTACTTGAAATCAATTTTTGACACCCAACAAAGTGGTCGTTTGGTTAGATTTTAGCTTTGTAAAGTGCATTTTAACAAGTAAACAGCACAGTAGGTACTTGATTCTGATATATGTAATGCTCATAAGGGTATTCTAGTAAAATATGCGTGTGTAAATATGCGATGTGTAAATATCAAAATATTACATTGACTCACTCTTTTTCAGGCAATATTACATTTAATAAATTGTTTACATAAATTAATACATCCAAACACTTTGTAAATGTTTGTTATGTGCATGAAGAAATCCATCCATCCATTTTCTACTGCTTATTCCCTTCGGGGTCAAATAACAATTAAAATTGTATTTATCTTCCAAACAAGAAAGAGGTTTTCTCACATCAACATCGGACTAACAACAGTCCTTTAAATCTCATTAATACCGCAGAAAAGGCAAACGGTCATTTTCCAGACACGATAAAAGCTTAAATAATGTCAAACACGTAGCGTTACAATAACCACATAGATAAACTGTTTGCCTAACACCTAGTAATCCGCTGTGGACAGACGAGCCAAGCAATGCAGGTTAATAAGCGAGCGGTGCGCGTTCCCGCTAAGGAAATAATTTTTTGGCAGGCAATCCCATTTTGGCACAACACCGGCAAGTATAATCAAAACAAAAACACAGACGGAAAGTGATATTCGATAAAAAAACAAGCAAACCGGAGGGTCGGTAAAAACGTTTTTAAAAATCTGCGTCTCGGGGACGCCCAGACTTCCGGAAATGCGCGTCCTTAATGATTTCAATGCGTAAAAAGACACAAAAAGTGCGTTAACGCCAACATTGATACTGATATACACGCTGTATACTGACTACTTTAGAGTATAACTATGATTCATTTATACTGTAATGTCCCTCTAGAATATACAAATAGTTGCTTAAATGAGATACTGAGTGACTATACATAGCGCAAACACAACATAAATAGAGACCACACAACCATTATGATCATATATTTGCAGAACCACCCACCTAATTTAATCTTCTCTGTGCGGCTTTTCAATTCTTCAACAAGAGCTTGCATTCGCTCATAATTCTCCTGGAAAATAAAAAAAATAAAAAGATGAAACCAGGAACACACCTTTTATAGTATACAGGTGCATATAAGTTGGTATGATGCACTTAATATGCAGTTATGGACTGTGGAGGTGGGAATACAGGGGTTTTTCATATGTGAATAATGTTACATTGATTGATTGATTGATTGATTGATTGAGAAGTTTATTGACGTCTTAAAGAATTGAATCCATGTAATGCTTTAAAAAGGCAAATGGATGGCACAAAAAGCCAAAAGGCTTGTTTCCATTGCGGTCCATTAAATATTCATTACATTTGATACATTCAATGATAAAAGATATATAAAAAATTACGTTTAAAAATTGATCAATTATGTACATATACACAGTATACATGTCAGGTGATTTTAAAAATAATATATACAAATAATTGGGGGGTATATACACTATGTACATGACACTATGTACATGTTGACTCCAAAAGTGTGCAAACCAGACTGAGAAAAAAAATATATATAGACTATAACCACATATAAACCTGTTTGATGCTTCGAAGAGTTGCTGGGGATCTATTTTGGTTCAGATCAGGTAGAGGTTGAGCTGAGCCATGATTTGATGGCAGTTTTAAAATTTAGTAGGGTAGTTCGAATTTTAAGGTCTGTTGGTAGTGCATTCCACTGTGTGGTGGCAAAATAGTAGAATGCGTTTTTTCCAATGAGAGTCTTGAATTTGGGGATGAATAATGTGCATGAATAATAAGTGCATAATGTTACACAGAGCATGAATAATATAATGCATATACAAAGCAAACATGATGACCTATGATTTGCATGGACTACATTGTCAGGATGCTTATTGACACTGTAGACATTCCCTACAATATACAAACTACTGACTTCAGAGCATTCAACGGAGTTTTAACTGTTACATAACGATGGCTTAATTGTACAAATATGCACATTATAACTGTCCTGAAACATTTTCCAATGGATTAAGAGTTAGGTGTTTGAAGTCAACATGTTGACCATGACAGTGTTAGCAAGGTGGACTGTTAGCTCCAAGGCTAGCATCTAGCATACCTGGTAGTCGGCAGAGTGTTTATCAGGCTGAGAGCCGAGTCGCGCAACTTTTTCGGCGTAGTATGATCTTGTACAAGCCAGTGGAAAGCTTCCGCAGCGGAGCAGCAACGGCCTGGCCGTTTGAAGAAGCATTTTGACGCTTTTTTTCGAGACAAAGTTCGCTAGCGAGACTAGCAAGGCTCTTGTTCGTTTCCTGGTTGTCAGCGCCAGCACTGATTAAAACCTACGTCGCCCCCTGGTGGCTGCAGATGGCAACCAATTGGGCTCAATGTAAATCATTATTATATTTTATTCATGCTTTATTTCTTTATTCCGTGTTGTATGGGGAATAATAACATATTTTAACGAGTAGTACATTGATCGAAACGAATTATAATCATAGGACACTGAGGGCAACACATTGTACGTGTCAAAATGTACAATGTGAATGTGAATGTTGTCTGTCTATCTGTGTTGGCCCTGCGATTAGATGGCGACTTGTCCAGGGTGTACCTCGCCTTCCGCCCGAATGCAGCTGAGACATACTCCAGCACCCCCCGTGACCCCAAACGGGACAAGCGGTAGAAAATGGATGGATGGCGACAAAGCGCCATGACACCACTGTAGTGGACACCGACTGAAACACAGTAATATTGTAAGGCAAGAAAATTGTATTTCTACATTTTACCACTAGATGGTAACAGAGCGCCTTAAAACGCGGGCACATTAATTGAATGCAATATTCAGGGAGAACGAACTAATTTTAATGTAACAGTGACTAAATATGAATATAAACGCAATTGTCACACAATTGGCAAAGGCAACTGTTTGATTGCCATTTTTTTTAATGAATTGATGGATAACTTGCGTTTAAATCGTAAGTCAAGATGACAAGCAGGTATGCATATGTTTATTTTGATCACGAAAAAAAATACTTGGAATATCGGATAATATTAAAGTGTTGAACATATGTGCAACATTTTTCTGTCAAAACGGAAAGAACAAATACATTTATCCAGACATTTTTTTTTTATTATTCCAAGCCTTTTGCAGGCCAATTAAAATGATTTGGTGGGCCACTTAAATGATTTGTCGTGCCGCATTAAGTGATGTAGTGGGCCACGTTTGAATTATGTGGTATGCCACATTTAGAGCATGGGGTGGACCATGTCAAAAAGGAGTGACGGGCCACATGTGTCATTCCAGCACACATACACGTACACTTACACAGTATATATATATACATGCAGTATATATACATACAGTATATATACATACAGTATATATATATACATACAGTATATATACATATACACATATATACAGTATATATATATATATATATATATATATATATATATATATATATATATATATATATATATATATATATATATATATATATATATATATATATATATATATATATATATATATATGCATACACACACACACACACACACACACACACATACACTTACAAGGGTTTCTGTGGTTTATCCGTTATACAGTGCTCAATATTGGGGAAACCTGCAAAACAGGCTTGTAGGGATGATATAGACTCTGTGTTTTTTCCTGACCTAACACACATATATATATATATATATATATATATATATATATATACATATATAAATACATACATGCAGTATATATACATACATATATATACATACATATATACACATATACATACACATATGTACATATATATGTGCATACATATATACATATACAAATATACAGTATATACAAACCCTGTTTCCATATGAGTTGGGAAATTGTGTTAGATGTAAATATAAACGGAATACAATGATTTGCAAATCATTTTCAACCCATATTCAGTGGAATATGCTACAAAGACAACATATTTGATGTTCAAACTGATAAACATTTTTTTTTTGTAAATAATCATTAACTTTAGAATTTGATGCCAGCAACACGTGACAAAGAAGTTGGGAAATTGGCAATAAATACTGATAAAGTTGAGGAATGCTCATCAAACACTTATTTGGAACATCCCACAGGTGAACAGGCAAATTGGGAACAGGTGGGTGTAGGGATGATACTCGAAACCGGTTTTCCCGGTTGTTTGATAAGAAATGAACCGAGTCCTTGGACTCGAATCCCTTTTTGAGAACCGGTACCCGTTATCGAGACCACTATAGTAAATAAAAAGAGTTGGTTCTTTATTCGAATCCCTCGGAACGAATCCCGTCCCGACCAGAAATGCTCCATGTGACATCACAAGAAATGGCGTCACGTAGCTCAGTCATTAGGCGCAAATAGGGAAAGCAGGAAAAAAATGGACGGGAAAAAGCGGTCCAAGGTGTAATAAAGTTCAAAACAAAAAGGCATAATCCAATGAATAACTTTACTGAGAAATTTGAGCAGGGTAAAAATACACAAACACTTTTACGACCAACCTGAAACATAACAACCAGGCTAGCAACGCACCTCCTTTACGGCAGCTGTCGCAACGTTCTTAAAGCAACCGCAGCACATACATATATGCCATCTCCCTTTTTTAACTTTTGTTTTTCTTTACTTGTAAACAAAACAAAATCACACTGTATATGTGTTGTCCGTCTAATTATAAATCATGCAGACGAGGCGTGTTGGCTGAGTTCTTGACGTTTACTTTCACAGCGTGCTCATAATAACCTCATTCTTAGCTGCCTGGTGACGATATGCAACACTTTTCGGGGCTACCGCGCATGCTCGTCACTCCCGTTGCATGCTGGGTAACGTAGTTGTTATATTCCCTAGCTCAGGGGTTGGCAACCTTTACCACTCAAAGAGCCATTTTGGCAAGTTTCACAAATTAAAGGAAATAATGGGAGCCACAAAAAATGTTTTAAAATTTAAAATGAAAAACACCGCATACAAAGCTTAAATTGTTTTGTGTTATGTTAACTAGGGGTCTCAGACACACGCACCGGCACGCACTTTAATATGGAAATTTGATGTTAGTGCGGCCTGCGAGTTTTGAATGAATGGCGCGAGTTTTGAATGAATGGTGCTTGATAGCGTCATACTTGCCAATACTCTCATTATTTCCGGGAGACTCCCGAATATCAGGGCGTGATAGCACTGCTTTTGGCGCCCTCTACAGCCTGCCCGAACAGTGTACCTGCTCAACCACATGTAGAATGCAGCTTCAGCTTGCTCACGTAAGTGACAGCAAGGCGTACTAGTTCAGCAGCCACACAGCTTACACTGACGGTAGCCGTATAAAATAACTTTAACATTGTTACGTTATAAATATGCGCCACACTTTGAACCCACACCAAAAAAGAATGACAAACACATTTCTGGAGAACATCTGCACTGTAACACAACATAAACACAACACAACAAATACCCAGAATCACATGCAGCACTAACCTCTTCCGCTCAACCGACGCACGGAGGGGGGGGCGGTTTGATGTGTGGGGGGGTTTGGTGGTAGCGGGGGTGTATAATCTCGACCGGAAGAGTTAGGGCTGCATGGGATTCTGGGTATTGGTTGTGTCGTGTTTATGTTGTGTTACGGTGGGATGTTCTCCAGAAATGTGTTTTTCATTCTTTTTTGGTGTGGGTTCACAGTGTGGCGCATATTTGTAATGTAACAGTGTTAAAGTTGTTTTATACGGGAACCGTCAGTGTAAGCTGTGTGGCTGATGAGTAAGTATGCTTTGCTGTCTCCCACGTGTGCAAGTAAAAGCTACATACAACATGTGGCCGGGCTGGCACGCTGTTTGTAAATGCTATAGAGGACAATTACTGCAGTGCAATTAGGGCACGCCTTTAATTTAGTAATTACAGTGAAAATAGGATTATATTTGCCCTGGGAGTTATCTAGAAGAGGCACTGAGATCCATAAGTCTCCTGGGAAAATCGGGGGGTCGGCAAGTATGCAGCTGAGCCGCATCAGAGTGGTCAAAGAGACGCATGCAGCTCCGGAGCCGCGGGTTGCCAACCCCTGCCCTAGCTCATAACATCTTTCCCCCTATATAAAGAAATAATGTTAACTCAATAAAGTGTATTTCTTTTTTTAGCTTTAACTTTTCATTTTTTAGCATTGTAACCACATTTGCAAACAACTTTTCTCTTCATAGAATTTTCTTTCAATAAAGAAATAAAGTGCAAAAATGTCAAAGCATCATAACAAACAGTTATGTCAAATAGCAGCAGAATTGCACTTTTTGGAGAGTTGTATTATTTTCAGTTTTGTGCCCAAGGGACTGATTTTATTAAACACTATATTATTATTTATACACCTATAGTGATCACAGAGACAGGTTGTTTTTGTGTTACTGTATATATTTGTTTTTCTGAAAAATCACACTTAATATACTTTGGGTAACAACAGTTGATATTTATTTATTTTATTTTTTTAGGGGGGTAAAAGTCAATATTTATTTATTTATTAGATTAAATTGTTTTCTTATATAATAAAAGTGAGCTTTTGTTAAACCAAATATTGTGTGTTTTTTTTCCATATACAACAACCTATCTGGACTCGACAAGAGAATCGATGAGGAATCGGTTCGATAAGAGGATTCGATAACAGGCTCGAACTCGATAATTTCTGATCAAACATCATCCCTAGGTGGGTGTCATGATTGGGTTTAAAAGTAAATTCCATGAAATGCTCAGTCATTCACAAACAAGGATGGGGCGAGGGTCACCACTTTGTCAACAAATGCGTGAGCAAATTGTTGAACAGTTTAAGAAAAACCTTTCTTAACCACCTATTGCAAGGAATTTAGGGATTTCACCATTTACGGTCCGTAATATCATTAAAGGGTTCAGAGAATCTGGAGAAATCACTGCACGTAAGCAGCTAAGCCCGTGACCTTCGATCCCTCAGGCTGTACTGCATCAACAAGCGACATCAGTGTGTAAAGGATGTCACCACATGGGCTCAGGAACACTTCATAAACCCACTGTCAGTAACTACAGTTGGTCGCTACATCTGTAAGTGCAAGTTAAAACTCTCCTATGCAAGGCGAAAACCGCTTATCAACAACACCCAGAAACGCCGTCGGCTTCGCTGGGCCTGAGCTCATCTAAGATGGACTGATACAAAGTGGAAAAGTGTTCCGTGGTCTGACGAGTCCACATTTCAAATTGTTTTTGGAAACTGTGGACGTCGTGTCCTCCGGACCAAAGAGGATAAAGAACCATCCGGATTGTTATAGGCGCAAAGTTGAAAAGCCAGCATCTGTGATGGTATGGGGGTGTATTAGTGCCCAATACATGGGTAACTTACACATCTGTGAAGGCGCCATTAATGCTGAAAGGTACATACAGGTTTTGGAGCAACATATGTTGCCATCCAAGCAACGTTATCATGGACGCCCCTGCTTTTTTCAGCAAGACAATGCCAAGCCACGTGTTACATCAACGTGGCTTCATAGTAAAAGAGTGTGGGTACTAGACTGGCCTGCCTGTAGTCCAGACCTGTCTCCTATTGAAAATGTGTGGCGCATTATGAAGCCTAAAATACCACAACGGAGACCCCGGACTGTTGAACAACTTAAGCTGTACATAAAGCAAGAATGGGAAAGAATTCCACCTGAGAAGCTTAAAAAATGTGTCTCCTCAGTTCCCTAACGTTTACGGAGTGTTGTTAAACGGAAAGGCCATGTAACACAGTGGTGAACATGCCCTTTCCCAACTACTTTGGCACGTGTTGCAGCCATGAAATTCTAAGTTAATTATTATTTGCAAAAAAAAAAAAAAGTTTATGAGTTTGAACATCAAATATCTTGTCTTTGTAGTGCATTCAATTGAATATGGGTTGAAAAGGATTTGCAGATCATTGTATTCTGTTTATATTTACATCTAACACAATTTCCCAACTCATATGGAAACGGGGTTTGTACATACATATATAGTATACTATATACAACTCTACACTCACGTATTGAGTACTGTTTTACAGATTTCAATCCTGCTGTATGCTGTACATACATATATATACTACATACATATATACACATAGTATATGCATATATATATATATATATATATATATATATATATATATATATATATATATATATACACACACACACGTATATATCTATATATATGTAAATACTCATACAGAGTGTGTGCATGTGTGTGTGACACCTTCTCATTCAATGCGTTTTCTTTGTTTTCATGACTATTTACATTGTAGATTGTCACTGAAGTCATCAAAACTATGAATGAACACATGTGGAGTTATGTACTTGAACAAAAAAAGGTGACATAACTGAAAACATGTTTTGTATTCTAGTTTCTTCAAAATAGCCACCTTTTGCTCTGATTACTGCTTTGCACATTCTTGGTATTCTCTCGATGAGCTTCAAGAGGTAGTCTTCTGAAATGGTTTTCACTTCACGTGTGCTTGAAGCTATTTTTATTTATGTATCAATTTATATATTCATTCATGTATTTTTTTATTCATGTGCAGAGATATTAGGCTCAATAGAGAGAAGATACATGATTCTAGCTAAATGATACTTGAATATTCCCATGAAAACAGAGAAGTCCTGTCAGGGAACATAAAGTTGTGTCCAGCCCTGCTGGATGTAAATAAGTCTTTGTGAAATGTGTCTGCTCGTCCATTCAAGCAAAAAAGTCCTTGACCAAATAAAAAAAAGTGTAATGGTTTGTCATTTATAAATGTGAACTAAAGAGCTTTTTAAATGGAGATCAGCATTAGCTTAAAAGCTGCAAAAAACGCTCCCTTCCTGACCCGAGTACTCCACGCGTTTGTCCGAGTGGGCTGAAGTGTCCACAGAGAGAGCTTTTTAGTTCCTTTCACTTCTCCTCCAACGCTGAGTGACCTCCACTCAGATGGCTGCTCTTGTTTGTCTTGGCCAACGCATTGTCCTCCACTCCGCACGCGGCTGTCTCGCTCTACTTTGCCGTGACCTTTTGACCCCTCCCTTACGGCGGAGTGACAGAATGGATGGAGAGGCGTGAAGAAGCAGCCGAGCTTCGTACAAAAGCTGGGAGGAAAATGGACGCTGGGCTTGGAAAAATCATAGAAATCTGAATAATTCTCAGAATGTGCAATTTGCATAAATTTTTTGACTTAGCATTTATATAATAAGTGCTCTGGCTGGACCAGGGTTGTCCAAAGTGCGGTCCGGGGGCCATTTGTGACCCGTAGATTGTTATTTATTGGCACATTCTGAAAAACTACATAAAAAAAAACAATAGGAAATTTTAGGGGACATTGTATGTGGATGCTAAAAAGTGCAAGCTGAATTCAAATGCTAACGTTAGCATACTAACAGCTAAAATGCTGTACAAAAGGCGTGTACAAAGTTATACAGGTATGATTATGAAGAGTATGCATGTAAAAAAAAGCTTTAAAAAAAAGTTAGCATGCTATCAGTTAGCATGATGCATTGATTGATTGATTGAAACTTTTATTAGTAGATTGCACAGTACAGTACATATTCCGTACAATTGACCACTAAATGGTAACACCCTAATACATTTTTCAACTTGTTTAAGTCTGGGTCCACGTTAATCAATTCATGGTAGAAGCACCAAGCTATCTGACAATTTAGTGTTTCAAGCATGTTTCAAGTACAAAGAGATATGTCTAAGAAGCGTACGCATGCTAAATTAGCTTAAAAAGTTAGCATCCTAACAGTTAGCATGTGTCAAGTACTAAGTTAAATGACTATAGAGTATGCATGCAAAATTAGCTAAAAAAAGTTAGAATGCTGACACTTAGCATGTGTCAAGTACCAAGTTATACGACTATGAAGTGAATTCATGCAAAATTAGCACAAACAAAGTTAGCATGTGTCAAGTACCAAGTTATATGACTATGAAGTGTATGCTTGCAAAATTAGCTAAAAATAAATAAATAAATAAAATAAAATAAAAAAGTTAGCATGCTAACAGTTAGCATGTGTCAAGTACCAAATTATATGACTCTGAAGTGTATGTATGCATGAAGTGTAACGTCCTGGGTATGACGTTAAACTACAACCGCAGGCTGTAGAGAGGTAGCACCTTACTTCAGCAAGGGTCCTCTAGCTAAGGAAATATCCCTACTTATAGTCCTGGTCCTCCTGCATGCCTGTATGGCACTTCTCGTGGGGCCTAGCCTAGCCAGCACACTAGGATAGAAGACTGGTTCTCGGCTGACTGCGCGGAAGAAACCCTCAGAGGTTCAACGGGCTGAATGGCGACACCAGCAGGCTCTGTGGAGCGCTACGGGCTGGATGTGTTATGCTATAATGTGTCCAGGCCATCCACTGCACCTGGATCCATCTCCAGCCGTCTCGACTCTGTCTTGCCACTGGATACAGGTGGACTCGGGCGAGAGAGTGAGGTCGGCGCTGCGCAACCCACCCTCACTTAAATCCAATGCACCGCGCAAGTCATGACTTCACACACACACAACCCCCGCAATCTCCCCCACCCTCACCCAAGTCCTGCGGCATCGGGCACGTGGCCAAGTGGCAGGTGTGGACTTCACTGGAAGCCATAGTCACAAACTCGCACGCAGGCGGCTCGAGCCATAGGGTCGCTGTCCAATGACTGAGGCAGCACTGGACTTCAGCAGCCCCCCGAGCGACTAGGCAGCCCTCTTTAGGTATGCACTGCCTACCTCCTGGCATGAGGAACGGGCTAGAAAAGGTGCCCCAAAAATTTCCTGCCTTACCTCTTCCTGGCCAGCTAGCCGCAGCTGGCAGGAGTCCCATTACCAGCGGTAAGAAACAAAGAAAAAAGAAAAAAATGACACGATCACCCTTGGCGCATGGAATGTGTGCACACTTCTTGATAGGGCTGGTGACCTATCAAGACCTGAGAGGAGAACTGCCCTGATCGCCAGAGAGCTGGACCGGTACGGCATCCAGATCGCTGCTCTCAGCGAGACACGTCGAGCTGGAGAGGGACAGTTGACAGAGACTGGTGCTGGCTATACATTCTTCTGGATAGGCTGCACTGAAGCAGAGCGGCGTGAGGCAGGAGTTTGCTTTGCCATTAAATCCAACTTGGTCAGTAAGCTGGCTGCACTTCCCAAAGGCGTCAGTGACCGCCTGATGACGCTGCGCCTGCCTCTTCCACGAAAACACTTTGCCACACTCATCAGTGCCTATGCCCCCACGATGATGAACACAGACGATGTGAAGGAGAGGTTCTCTGAAGACCTGAACGCTACCATCGCGGCAGTGCCCAGGGGAGACAAGCTCATCATCCTCGGTGACTTCAATGCCACTGATCACAAGTCATGGGAAGGAGTCCTCGGCAAACATGGCATGGGCAGCTGTAACAGCAATGGCACCCTTCTGCTGGAGACCTGTGCGGCACATGAGCTCTTGATCACCAACTCAGTTTTCAGCCTCCCAAAGCGCAACAGGACCTCATGGATGCATCCCCGCTCAAGACACTGGCACCTACTGGACTATGTCATTGTGAAGCAAAGGGACAGACAGGATGTCAGGGTTACAAAGGCGGTGTGCGGTGCAGAGTGCTGGACTGACCATAGGCTCCTTGTGTCTAAGCTGAACATCAAGATCCATCCTCCCAGAAGGCCTCAAGGTTCCAAACTTCCAAAGCGCTTGAACGTTTCCAGGCTCACCAATGCCTCTGTGAAGCAATCCCTGACTGAAGAGCTCACCAGCAAACTGCAGGACCTGAAACCCTCAGGGAACCTCGAGGAGGACAGGGCTGCGTACAGAGACACCATCTACACTGCTGCTCTCAATGCAGGCAACAGGACTGGTTTGATGAGAACGATGATCACATCAGAGATCTTCTCCAGGAGAAACATCGTCTGCACAAAGCCCACCTCAGTGATCCAACATCCTCTCAAAAACAGTCTGCCCTCAAGAACATCAAAGCAACCATCCAGCGGGAGCTGCGTCAGATGCAGGACAACTGGCTCTGCCGAAAATCTGACGAGATCCAGTCCTATGCAGACCAGAATGACAACAAGAAGATCTCCTCCTCTCCTCAGTGCTGATGGCAGCACACTGGTCACAGACAGAGAGAAGATCCTTGAGCGCTGGGCTGAGCACTTCCATGGTGTTCTCAACCGCCCCTCAGCAATTAATGACGAAGCCATTGCACACCTCCCTTGACGAACCACCAACGGAAGCTGAGGTCATCAAAGCCATCAGAGGACTTCTAAATGGCAAAGCACCTGGTGCTGATGCAATTCCAGGAGAAATCTACACAGCTGGTGGACTACCTCTGGTAGACCTATTCTGAACCATGTGGAACCAAGGGAAGCTGCCACAGGAGTTCAAAGACGCCTCCATCGTCCATCTATACAAATGCAAGGGCAACAGACCTACTGCAACAACCACCGCGGCATTGCTCTGCTGTCTGTAGCAGGAAAGATCCTGGCCAGAATTCTGCTAAACCGCCCGACGGTACATCTCGAACACGAAGACCTCCTACCGGAGAGCCAATGCGGATTCAGGCAGGGTCGTGGTACAGTCGACATGATCTTCGCCGCTCGCCAACTCCAAGAGAAGTGCCAAGAACAGAACGTCACTCTATACTCCACCTTTATAGATCTGACGAAGGCTTTCGACAATGTCAGCCGAGAGGGCCTCTGGAAGATATTGGCCAAGTTTGACTGCTCTAACATCTTCATAAACATGGTCCGTGAATTCCATGATGGAATGAAGGCACAAGTCCAGGACAACGGGGCATCATCTGAGCCTTTCCATGTGGAAATTGGAGTCAAACAAGGCTGTGTTCTGGCACCCACTCTGTTCAGTATGATGTTCAGCCATGCTGACAGATGCTTTCCGGTCTGGGGACATGGGGATAGACCTGCGCTACCGCACTGATGGCAAGCTGTTTAATCTGCGAAGACTCCAGGCAAAGACAAAAGTACAGACCACCAAGGTTCACGACTTCCTCTTTGCGGACGACTGTGCCCTGAATGCTTCCAACGAGCTGAAAATGCAACTGAGCATGAACAACTTTGCCACAGCATGCTTAGACTTTGGACTCACCATCAGTACAAAGAAAACAGAGGTTATGCATCAACTTGCTCCTGGAGACCCGTACACTGAGCCCCTCGTCAGTGTAAATGGTGAAGACCTCAAAGCTGCTGAAAAGTTTGTCTACCTGGGTAGCACCTTGTCACGCATGGGCAACATCGACGAGGAGGTCATGCATAGGATAGCGCATGAAAGTGCTGCATTTGGCCGACTGCGCAGTTTTATCTGGGAGCGCAGAGGGCTTAGCCTACGGACCAAACTTAAGGTCTACTGTGCTGTTGTCCTACCCGCCATGCTGTATGCCTGTGAGACATGGACTGTATACAGCCGGCATGCTAAACAGCTTAACGCCTTCCACATGAGATCCCTCAGGAGGCTGCTCAACATCAGGTGGCAGGACAAGATCCCAGACACTGAGGTCCTCCACAGGGCTGAGATGCAGAGCATCTGTGCCATCCTCAAGCGTTCCCAGCTGAGATGGGCTGGCCATGTCTGCCGCATGTCAGATGAACGCCTACCAAAAATGCTCCTGTACGGTGAACTGCACCATGGAAAGCGCTCACGCGGTGGACAGCGGAAACGCTTTAAGGACACCCTGAAGGCCAGTCTCAAGGGCTGTGGTCTGGACCCTGAGACCTGGGAAGCCGATGCCCAACACCGTTCAAACTGGCGCTCTGCAGTCTGGCATGGTGTAGCAGACTTCGAGGAAAAACGCATCCATGAAGCCGGACAGAAGCGACAGCTCCGCAAGACCAGAGACAGTTCCTCCCTCTCAGCCAGCCGCCCCCCAGCCATAACCTGCCCTCACTGCAGCCGGTCATTCCGCGCAAGGATTGGCCTCATCAGCCATCTTCACACACACAAATCAACGTGAAGTTACCTGGTCATCTTTGAAAACGAAGGACGAACATGGTATGCATGCAAAATTAGCTAAAAAAAAAATAAAAAAAAGTTAGAATACTAAAAGTTAGCATGTGTCAAGTACCAAGTTATATGACTATGAAGTGTATGCATGCAAAATTAGCTTAAAAAAAAAAAACTAAAATAAAAAAAGTTAGCATGTGTCAGGTACCATGTTATATGACTCTGAAGTGTATGTATGCAAAATTAGCAAAAAATAAAAAATAAAGTTAGCATACTATTAGTTAGCATGTGTCAAGTACCAAGTTGTATGACTGTGTAATGTATGCATGCAAAAAAAAAAAAACTAAAATAAAAAAAGTTAGCATGTGTCAGGTACCATGTTATTTGACTCCGAGGCGTTTGCCTTCCAAATGCTTGTTTAGTGGCCAACACTACTGCAGTGTTGATATTTGCAGTTAAAAGAGACAGTCGTGTGGTTGAAAATGCAAAGTTTAGGGCAGAATTACGTAGAATATGTTTTGTTACTAATAACACAAAGCTGTGTTCAGATAGTTTAGCATATATTGACAGATACATTGATATGACAAGGACTTGCCTTTATAAGTTGTTCATCCGTCAAACTTATTAGTTTCCTTACTTTCTGTATTATTTCCTGTCCAGCATTTTTATTTTTGTTTTCCACTTCCTGTTTGCCTCCGCCGCGTCTCTTGTCTTGTCCCTCACCTGTCCCTAATTGGCGATCAGAACGCACCTGTCTTCTGGACTGGACTGGAGCATTTTGCCAAGTTTGCTTCCATGCTGCATAGGGTTCCCTATAGGGAAGGGTACCGTTCACATTTGGACCAATGCCGTACAGATTTCCGGTACCTGGGAATCGATACCGGCACCAATGTTTTATATTTTTGTGTTAATAAATGTTTGCAGTAAAAATATTTTTAAAAATGTATGTAAAATGTGTCCAGTTGTTGTCTGGTTACATTTAAGTCTAATTTGCAATGCAGTTGCACTTCCAAGACATTAGATGGCAGTACTGTATAGGCTAAGCCTAATGTGTTATGTTGCGCCTTACATAGTGTTTATACTTTAAGTATTGTACTCATTAAATCAGCTGTTTGAGTTTAATATTCATCTTATTTGTAGTTTTTATCACCTAATTTGGAGGTGTTGAAATCACCATGTAAAGTTTCTAACGCTAATAGTAGTCTGTCTATGGCAATTTCAATGTAAATTAGCATCAGGCTAGCGCATTTTGGAAGAGTGGAGCCTTACTTTATGTTTGAGCATGTTCTACCAAGAATTATTGCTGGTGTTGAAAATTGCAACTTTGCTTCGAGGGGGTTTGGCTGAGTCCGTCCTGAGTCTTGCTTGAGTGATTGACGCAACCGGATGTGACGTCACGTTCAACAAAAGATGTCAAAATATGGCACAGTTTGATTTTACGTGAATCGATACCTTGTAGTACCGACAGAATTTGGCCGGTGCCTATAAAAGTACCCATTCTGCACCCATCCCCAGTTCCCTGTGCCTTTTGCTTTGCACCTAATCATGCAACTTTCCCCTCTGCTTCCTGTACACTTCCCTGCTGCACTAATTCTTTTTTTTTTTATACATAAATACATTGTACCTGCACTTCTCCTGTCGTCTCTGCACCCTGGGGTCCAGGCCAACAGCGCCACACCGAAACGTAACACCAATCCCCTTGAACTCTCCGAATGTTACCAGTTAATGAAACACCAAAACTATTTCGAATTGACGAATAAAACCGAAAAATAATAAATAATAATAAATTAATTAATTAAAATTATATCAATATTTAAAAAATTCTGTGATTAAATAAAGCTGCAAACTTCGAAGCGTGAGGGGTGACTGTGGTCCTCACACTACAAAGGGGTCCCCACAAGGTTTAATTTAAACATTGTCACACACACACACACACACACACACATACCCACACATACACACACACATACACTCACATGCACACACTGAGTCCCCACAAGTTCATTCCTCTTTTTAGAAAGCGATAATGATGCATGTTTCCCATCTGAAAGAAGTCATTAATGGCTGACCCAGATTTAAATGAAGGATATCAAAGTGCCGCCTTCCTCCTGCCCACTCATGGGCATCACCTCGTTAAGGCGGCAGGAACATTAATTAATCATGCGTCCACACAGCACTACAACTTAAACAGCACATACATAACACTCCTTAAAAAGGGCCAAAAATGCATCTTTTATTATTTGTTGTTAGCAATCACGCCCAGGAAACCCAGGAAAATAAACACATTCTCACCTGAATATGTCTGAAAAATGTGCTTAGTTTTGTAGTTTTCAACTAAAGTGAAGACTATTTATGGATGAATGTTTTTAAGACCGTACATTTTTTTAAATCATGTTTTCCATATCAGTGAAAGAATGACTGGTGGATTACAATTAAAACTTTTAAGAACAATTAAGAGCAGGGCAAATATTTTGACTCGGGGGCCACATTGAGAGAAAAAAATGTGTCTGGGGGGGCCAATGTGTGTGTGTGTATAAATGATATTTACACATTTAGCTGTAAAAATCTGCTGTACAGTATGTGAGTTTGGGTCCCTTTTTTTCAGGAACACTAATACCAAAAGTCACAATGTCCGATGACAGACCACCTCAAAAAAACGGAATGGATTTTTACAGTTTTTTACTGTATGGGACACCCAAAATGTACATGAAAATTAAAAAAAGTGGGATTTATAATATTAACTATGAACAATAAAACACAGAATATTTACAACGTATGAACGTCGCTCCTCTTTTACGTGGAATTTACAATAATAACTATGAACAGTAAAACACTGGATATTAACAACATATGAATGTTGCTCTTTTGTGGGATTTACAATATTAACTATGAACAATAAAACACTGAATATTAACAACATATGAACATCGCTCCTCTTTTACGTGGGATTTACAATATTAACAATGAACAATAAAACACTGAATATTAACAACATATGAACGTCGCTCCTCTTTTACGTGGGATTTACAATATTAACTATGAACAATAAAACACTAAATATTAACCACAAATGAACATCGGTCCTCTTTTACATGGAATTTAAAATATTAACTATGAACAATAAAACACAGAATATTTACAACGTATGAACGTCGCTCCTCTTTTACGTGGAATTTACAATAATAACTATGAACAGTAAAACACTGGATATTAACAAAATATGAATGTTGCTCTTTTGTGGGATTTACAATATTAACTATGAACAATAAAACACTGAATATTAACAACATATGAACGTCGCTCCTCTTTTACATGGGATTTACAATATTAATTATGAACAATAAAACACTAAATATTAACCACAAATGAACATTGATCCTCTTTTACGTGGAATTTACAATATTTACTATGAACAATAAAACACTGAATATTAACAAAATATGAACGTTGCTCCTCTTTTACGTGGGATTTACAATATTAACTATGAACAATAAAACACTGAATATTAACAACATATGTACGTTGCTCCTCTTTTACGTGGGATTTACAATATTAACTATGAACAATAAAACACTGAATATTACCAACATATGAACGTCGCTCCTCTTTTACGCTGCCAGCCGTCTATCACCCCGAAGGGGAATCAAGCGGTGGTGAAGGCGTGGGGTGGGGGTGGGGGTGGGGGTGTGTATATGCCCATTGTATTGGGTGTGTTGATGTAGTGTCCATAGGCCTGGGGCCGTTCTACATGCAAGCAAAAGTTCGACTCCAGGTGTCGTTGAGGTGGGAGGGAGGTCAAAAGCGTCCATCATTGAGGAGTCCTCGGGGGGATGTTTTCAGAACAGCATACTCCAGTTGTTGCATCAAGGCTATTCGAGAGAGTCAAATCATAGATTAGGATTTTGTTTTTCCGCGAACAGACATTACAATGGCTTGTCTGTTCTATTCCATGCCGGCCCTCATATCCAATTTTCCCCTTTCAATCAACTTTTCCATGATGTGATCCATCTTGCGATTCAGTTCAGAAATCGCCCCAGACTGTGATCCCACAGCCCGGCCCAATCCTTCCATTGCGACGAACAGCCTTTGGGCTCCTTGAGTGGCTGCCATCGTCTTACGAATTTGACGATACACCAGAGCAATGCCCAGCCCAATCAGCAGGTGGCCCGTGATCACGGTTCTAAATAGGTAGATGTCTTCCACGTCCTCGATGGAAAGGACTGAGAGGCACATGATTCTCCATTTATCCCAGGAATCTCTCATGTACCCTGCAGCAATGGTTCCATCAGGGCAGCCAGGCTCCCCAGAACCTCTTTTCCTCGTTGAAAAGATTTTGTCAATTGAGTCGAGAGTCCAGCTGATCATTTCCATGTTTGATGTTTAGATTTGGAGGACAGTGCAAAGAAAGAGGTTTCAAAAAAGTGTAGACAGGACAAAACAAAGAGAGCAAGCATACCAACATATGAACGTCGCTCCTCTTTTACGTGGAATTCACAATATTAACTATGAACAGTTAAACACTGGATATTGACAACATATGAACGTCGCTCTTTTGTGGGATTTACAATATTAACTATGAACAGTTAAACACTGGATATTGACAACATATGAAGGTCGCTCTTTTGTGGGATTTACAATATTAACTATGAACAATAAAACACTAAATATTAACCACAAATGAACATCGCTCCTCTTTTACGTGGCATTTACAATATTTACTATGAACAATAAAACAGAATATTAACAACATGTGAATGTTGCTCCTCTTTTACGTGAGATTTACAATATGAACTTTTGAACAATAAAACACATAATATAAACATCATATGGGGACGGCGTGGTGCAGTTGGGAGAGTGACCGTGCCAGCAACCTGAGGGTTCCTGGTTCAATCCCCACCTTCTACCAACCTCGTCACGTCTGTGTGTGTTGTTGGGTCGTAGTTAGGGCCTTGCATGGCAGCTCCCTCCATCAGTGTGTGAATGTGTGTGAATGTATGTGTCAATGGGTGAATGTGGAAATAGTGTCAAAGCGCTTTGAGTACCTTGAAGGTATGAAAGCGCTATACAAGTATAACACATTTACCATTTACCATATGAACGTCGCTCCTCTTTTACGTGGGATTTACAATATTAACTATGAACAGTAAAACACTGAATATTAACAACATTGTCAGGGTTGCCCCTGACAGTTTGGTTGTGTTTTTAGTTTTTCCTCTATTAGTTGTATTTCCTGTCAGCGCTCTTGTTTTGGTTCTGTTTCCTGTTTGTCTTCCTGAGTGCTTTTTCCCCTCAGCTGTGGCTGATTGGCACGTGGCCACACCTGGTGCCAGTCAGCCAGCTGCCTATTTAAACCTGTCCTGCCCTCCAGTCACTGCTGGATATTTGTCATTATAATACATGTCACTTCTACCTGTCACTATTTGTCATTGTAGCTCTGTCTACTTTTGTCCACTCCGCTCAAGTCATAGTTCCTTCGTGTCACAGTAAGTGTTTTTGTTTCTTGTCCACAGTTAGCCTTTGTGCTATTTTAGTTCATAGCCTAGTTTGTTCTCCGCCTTGTGCGCGCCTTTTGTTTGTTCCCTTTTGTTTGTTTTTTGCCAAAGTCTTTAATTAAATCATGTTTTCTCGCACTATGCCTGCCATCATCTCTGCATCTTGGGGTTCGTCACCAACAAACTTTGACAGAATAATCCAGCCTAACACAAACCTCGCAGAGATGCCCATGGCAGAGAGGCTTAACAAGGCTTTAGAACTAATGGCTAATTTAAAGAAAAGTTTGGCCGCTTTTCAAGCCCTCTACCACCCACCCCTGTCGTCTGTGGGCCTATCTGGGGACGTCTGGGATCCGTCCCTTGGGGGGGGGGGGGGGGGGGGGGGGGTTATGCGTGGCTGTGCAGCTGGGGAGGCACAGCTACTCACCCCAGTGGGTCTGCAAGAGATGGCGCCATCCTCTCCGGTGGGCCAGCAGGGGTCTCCACCACCCTCTCCGGTGGGGCAGCAGGGGTCTCCACCATCCTCTCCGGTGGGCCAGCAGGGGTCTCCACCACCCTCTCCGGCGGGCCAGCAGGGGTCTCCACCACCCTCTCCGGTGGGCCAGCAGAGGGCGCCGCCACCATCGTCTCCGGTGGGTCCTCCCACGCCGGCGGTCGAGCCGCCTCGCCAATTGCCGTGGCGTTCAACACGCCGTCGCCACCTGACTCTTCCCCGCTGGTTGCGGGGACACTTGGCCTGGCGGCCCACCTCCTTGTCCTCCCTCCACCCTCCCTTGACTTTGGACTGTTTTTTTTTTTGTTTTTTTTGTGGGGGGGGGGGTTGTCTAAGAACGTCTGGTATCCGTTATGGGAAGGGGGCTACTGTCAGGGTTGCCCCTGACAGTTTGGTTGTGTTTTTAGTTTTTCCTCTATTAGTTGTATTTCCTGTCAGCGCTCTTGTTTTGGTTCTGTTTCCTGTTTGTCTTCCTGAGTGCTTTGTCCCCTCAGCTGTGGCTGATTGGCACGTGGCCACACCTGGTGCCAGTCAGCCAGCTGCCTATTTAAACCTGTCCTGCCCTCCAGTCACTGCTGGATTATTGTCATTATAATACTTGTCACTTCTACCTGTCACTATTTGTCTACTTTTGTCCACTCCTCTCAAGTCATAGTTCCTTCGTGTCACAGTAAGTGTTTTTGTTTCTTGTCCACAGTTAGCCTTTGTGCTATTTTAGTTCATAGCCTAGTTTGTTCTCCGCCTTGTGCGCGCCCTTTGTTTGTTCCCTTTTGTTTGTTTTTTGCCAAAGTCTTTAATTAAATCATGTTTTCTCGCACTATGCCTGCCATCATCTCTGCATCTTGGGGTTCGTCACCAACAAACTTTGACAAACATATGAACATCGCTCCTGTTTTACGTGGGATATAAAATATTAACTATGAACAATAAAACAATAATTGACAACAATACGATTAATTCATTTGATGTTATTGAAAAAACAACAACATCAAAACGTTGCAAATTTTTCCGCAAATTAATTTTTGGCCTGGACAATCACAAAAAAAATCTTGCAATATAATACAGGGACTGCAAATGTCCAAGAATCTTCCTTTTTTTTACAAACCCCGTTTCCATATGAGTTGGGAAATTGTGTTAGATGTAAATATAAACGGAATACAATGATTTGCAAATCCTTTTCAACCCATATTCAATTGAATGCACTACAAAGACAAGATATTTGATGTTCAAACTCATAAACTTTTTTTTTTTTTTGCAAATAATAATTAACTTAGAATTTCATGGCTGCAACACGTGCCAAAGTAGTTGGGAAAGGGCATGTTCACCACTTTGTTACATGGCCTTTCCTTTTAACAACACTCAGTAAACGTTTGGGAACTGAGGAGACACATTTTTTAAGCTTCTCAGGTGGAATTATTTCCCATTCTTGCTTGATGTACAGCTTAAGTTGTTCAACAGTCGAACGTTAGCATGATAACATCGGAAAAGTAAGCATACTTTTGGGATAATGGCGAAGTTGGTAGAGTGGCTGTGCCAGCAATCGGAGTGTTGCTGGTTACTGGGGTTCAATTCCCACCTTCTACCTTCCTAGTCACGTCCGTTGTGTCCTTGGGCAAGACACTTCACCCTTTGCCTCTGATGGCTGCTGGTTAGCGCCTTGCATGGCAGCTCCCGCCATCAGTGTGTGAATGTGTGTGTGAATGGGTGAATGTGGAAATACTGTCAAAGCGCTTTGAGTACCTTGAAGGTAGAAAAGCGCTATACAAGTACAACCCTGTTATCATTTAAGTATCAAATCCATGAATTTTAGGTTTTAATGGTTAAAATGAGCTAAAATGCTAGCATTAAAAACAATAGCATGCAAATGTTAGCATGATAACATCAAAAAAGTTAACATACATCTAAGATAGTACTAAGGATCAAATTCATGCTATTTAAGTCTGAATGAGTAAAAATAGTTAACATGCTAGCATAAAACATTAGCATGCTAATGTTAGCATGATAACATCAAAAAAGTTAGCATACTTGTAAGATAGTACAAAGGATCAAATCCATGATATTAAGGTCTGAATGAATACAAATAGTTAAAATGCTAGCATAAAACATTAGCATGCTAATGTTAGCATGATAACATAAAAAAAATAGCATACTTCTACTAAGATAGCACAAAGGATCAAATCAATGATTTTTAAGTTTAATTTATTAAAATGAGCTAACACGATAGCATAAAACATTAGCATGCTAACGTTAGCATGATGACATCAGAAAAGTTAGCACAATTCTGATATTCTTACAAGTCGTGAGAGCAAAAAATGGAGTCTTACACCCAAAAAATCCACACAATAATTTAATCAAATCAAGTACAGGCTAGGAAAAAAAAAAAGAAAGGCAATTGTAGAGAAGAAACAAAGCATTTAGCTTCTTAAATAATGACATGTTTACAGTTATTGTACAGTCTCATCAGCAGTTGAGTCACGCTAGATGTGTCAGGTATTAATATTCAAGGTGAGAGTTGGACTTCATCCTATAGAGGACTCAGGGTGGGACTATCTGATATTGTACAGTATATGTTCATGTGATGGCAATACAGGAAGTATACACCCTTAGGGAAACCCTGCTTACAGTGTCATCTTTGTAACATTGCTCATAATTCAAATGTTTTTTTTACTGTATGCAACATGTTGTCATGGTAACTGCTGTGTACATACTACCTGACGCAAATGCTAGATCAGCCCTTACTCACTTGTATGACGCAATTAGCTTTCAGCTAAACAAGCATCCAGAGGGGGGATTTCAACCATGCTGAGCTTAAAGTAGTACTGCCCAAATTCCATTAGCACGTAAAATGTGCCACCTGAGGTGTAAACACCCTGGATAAAGTCCACTCTAACATAAAGCAGAGCTATAGGGCCATATAATTACCATACCTTGCCTTCTCAGATCACATGTCCCTGCTCATGACACCAGCATACACCCCCCTCAGGAAAAAAGCTCCCCCAACAACAAGGACTGTTCAAACGTGGCCAGATGGAGCTACGGAGCAGTTGCAAGACTGCTTTGATAGCACCGACTGGGACATCTTTGCACACCAGGACCTGGAAATGTACTCCTCGTCTGTTTTAGTAGACTGACCATACGTCCTCTTTTCCCCGGACATGTCCTCTTTTGCGAGCCTGTCCGGGCGGAGTTTCTTAAATGCCTCAAATGTCCGGCATTTTGAGTTTGGGTTGCCGCTGCGTGTATTTTCAATGTACGTCCAGTGTTAAGAAGGGGTTAAAAACCAAACAAATTGTGAAGGTGTGCGCGCAGCAGCATTCGTGAGGGAGGGGCGGCGACACAGAGCGAGAGAGTTATGATAAACGCGCATGCGTCGCTAGGCTCTGCTTTTTATCGATAGATTTATCAGATTTAATCTGTTATTATCTATAGCAGGGGTGTCAAAAGTGTGCCCCGGAGGCCATTTGCAGCCCACAGCTAATGTTTTAAAGGCCCACGGCACATTCTAAAAATACTATTAAAATAAACAAAAACATAACAAAAGTGAAATAAAAAAGCTTAAATGTGAAATGTAATTTTAGAAAAAGTTGCAATGTTGACTAATAAAACAAAGATGTTTTTTTTTCTTTCAAACTGTCATTGCTCAAAACATAATTTTGAATCAAAATCAATGTTATTATGAATTATTGACCTATCCAAGGTTCCGATTACTTCACATCAATTAATCCACTTGGACAAATATTTTTGGTGGAAGATTTTGCATATTTTGTGTTTGCCGTATTGTTTGACAAAAAAGGGCGGAAAACAAACAAACAAAAAAACAACATAAATAAATACAACATTTTGAAATGAGGAATAGATTTGAAGTTGATGTAGACTCCAGAGATTTAAGCGTTAAATATAAAATGTATGTATGCCCTGGCACACCATTATCATAATTTCATGACCGAAGCAAAAACTTCTTACACTTTTATTCTGAAATAAATACACCTACAACTTATTAAATAAAAACATAGAAAAAACTACCAGCAGCGGTAAAGTTTAGATCCATGACGGAAAGAAGAAAGTGAATGAATGTTTATAACTGAATACATACGTATACAAATACATACAGTATGTATACAAATTTGTTTTCTTTTTTTATTATTTTTTAATGAATTAAGTAACGTTTATGACAACCTTTTTCCAAAACACAATATAGAATGTGAGATATAACAGGATAATGCATGCGTTTATCACTTTTTTTCAAAACGCTTACAAAAAAGTGGGGCCCCAAAAATTTACTGTGGGACCCCATTTTTATGACTTGATGGGACCCTGGGACCCCATTTTGAAAATTCCTAGCGCCAACACTGCTGTCAACAGAGGAAAAAAAATGCTTTATTTAAATAAGTATATTATTTATAAAGCAAGTTCGAGTATCATTGGCCAATTTTCACCAAGTCCCGGCCTTGGCGTGCTGCCCGCCTTGGCACGCATATATGTGTCCTCTTTTTGGGATTTCAGAATATGGCCAGCCTAGTTTTAGGCTACATCACACAGTCACAGTGGACAGGTGTATCCGGGTGTACCCTAACCAGAAACCCTGGATGACCAGAGTGGTCAAAATCCCTGTTGAAGAAAAGAAAAAGAGCTTTCAGAAATGGAGACGAGGCACTCTACAAGGCGTCAAGAATCCGTTTGGACAAAGGCATTAGGAGGGCTAAAGCGACATACAAGCAGAAGATTGAGGGTCGCTTCAGCAGTAATAACACAAGGCAGATGTGGCAAGCGGTCCAACACATCACCAACTACAAAACCAGCAACCGCGCCGCAGCCAGAGGGGACGCTTCATCGGCTGAGGAGTTAAACCACTTCTTTACTCGTTTTGAGGTGGAGACACCGGAAGCCTCACCACAGCCACCAGTGCACGGCAGCGACATCCTCACGGTGCAGGTGCAGGAGGTCAGGCGCACACTGCGAGCTGTAAACCCAAGGAAAGCGGCGGGACCAGATGGTGTTACAGGAAGGGTTCTGAAGGACTGTGCGGACCAACTGGCGAATGTCTTTACTAAGATATTCAACCAGTCCCTATCACAGGGCGTGATTCCACCTTGCCTAAAGTCCTCCACAATAATCCCCCTGCCAAAGAAGGTAAACGCCAGCAGCCCAAATGACTACCGGCCAGTAGCTCTTACACCAACCATCATGAAGTGTTTTGAGAAACTGGTCCGAAGCCATATCACCGCTTTCATACCACCTACACTCGACCCTCACCAGTTTGCATATAGAGCAAACCGATCTACAGAGGATGCCATAGCAACAGTTCTCCATTCCACACTTACACATCTGGAAAAGCCAAGAAGCTATGTCAGGCTGCTCTTCATTGACTTCAGTAGTGCCTTTAACACCATTCTGTCAAGCAGACTGATTACCAAGCTGCTGGAGTTAGGCCTGTCTCAACAGATCTGTTACTGGATCAAGGACTTTCTAACGGACCGCCCTCAGAGTGAAGGTCGGACACCATCTTTCCTCAACCCTCAGCGTCAGCACCGGTGCCCCACAGGGCTGTGTTTTGAGCCCCTTGCTTTTCAGTCTTTACACCCATGACTGTATTCCCATCCATCTTAGCAATTACATCATCAAATTTGCAGATGATACTACAGTGGTGGGGCTCATCAAGGAAGGGGACGAGACTGCCTATAGAGAAGAGGTGAAGGCACTGTCAGACCACTATGCCAAAACAACCTCATTCTCAATCCCACAAAGACTAAGGAGCTGATTGTTGATTTCAGGAAAAAAATCACTGAGCCCATCCAGCCCATCTACATCATGGGAGAGGAGGTGGAAAGGGTCTCAGAGTGCAAGTTCCTGGGTGTGAACATCTCAAGCAACATGACCTGGAAAAGCAACACCACTGCACTCCAGAAAAAAGGTCAGCAAAGACTGTATTTTCTGAGAAGGCTGAGGAAAATAGATCTGGCTGATAAACTGCTCCTGTCCTTCTATCGCTGCTCCGTTGAGTCAATACTGACCTACGGCATCTCCGTGTGGTTTTCTAGCTACACGGTGGCAGAGAGAAAGAGATTACAGCGGGTCATAAACGCGGCCCAGAGGATCACTGCATGTCCTCTTACATCTCTAGAGGAGCTGTATAAGAGACACTGCAACAGGAGCGCAAACAGCATCTTCGGGGACTCATCCCACCCAGGTCACCACTGGCTTGAACTCTTGCCCTCAGGGAGGCGCTATAAGAGCATCAAAGCAAGGACAAATAGATTGAAAAACAGTTTCTATCCTAGAGCTGTTACTGCCCTAAACTCTGCACGTACCTGAACACTCACCACTTTATTAACTTGCTTACCTCTGATAGAGATCTACTGTGCAATATGTTTTTAGCATTTTATTATGTTTTTACATTTTAAATTGTTCTATTATTGTTTGTTGTCTTAAGACTATTTTATGTAGGTTGTTTTAAAAGCACTGAGCTGGATTGCTGTCCAATTTCGTTGTTTCCATACAATGACAATAAAGGTATTCTGATTCTGAAAATACTGTTGTAATATTTTTCCCCAAGCATTGAGAAAAAAGGATGTGAGAGAGCAAAAAAACAGAAAGGCTCAGTTGAACTTCGACGTAAATCAATGACAACATTGCCAAAATCAGAAAACAAAGCCAAATATTTAAAAAGATATGCACTTTCCAGTTTTGTCCAATCTCCTTATTTTACTGCAACTGTACCAACATTTTAAATATAATAAAAATGTACATCCATAAATGTCTGCTAGCACAACATTTGATGGCATTTTAAAAGTCGACCTTTCTTCTTCTGTTGGCAACACTATTTTTAATTATTTGAAGAAAACATTTTGTTATTCATAATCAGGCTTCTCTGACCTTTTTTTTTTAAATTATTTTTTAAAAAGATATTGGACTTGGATTAAATTTCAGTTTTTGCATTAGTTTTTCAACAAGAAGGCAGCTTTATTTATATTCTTACATGATACTTCTTAGCTAAACTTCACTTTTAGAACAAAGCAATAACTACAAATAATAATACAATCATTATTTGAATCGTTTTTAATTATATAACAATACAATTATTGTTATTGGTAGTAAAATAGTAATTATGTAATAATAATAATATAGTATATTTTCAAACAATATTAATTGTATAATCAATAAAAAATAACACACACAAAAATAATTATTAATATAATAAAAATCATTACATATTATTAACAGTTTTATTTGAGTAATAATTATACTTATTTGATAGTAATCATATATAATAGTTAATATATTAATATAACATAACTTACATTAACAACAATTATAATTGTATTATTTTCATAATTTATAATATACTTATTATTGTTGGAATAATAATATACTATACTAATATATATATATATATATATATATATATATAAATATATATATATATATATATATATATATATATATATATATATATATATATATATATATATATATATATATATATATATATATATATATTTATCATTCAAATATTGGAAATAGTTGTGTTTTCTGTCCATTTTTCTTCCATACAAAAAAATTTATTTTTAAGTTTCAGGGTAAGACAAAAATCAAGGCGATTTTAGATGTGTGGCAGCATTTTATATTAGTAATATTTATACTTATTTGATATTAATTATATATAATAATTAATATATGAATCATATAAAATTACTATTACATTTACAACAGTTATTATAATTGTATTATTTTTTATAATTTATAATATACTTACTATTTTTGGAATAATAATATACTATACCAATGAAAATAAAAAAATATATAAATATTATTCAAATATTGGAAATAGTGGTGTTTTCTGTCCATTTTCCTTACATACAAAAAATTAGATTTTTAAGTTTCAGGGTAAGACAGAAATCTAAGTGATTTTAGATGTGTGGCAGCATTTAAAACGTTGAAAGGCAAAAAGAAAAACATTCCTTTAGTCTATTAAGAGACACAAAGGTGACATGTAAAACCATGCATTCACTGAAACACCATACATGTCTTGCATGGTATCATAAAATATCATATACTGTACATACAACTATGAAAGGTCAGGACAGAATTTCCTGTTTCAAAATCAGAGACCTGGACTTAATAAATACATCCTGTATTGCCATAACATTAACTTGACATGAATTACAAAGAATATCATGTTTAACAAACTTAGATGAAGAAACTGTGGAAAGTCTGCCTCAAACTGGGGCGTTACATCTAGAATATGAAACTAAATCATTGTTGTAGGGCTGTTATTATAATGCTAGTTATTATTATTTAACTACGGGCAACATTATCAAGGGGCGCCACAAGGATGAGGGGGAAAAATCAATATACAGTGGAACCTCGATTTACCAACACGTCTATTTGGGAACGTCTCGGTTGACCAACTTTTAGATTGCGCCAAATATGCCTGTGTGCTTTATTCAGCCATTTTGTGTCCTGCTGGCAGCCATTTTGTGTTTGTGTTGAAGAGATTGGGAAAGCCGGTTTCATACTACAGCAAGTTTTTAATTGTGATGAGAACGCTTATGGAAAAAGATACCAAATCAGACTTACTTCCCGGCTATACCTTTTCGTTTAGCGGCGTCTCTTCCAAAGAACATGGCCCCTTCTCCTAGCCCCCTCCCTTCTCTCTTCTCGTAAGGAGCAGCTCAAGATAGGACTTTTGCGGATGTTAATGTACTGTAATCGGATTTTACTTATCAAAATGTTTATTATTGTAGAAATGTTGTTGTTAAAATTAAGGATTTTTGGGATTTCAGATTGTTTGTGAGGGCACCATAGGAACTTTTGTGTGTGTGCTTGTGTTAGCAGAGCATTGCATACAGCACAGTTCAGTTTGTCGTTGTTGATTTGGCTTGTTAATAAAGACATAATTGATTAATCACCTCCTTGTTATGTTTGTTTGTTATACAGTTCTGTATAACACTCTATATTGTGCTCAAACCTTCACTACTATAAGGACTTTTGTCAAAGATGGAACCCATTATTCATATTTATATTGTTTCTTATGGAGAAATGTCATTATTCGAACTTTTCAATTTACGAACACTGATCAAAAACCAATTACCGTATTTTTCCAACTAAATGTGACTTTTTTTTAATTCCATATATTAGCCACACTGGATTATAAACCGCAGATGTATATATGTTGTAAATTAAGTTATTTACACTGAAAAATTTTGTAAATGTTTATTTACATACCTTAATTGTTTCTAAACGGTGTCTGTAACACGGCAGTAAAACAGCTGATCAAACAAAACAGAAGTCATCGTCATGGACACACTAGCTGCGGAAGCTAGCTCTCCAATCAGCTAAACAGACTAATTGGTGAATTTACCAAACTGAAACAATACAAAAAGAATCCCATTGTATGTCAATACTACAAAACCCAAAACCAGTGAAGTTGGCACGTTGTGTAAATGGTAAATAAAAACAGAATACAATGATTTGCAAATCTTTTTCAACTTATATTCAATTAAATAGACTGCAAAGACAATATACTTAACGTTCGAACTGGTAAACTTTTTTTGTTGTTGCAAATATTAGCTCATTTGCAATTTGATGCCCGCAACATGTTTCAAAAAAGCTGTCGCCATCCAAGCAACGTCTTTTTCAAGGACGCCCCTGCTTATTTCAGCAAGACAATGCCAAGCCACATTCTGCACGTGTTACAACAGCGTGGCTTCATAGTAAAACAGTGCGGGTACTAGACTGGCCTGCCTGTAGTCCAGACCTGTCTCCCATTGAAAATGTGTGGCACATTATGAAGCCTAAAATACCACAACAGAGAACCCGGACTGTTGAACAACTTAAGCTGTACATCAAGCAAGAATGGGAAAGAATTCCACCTGAAAAGCTTCAAACATTGGTCTCCTCAATTCCTAAACAACGTTTACTAGAGTGATGATAAAAGGAAAGGCCATGTTACACAGCGGTAAAAATGCCTGTGCCAACTTTTTTGCAATGTGTTGCTGCCACTAAATTCTAAGTTAATGATTATTGTCAGAAATATATTGAGTTATATCTACAGTATATATATCTTGTCTTTGCAGTCTATTCAATTGAATAAAAGTTGAAAAAGATTTGCAAATCATTGTATTCTGTTTTTATTTACCATTTACACAACGTGCCAACTTCACTGGTTTTCGGTTTTGTACTAACACAGACACTCATAATCATGTTAGCATATTAGCTAACACTAACGAAGCTAGCTTCATTACATTACAACAGCACATGCACATATGCATAAAAACACTCCTACAGACATTGTTGTAGTTGTATTGTAAAACTTACAAACGTTGCTTGGCGTGATGAATGAAGAATCCATACGAGTAGAAACGCTACGGAGGACTAGAAGACGGAACGGCACTTGTACTTCCGGGTAAAAGCTTTAAACAGCAGGAATTCAAATTCACCCAGCGGTATCTGCAGCAAGATAGCTCGTTCAAAAGATGGCGTCAAAGCACAAAAACACATCCTTCAAGTGTACGTGTTTAATGAAAACTATTTCCATTGTGGCCGTCAATTAGCCGCGCCATTTTATAAGCCGTTGGGTTCAAAGCGTAGGAAAAAAGTAGCGGCTTATTGTCCGGATTTTAGGGTAAGTTGGTAAATCAAGGTTGCACTGTACTGTATGTGTTTAGCACTCATCAGTAACTCTAATGTTGCACATGCAAAACTATATTTTATAGTGACTTTAGTTTGCAAAAAGTAACAGAAACATCCTTCAGTTGAAGAGAGAAGCGTAAAGGCACAGTGTTTTGTTGTTGTTGTTGTCTACACGTCTGAGACGAGTAACGAGTCGCAGCTGACGGAGGAGAGCTGCTGGGTCATTAAACAGGAAGTTGCAACAAGAAGACGTGTAAAGGCCAATCAGTTATGAGGACACTGAAGACAGACTTGTTATACGGCCAAGAGGTAGACATTCACACAGTAATTCCTACTCACAATGATGACACAAATACAAAAAACAGGTCATCTGTGTGTATTTATATTTGTTTATGTTGATGTTTGCCTCCTTTCAAGCGAGAAAAGGCAAGAACGCAACAAACAAACACAGGCCGCACTTTCAGGAATTCAAAAAGCAGAGTTTGGAAAATAAGTTAACAATATTTGCTCAGTTGATATCGACATTCACTCGTTAAAAAAACAAAACATTGCTGCTTGGTTAGGAGCAGCTTTTAAAAAAAGTACTTAAATACGGTATTGAACAGTGCCTTGGATGGGATGACTCCGCCCACTCCCTTAGTATATGACCTCATAGACAGTGGCTTTCTTGTCTCCCGAGCCCGTCACGATGTACTTGTCATCCACGGAGATGTCGCAGCTCAGCACTGACGAAGACTCCTTGGACTGTCAGGGAGGAAGGAAAACATGTCAGTGTGGAAATCCTTCATGTGCAGAAAACAATCAGTTGCATGTGTTACAGTAGGTCTGCATGGCTTTTGAATGAATCATGTTATTACGGCCGTCAAATGATTCAAATATTTAATCGCGATAATCGCATTGTTCACAGTTAACTCGAAATAATCACGATAATCGCATTGTTCATAGTTATCTTAAAATAATTGCATTGTTCATAGTTAACTCAAAATAATCGCATTGTTCATAGTTAACTCAAAATAATTGCGTTGTTTATAGTTAACTCAAAATAATCGCATTGTTCATAGTTAACTCAAAATAATTGCTTTGTTCATAGTTAACTCAAAATAATCGCGATAATCGCATTGTTCATAGTTAACTCAAAATAATTGCGTTGTTCATAGTTAACTAAAAATAATCCCATTGTTCATAGTTAACTCAAAATAATTGCGTTGTTCATAGTTAACTCAAAGTAATCACGATAATCGCATTGTTCATAGTTAACTCAAAATAATCGCGATAATCGCATTGTTCATAGTTAACTCGAAATGATCACGATAATCACATTGTTCATAGTTAACTCAAAATAATCACGATAATCGCATTAACTCAAACTAATTGCGTTGTTTATAGTTAACTCAAAAATAATCGCATTGTTCATAGTTAACTCAAAATAATTGCGTTGTTCATAGTTAACTAAAAATAATCCCATTGTTCATAGTTAACTCAAAATAATAGCGTTGTTCATAGTTAACTCAAAGTAATCGCGATAATCGCATTGTTCATAGTTAACTCAAAATAATCGCGATAATCGCATTGTTCATAGTTAACTCGAAATAATCACGATAATCACATTGTTCATAGTTAACTAAAAATAATCACGATAATCGCATTGTTCATAGTTAACTCTAAATAATCGCATTGTTCATAGTTAACTCAAAATAATTGCGTTGTTCATAGTTAACTCAAAATAATCGCGATAATCGCATTGTTCATAGTTAACTCAAAATAATACCGTTGTTCATAGTTAACTAAAAATAATCGCATCGTTCATAGTTAACTCAAAATAATCCCATTGTTCATAGTTAACTCAAAATAATTGCTTTGTTCATAGTTAACTCAAAATAATCGCGATAATCACATTGTTCATGGTTAACTTGAAATAATCGGGATAATCGCATTGTTCATGGTTAACTCGAAATAATCACGATAATCACATTGTTCATAGTTAACTCAAAATAATCGCATTGTTCATAGTCAACTCAAAATAATCGTGTTGTTCATAGTCAACTCAAAATAATTGCATTGTTCATAGTTAACTTAAAATAATCGCATTGTTCATAGTTAACTCAAAATAATCCCATTGTTCATAGTTAACTCAAAATAATCGCGTTGTTCATTGTTAACTCCAAATAATCCCATTGTTCATAGTTAACTCAAAATAATTGCGTTGTTCATAGTTAACTCAAAATAATTGCGTTGTTCATAGTTAACTCAAAATAATTGCGATAATCGCATTGTTCATAGTTAACTCAAAAAAATCGCGATAATCGCATTGTTCATAGTTAACTCAAAATAATCGCGATAATCGCATTGTTCATAGTTAACTCAAAATAATTGCGTTGTTCATAGTTAACTAAAAATAATCCCATTGTTCATAGTTAACTAAAAATAATTGCGTTGTTCATAGTTAACTCAAAATAATCGCGATAATCGCATTGTTCATAGTTAACTCAAAATAATCGCGATAATCGCATTGTTCATAGTTAACTCGAAATATCACGATAATCGCATTGTTCATAGTTAACTCAAAATAATCACGATAATCGCATTGTTCATAGTTAACTCAAAATAATCGCTTTGTTCATAGTTAACTCAAAATAATTGCGTTGTTCATAGTTAACTCAAAATAATCGCGATAATCGCATTGTTCATAGTTAACTCAAAATAATACCGTTGTTCATAGTTAACTAAAAATAATCGCATTGTTCATAGTTAACTCAAAATAATCCCATTGTTCATAGTTATCTCAAAATAATTGCGTTGTTCATAGTTAACTCAAAATAATCGCAATAATCGCATTGTTCATAGTTAACTCAAAATAATCGGGATAATCGCATTGTTCATGGTTAACTCGAAATAATCACGATAATCGCATTGTTCATAGTTCACTCAAAATAATCGCATTGTTCATAGTCAACTCAAAATAATTGTGTTGTTCATAGTCAACTCAAAATAATCCAATGTTCATAGTTAACTCAAAATAATTGCGTTGTTTATAGTTAACTCAAAATAATCGCATTGTTCATAGTTAACTCAAAACAATTGCTTCGTTCATAGTTAACTCAAAATAATCGCGATAATCGCATTGTTCATAGTTAACTCAAAATAATTGCGTTGTTCATAGTTAACTAAAAATAATCCCATTGTTCATAGTTAACTCAAAATAATTGCGTTGTTCATAGTTAACTCAAAGTAATCACGATAATCGCATTGTTCATAGTTAACTCAAAATAATCGCGATAATCGCATTGTTCATAGTTAACTCCAAATGATCACGATAATCACATTGTTCATAGTTAACTCAAAATAATCACGATAATCGCATTAACTCAAACTAATTGCGTTGTTTATAGTTAACTCAAAAATAATCGCATTGTTCATAGTTAACTCAAAATAATTGCGTTGTTCATAGTTAACTAAAAATAATCCCATTGTTCATAGTTAACTCAAAATAATTGCGTTGTTCATAGTTAACTCAAAGTAATCGCGATAATCGCATTGTTCATAGTTAACTCAAAATAATCGCGATAATCGCATTGTTCATAGTTAACTCGAAATAATCACGATAATCACATTGTTCATAGTTAACTAAAAATAATCACGATAATCGCATTGTTCATAGTTAACTCTAAATAATCGCATTGTTCATAGTTAACTCAAAATAATTGCGTTGTTCATAGTTAACTCAAAATAATCGCGATAATCGCATTGTTCATAGTTAACTCAAAATAATACCGTTGTTCATAGTTAACTAAAAATAATCGCATCGTTCATAGTTAACTCAAAATAATCCCATTGTTCATAGTTAACTCAAAATAATTGCTTTGTTCATAGTTAACTCAAAATAATCGCGATAATCACATTGTTCATGGTTAACTTGAAATAATCGGGATAATCGCATTGTTCATGGTTAACTCGAAATAATCACGATAATCACATTGTTCATAGTTAACTCAAAATAATCGCATTGTTCATAGTCAACTCAAAATAATCGTGTTGTTCATAGTCAACTCAAAATAATTGCATTGTTCATAGTTAACTTAAAATAATCGCATTGTTCATAGTTAACTCAAAATAATCCCATTGTTCATAGTTAACTCAAAATAATCGCGTTGTTCATTGTTAACTCCAAATAATCCCATTGTTCATAGTTAACTCAAAATAATTGCGTTGTTCATAGTTAACTCAAAATAATTGCGTTGTTCATAGTTAACTCAAAATAATTGCGATAATCGCATTGTTCATAGTTAACTCAAAAAAATTGCGATAATCGCATTGTTCATAGTTAACTCAAAATAATCGCGATAATCGCATTGTTCATAGTTAACTCAAAATAATTGCGTTGTTCATAGTTAACTAAAAATAATCCCATTGTTCATAGTTAACTAAAAATAATTGCGTTGTTCATAGTTAACTCAAAATAATCGCGATAATCGCATTGTTCATAGTTAACTCAAAATAATCGCGATAATCGCATTGTTCATAGTTAACTCGAAATATCACGATAATCGCATTGTTCATAGTTAACTCAAAATAATCACGATAATCGCATTGTTCATAGTTAACTCAAAATAATCGCTTTGTTCATAGTTAACTCAAAATAATTGCGTTGTTCATAGTTAACTCAAAATAATCGCGATAATCGCATTGTTCATAGTTAACTCAAAATAATACCGTTGTTCATAGTTAACTAAAAATAATCGCATTGTTCATAGTTAACTCAAAATAATCCCATTGTTCATAGTTATCTCAAAATAATTGCGTTGTTCATAGTTAACTCAAAATAATCGCAATAATCGCATTGTTCATAGTTAACTCAAAATAATCGGGATAATCGCATTGTTCATGGTTAACTCGAAATAATCACGATAATCGCATTGTTCATAGTTCACTCAAAATAATCGCATTGTTCATAGTCAACTCAAAATAATCGTGTTGTTCATAGTCAACTCAAAATAATCCAATGTTCATAGTTAACTCAAAATAATTGCATTGTTCATAGTTAACTTAAAATAATCGCATTGTTCATAGTTCACTCAAAATAATCCCATTGTTCATAGTTAACTCAAAATAATTGCGTTGTTCATTGTTAACTCCAAATAATCCCATTGTTCATAGTTAACTCAAAATAATTGCGTAGTTCATAGTTAACTCAAAATAATTGCGTTGTTCATAGTTAACTCAAAAAAATTGTGATAATCGCATTGTTCATAGTTAACTCAAAATAATCGCGATAATCGCATTGTTCATAGTTAACTCAAAATAATCGTGATAATCGCATTGTTCATAGTTAACTCGAAATCAGGCCTCCGTCAGTCGTAACGACTATGGAAACTGCGCCAGTCCAGAGGTCAAGTTTAAACTCAGCGACAAAGCCTGCTGTGGCTGATGAGTCCGATGTGGGAGAGGCAAACACGGCCGCATTTACTGCAGATGTAGCTGGAAGGTGCAACTGCAGGAGTGCGTGTCTTCCGCTTGGTTCTTTTTTCATTGGCTGTGGCATGGATCTTTTCCTCGCCAGTCTTCAGCTGTTTGTGAAGGACACTGCGCCATTTGCTGCGGTCAGCTGCTGCATCTTCCCATTGTTCAGTGTTTATGTCCAGGGCTTTCATGTCCCGCTTGCAGACATCTTTGAAGCGCAGTTTTGGCCGGCCAACAGATCTCTTGCCTGAAGCAAGTTCGCCATACAGGATGTCCTTTGGGATACGTCCATCCTCCATACGGCACACGTGGCCGAGCCAACGCAGCCTGCGTTGTCTGAGCAGCGTGAACATGGTAGGAAGACCAGCGCGTTCGAGGACCTGGGCATTCGTCACCTTGTCACTCCAATGGATGCCGAGGATGCGGCGAAGGCAGCGCATGTGGAAGGTGTTCAGTTTGCGCTCCTGTTTGGAGTATGTTGTCCATGTTTCGCTGCCGTAGAGAAGAGTGCTGACAATGCAGGCGTTGTACACTGCCATCTTGGTAGGAGTTGTCAGCTTCCGGTTCTCCCAGACGCGGGTTGTGAGGCGCCCTAGGGTTGTGGCAGCTTTGCCGATACGTTTGTTGATCTCACCATCGAGGGACAGATTGTCACTGATGGTGGATCCCAGATATGTAAATTGGTGTACGACTTTGAGTTGGTACTCATCGATTGTGATGGCTGGTTGAGTGTCCACTTCCTGACTCAGCACATTGGTCTTTTGTAGGCTGATGGTAAGCCCGAAGTCTTTGCAGGCCTGGGAGAATCTGTCCATAAGGCACTGGAGTTCTTGTTCAGTGTGCGAAAAGACGGCGGCATCATCAGCAAAGAGCATGTCCCGGATGATTGTCTCACGGACTTTGGTCCTTGCTTTAAGACGGGCTAGATTGAAAAGTCGGCCGTCAGATCTGGTACGTAGATATACCCCTTCTGTTGCAGTCCCAAAAGCATATTTGATGAGCAGGGCAAAGAAGATGCCTAAAAGGGTAGGAGCAAGGACGCAACCTTGCTTGACTCCGCTCTTGATGTCAAATTGGTTGGACATGCTACCCTCATACTCGATGGTTGCCTTCATGTCGTCATGAAAATATCTAATGAGACTATGGAGCTTTGGAGGGCATCCAATCTTGGGTAGGATGCTGAAGAGCCCTTCTCTGCTAACCAGGTCGAAAGCCTTGGTCAGGTCAATGAAGGATATGTACAGGGGCTTCTGTTGTTCTCTGCATTTCTCCTGAAGTTGGCGAAGGGAGAATATCATGTCGACTGTAGAGCGCTTGGTGCGAAAGCTGCATTGAGATTCCGGGTAAACGCGCTCAGCAAGTTTCTGAAGGCGGACAAGCACGACACGGGCATAGAGTTTCCCTACAATATTCAGGAGGGAGATGCCCCTATAATTGTTACAGTCGCTCCTGTCGCCCTTATTTTTGTAAAGGGTGACAATCTTGGCATCTCTCATGTCTTGCGGCACGGCTCCCTCTTTCCAGCAATGGCAGAAGACATCATGCAAAGGCTGCAGGAGGGTGTCTTTACAGCGCTTGATGAGGTCTGGGGGGATGCCATCAGTACCAGGTGCTTTGCCAGTTGCTAAGCTGTCGATCGCTTTGTGAAGTTCAGCAAGTGTTGGTTCAGCATCTAATTCCTCAATGATGGGCAGCTGTTCAATGGCATCAAGGGCTGAGGCGACGACAGTGTTCTCTCTGGAATAGAGTTCTGAATAGTGCTCTACCCATCTGTCCATCTGCTTGCCCTTGTCAGTGATAACTTCCCCACTGGTGGTCTTTAGGGGGGCTGTTTTGCTCTGTGTTGGGCCCAGAGCAGTCTTGATGCCCTCGTACATCCCCCTGATGTTACCTGAGGTAGCTGCAGACTGGATGGATTCACTGAGTTGTTGCCAGTATTCATTGGCACAATGTCTTGCAGTCTGTTGCACTTTGCTTCTTGTAGTTCTCAGTGCTTGCAGGGACTTCTCATTTGGGGAGCGTTTGTATTCAGCGAGGGCAGCACGCTTTGCTTCAATGACGGGGGTCATCTCGCTGGACTTGGCAACAAACCAGTCGTTGTTTTTGAAGATCTTCCTCCCAAAAGTCGCAAGGGCTGTTTTCTGAATGGCCTCCCTGAGGTGGCCCCATTTCTCGGAGGCCGAGTAGCGCTGGTGTTCTTCAGATAGGATGTTGTTGAGAGACTTGGCAAACTGTTCTACTTTCTCTGGAAGATGCATGCTGGTGGAATCAATGCGGGGCTTGCCTTTCTGTTTGGAATTGTGAAACATTTTTGGTTGTAGCCTGATCTTGCAACAGACAAGTGAATGGTCTTTGTCACAGTCTGTGCTGTGGTAACTACGAGTAACGAGCACAAACTTGAGGCTGGCTTGTCGGATCAGGATCATGTCTAACTGATGCCAATGCTTTGAGCGGGGATGGTGCCATGTCACTTTGTGCTGTGGTTTCGTCTGAAAGTAGGAGTTGGTCACGCAAAGGTTATGGTAGGAACAGAACTCCAGTAGCCGTTGCCCATTGTCATTGACCTTGCCAACTCCGAAGTGTCCAAGACAGGAAGGCCATGAGTCATGGTCAGCACCCACTCTCGCATTGAAGTCACCAAGGATGATGAGATGTTCCTTGGGGGAAACGTTCTTGATGACGTCATTCAAGTTGGCATAAAATGTATCCTTAACTTCTGCTGTAGACATTAGAGTGGGAGCATATGTGCAGACTAGGGTCACTGGGACATCAGAGGTGCAGAGGTGGAGTGTCATCATGCGTTCGGATCCTTTGTCTCCTGATTCAACCATCTTTAACAAGGTGTTCCTGACAGCGAATCCAACTCCATGCTCTCAGCGGTCTCTGGCACTCTTTCCTTGCCAGAAGAAGGTAAAGTCTTTCTCCATGAGGGTTCCCGAGTCGGCTAGGCGGGTCTCTTGCAATGCAGCTATGTCTACCTGGAGTCTCAGTAGCTCATTGTTAATGACAGCCGTTTTTCTAGCATCACTGATGTCTTGGAGATCATTTGAGTGTCCTGGTGTCAAAGTTCGGACATTCCAGCTTCCCAGTTTTAAGACTGGGCACCTGTTTTTCATACTTTGTTTCTTGCTTGGTGCAGGTCTTGCAGTCTGCTTGTCGTTTTTTTCCTAATCCCCATGCACCCAATGAAGAAGGCAGACTGTGGCGGGACAGCACCTAATTGGCTGGGGGCTGACCAGCTTAAGGCGGACAGTAGCTGTCCAATGAAATTCAAGGATCTCTCCCACCGTCGGAAGCAACCCCTGGCGCTATGCTCTACGTCAATCAAGCATTGTAGCTTATAACCAGTAGACTGTTGCTTCCCGTTGTTGTTTCCACACTATGACACAAGGCTGGAGTGACCTCTCCAGGGCGCAAGCCAGGGCAGAATTGTATGGAGGTCAAGCTGTTGCCCATGCAGCAGGACCCCCCTCTTCACACTGATGATGGATCCAAAGGAGCAGCAAGAGCTGGTACAATTTGGCACCAACAGTGTCGCAGAAGTTGCCAGTGCACCGCTGTAGCCAGCAGTGGACCACCTTAGGGACTCCATCTCTGGATTTTTCCTCAGGGTTTACTCCCGAAGCCTTCCCCTAGAAAGGTATGCCACAAGGCAGGGGCGGTTTTGGATCGGAGTTTACCTTCTCCTAGATGGGTCGCCTTACTGGGCTGACGGGTCCCATCTACCCTACGATAATTGCATTGTTCATAGTTAACTCAAAATAATCGCATTGTTCATCGTTAACTCAAAATAATCGCGTTGTTCATAGTTAACTCAAAATAATTGCGCTGTTCATAGTTAACTCAAAATAATCGCATTGTTCAGTTAACTCAAAAAATTGCGTTGTTCATAGTTAACTCAAAATAATCGCGATAATCGCATTGTTCATAGTTAACTCAAAATAATTGCTATAATCGCATTGTACATAGTTAAAAATAATCGCGATAATCGCATTGTTCATAGTTAACTCAAAATTAATCGCGATAATCGCATTGTTCATAGTTAACTCAAAATAATCGCATTGTTCATAGTTAACTCAAAATAAACGCATTGTTCATAGTTAACTCAAAATAATCGCGATAATCGCATTGTTCATAGTTAACTCAAAATAATCGCATTGTTCATAGTTAACTCAAAATAAACGCATTGTTCATAGTTAACTCAAAATAATCGCGATAATCACATTGTTCATAGTTAACTCAAAATAATCGCATTGTTCATAGTCAACTCAAAATAATTGCTTTGTTCATAGTCAACTCAAAATAATCGCGTTGTTCATAGTTAACTCAAAATAATTGCGTTGTTCATAGTTAACTCAAAATAATCGCATTGTTCATAGTTAACTCAAAATAATCCCATTGTTCATAGTTAACTCAAAATAATTGCGTTGTTCATTGTTAACTCAAAATAATCGCATTGTTCATAGTTAACTCCAAATAATCCCATTGTTCATAGTTAACTCAAAATAATTGCGTTGTTCATAGTTAACTCCAAATAATCGCGATAATCGCATGGTTCATAGTTAACTCCAAATAATCGCGATAATCGCATTGTTCATAGTTAACTCGAAATAATCACGATAGTTGCATTGTTCACAGTTAACTCAAAATAATCGCATTGGTCATCGTTAACTCAAAATAATCGCATTGTTCATAGTTAACTCAAAATAATTGCTCTGTTCATAGTTAACTCAAAATAATCGCGATAATCGCAGTGTTCATAGTTAACTCAAAATAATTGCATTGTTCATAGTTAACTCAAAATAATCGTCATATTCGCATTGTTCATAGTTAACTCAAAATAATGGCGATAATCGAATTGTTCATAGTTAACTCAAAATAATCGGAATAATCGCATTGTTCATAGTTAACTCAAAATAATCTTGATAATCGCATTGTTCATAGTTAACTCAAAATTAATCGCGATAATCGCATTGTTCAAAGTTAACTCCAAATTAATCGCGATAACCGCATTGTTCATAGTTAACTCAAAATTAATCGCGATAATCGCATTGTTCAAAGTTAACTCCAAATTAATCACGATAACCGCATTGTTCATAGTTAACTCAAAATTAATCTTAACTCCAAATTAATCGCGATAACCGAATTGTTCATAGTTAACTCAAAATAATCGCATTGTTCATAGCTAACTTAAAATAATCGTATTGTTCATAGTTAACACAAAATAATCGCGCTAATCGCATTGTTCATAGTTAACTCAAAATTAATCGCGATAATCGCATTGTTCATAGTTAACTCAAAATAATCGCATTGTTCATAGTTAACTCAAAATAAACGCATTGTTCATAGTTAACTCCAAATAATCGCGATAATCGCATTGTTCATAGTTAACTCCAAATAATCGCGATAATCGCATTGTTCATAGTTAACTCGAAATAATCACGATAGTTGCATTGTTCACAGTTAACTCAAAATAATCGCATTGGTCATTGTTAACTCAAAATAATCGCATTGTTCATAGTTAACTCAAAATAATTGCGCTGTTCATAGTTAACTCAAAATAATCGCGATAATCGCAGTGTTCATAGTTAACTCAAAATAATTGCATTGTTCATAGTTAACTCAAAATAATCGTGATAATCGCATTGTTCATAGTTAACTCAAAATAATGGCGATAATCGCATTGTTCATATTTAACTCAAAATAATCTGGATAATCGCATTGTTCATAGTTAACTCAAAATAATCTTGATAATCGCATTGTTCATAGTTAACTCAAAATTAATCGCGATAATCGCATTGTTCAAAGTTAACTCCAAATGAATCGCGATAACTGCATTGTTCATAGTTAACTCAAAATAATCGCATTGTTCATAGCTAACTTAAAATAATCGTATTGTTCATAGTTATCTCAAAATAATAGCATTGTTTAGAGTTACCTAAAAATAATCGCAATGTTCAGAGTCACCTCAAAATAATCGCATTGTTCATAGTTAACTCAAAATAATCATGATAATCGCATTGTTCATAGTTAACTCAAAATAATAGCATTGTTCAGAGTTACCTCAAAATAATCGCATTGTTCAGAGTTAACTCAAAATAATCGCATTGTTCATAGTTAACCCAAAATAATCGTATTGTTCAAAGTTAACTCAAAATAATTGCATTGTTCATAGTTAACTCAAAATAATCGTGATAATCGCATTGTTCATAGTTAACTCAAAATAATGGCGATAATCGCATTGTTCATATTTAACTCAAAATAATCTGGATAATCGCATTGTTCATAGTTAACTCAAAATAATCTTGATAATCGCATTGTTTATAGTTAACTCAAAATTAATCGCGATAATCGCATTGTTCAAAGTTAACTCCAAATGAATCGCGATAACTGCATTGTTCATAGTTAACTCAAAATAATCTTGATAATCGCATTGTTCATAGTTAACTCAAAATTAATCGCGATAATCGCATTGTTCAAAGTTAACTCCAAATGAATCGCGATAACTGCATTGTTCATAGTTAACTCAAAATAATCGCATTGTTCATAGCTAACTTAAAATAATCGTATTGTTCATAGTTATCTCAAAATAATAGCATTGTTTAGAGTTACCTAAAAATAATCGCAATGTTCAGAGTCACCTCAAAATAATCGCATTGTTCATAATTAACTCAAAATAATCATGATAATCGCATTGTTCATAGTTAACTCAAAATAATAGCATTGTTCAGAGTTACCTCAAAATAATCGCATTGTTCAGAGTTAACTCAAAATAATCGCATTGTTCATAGTTAACCCAAAATAATCGTATTGTTCAAAGTTAACTCAAAATAATTGCATTGTTCATCGTTAACTCAAAATTAATCGCGATAATCGCAGAAAGCTATACTTTTTCACTAATAGCAAGTGTACAGCCTAGACAGATCATTTACAAGTTTTAATGCCATGAGTGGTCAATTAATTTGCTTTATTGAAATGTGTTATAACATTATGCTTTTTTAAACAGCTCAACACAAAAAGGACAAACAAATTTTTAATGGATATAAAAAAAAATTCTCATTCATCAGGTCATTGTCATCTCAGGGCATTCAATCGATGGTAACTGGACTTTTTGGTTTGTCTTAGAAGACGTTGTGCCTCTCATCCAAGTAGGACCAGAATGCCATTTGTTTACAACTGAATGGAATGCTTATGTGGAGGATTACGACTATTTTGGACTGATAGTAGTCGATCCACAGCGATCGTTCTACCACACAATACCTCAATGCTAACAAGGGGAAATTACACTTTAACAACTGTCGTTGGCTTTGACATTTATAATTGCTTGTTTGCATCAAAACAGTTGTTTTTCTAGCTACCATAGGGCAAAACCATCCTTGCCCAGGCACACCCTCCTGGTTTTGGAGCTTAAATATTTTGGGTTTTAGCACCAGCTGCTAGACTAGATCTGACCAATGTATGTCTAAGAGCACGGACCGATGAAGCCTATTCGGATGAGCGGCGAAACATACTCTAAGACAAACCAAACAGTCCAGTTGTGATTGATTGAATGCCCTGAGATAAAAAAAATTGCTTGCAATGTGTTGGTATCTAGCCAGATTTTGTATTTTGTAGAAATACAAAATTTGTATTCCTGCTTTAGGAGACAACTTGTCTTTTAGTAGTAAGTAAACAAACACAGACTCCTAATTTGTCTGCTGACATATGCAGTAACATATTGTGTCATTTATCATTCTATTATTTTGTCAAAATTACGAGGGACAAGCTGTAAAAATGTATTATTAATCCCCTTGTTCATTTACTGTTAATATCTGGTTACTTTCTGTTTCAACATGTTCTATCTACACTTCTGTTCAAATGTAATAATCACTTATTCTTCTGTCGTTTGGATACTTTACATTAGTTTTGGATGATACCACAGATTTAGGTATCGATCCGATACCAAGCAGTTACTATTCAACTACATTCAAAGTCCTCATGTGTCCAGGAACGTATTTCCTGAGTTCATAAAAATAATATGAATTTTTTAAAAAGGAAAAAAGATTTTGTGACGATAAAAAATATGGATGTAATCATAGTAGTATCAACTAGATACACTCTTGTACTTGATATCATTACAGTGGATGTTAGATGTAGATCTACCCATGGCATTTTTTTACATTCAGGCGCGCTAGCTTTTGTTAGCGGTGACGCCGGTGAGCTATTGTATCCTCCTAGGGTGTGTAGTGAAGCATGTTTATCTATTCCTCGTCCTGCAGTGATAATGGTAGATGTAAGAAACTCACTTTATTTGTCGCCATGGGGCCGAGGATTAGTGATTTAGAAGTAGCTAAAACATTGCCGACTGCATATGGATGTTAGCTGCTAGCTAGCTAACCATGTCTTAAAGCACCTCCTCCTGAGGGCGTTTGAGTGTTATAACGTCACCTTTATCTTTAGTTTTTAAGCCAAAATGCGTCCATTCTCCCTTTTCTGTCTACACACTGTGTCTGCTTGTAAGTACTCCGTGATTGTGCGCTGCCGAACATGCTCCTCTGCTCATAAAAAACAGCAAAGTGACAACGCACCATCATGCCTGGGAACCGGTACTTTTCAAACGGAGTTTAGTACCGTTTTTAATACAATAATACCGCGATACTATACTAGTACCGGTATACCGTACAACCCTAGGGCAGAACATTCCAAAGTTTAGGGCCAAAAACAGAGAAGGCCCTGTCTCCCCTCGTTTTAAGCCTCGTTTTAGGCCCCACAAGTTGGAACTGGCCCTCGGACCTCAATGTTAGAGCTGGAGCATACATTTGGATGAGCTCTAAGTCTAAGTCTGTGATGTACTTTGGGGCCAGTCCATTCAAAGCTTTAAGAACAAAGAGCAACATTTTAAAATAAATTCTAAAATGAACAGGAAGCCAATGCAGAGAAGCGAGCATCGGGGTGATTTGCCATCCCTTCTACCGATACACAATCTTGCAATCCACACTTACCTGGAATATGCTGGCTCCATACGGGGTTCTCCATGCGTTAAGCAGATTGTCTTTTCCTGTGCTGACGAACCACTTTCCTGCAGATGACAGTGCAGTCAATGAGCCGACGACCGGCCAAAGAAGTGAGAGAAAACACGAGCAGACAACGTTGACCCACCGCAGTGAGCAAAACGAAGCGACAGCACGCAGCTTTCATGAAGGTGAAGCTGGTACTTGTCAGGTTTGGAGACGTGCAGGACCTCCACGTTGCTGTTCTCCATCCCCACCGCCAGCCACTCGCCGGTTGGACAGTAGCCCAGCGAGAAGATCTGCGATCGCAGTACAGAACCATTATCTTCATCTTACCTTTCCTGCGGGAGTCTGGCTGAAGAAGCGGACTGCGAGAGCGTACCTGTGAGGTGAAGTCATGCTGCTGCAGCTGCCGGCCCTCTCTGAGATCCCAGGAGCGGACGGTGTTGTCCAGACCTCCCGTCCAAAGCTTGGTGCCATCATTGGAGATGTCTATGCAGCTTGCTCCGTCCGTGTGGCCCTGGAACTGCCTGTAGAAGAGCATGAAGCTTTATTTCATGCAAACTGAGGGAAAAAGGTAATCTTCAAAGGCCCCTTCAGTAAAAATAATAAGTAGGGCTGTCCAGATTCGATATTGATATTGGGCTGATATCAGCAAAATAACTAGTAGCGGATTATAACAGCTTGCATCTAAAATGTCCGATACAGGCAGTCATGTGTGTTTAAATGTCCTCCAATAAGCACACGAGGTTGGTCTTTTCTTCAATTTTAGTCATTTACAAAAGGTAAACATGCTAGGCTATAGGCTACTAGAAGCTACACAACAGCTAAGCACACAATAGCACACAAGCTAGTCATTTGTGGTACGTGTCCTTCACTGATAGGATTGGGCGATAAAATGATAGCAATATACAGTATATCGCGATAGACATCGATATCAATAAAAAATATGTTAAAAATAACGATTTTGTTTTAATGTCGGTAGAAAGTGGAAGTGGCGAAGCAAGGTTGGTTGCATGAACAAAGACACTCGCTCTCTGGTAACCGAGCAACGCAGGAAGTGATCGCTGATCAGTGGGACTGACACGCTACAGCCAATCAGGTAACAGTATCTCTATCGTACCATCTTGTTGTCTCGCTGTCGATTCTTTACATGAAGTGAGAAAGTGAGAAGAGAAAGTAAAAATGAAGAAATTGTGAATAAAACAGGAAAAGTCACCTGGACAGTATGGCAGTTTTTTGGGATTTTTTCAAACGGACCGTTGTCAGACCAATGTGGTCTGTGAATGATGCAAGGCGCTCGTCCCCACCAATACCGGTATTACCACAATACCTTTGCCGCGTTCACCCTTTAGAGCGCAACTGTAACTTTCTGGCACCAAACCCGTAGTTCTTCTCAGGTTTCTCTATGTTTACATTGAAATGTCCTTATTTTTGAAGGAAAAGCACTGTACTTTTCAATGAATATAACTTTAAACTAGTCTTAACTTTAAAGAAATACACTCTATACATTGCTAATGTGGTAAATGACTATTCTATCTGCAAATGTCTGGTTTTTGGTGCAATATCTACATAGGTGTATAGAGGCCCATTTCCAGCAACTATCACTCCAGTGTTCTAATGGTACAATGTGTTTGCTCATTGGCTCAGAAGGCTAATTGATGATTAGAAAACCCTTGTGCAATTATGTTCACACATCTGAAAACAGTTTAGCTCGTTACAGAAGCTACAAAACTGACCTTTCTTTGGGCAGATTGAGTTTCTGGAGCATCATCTGGACCCCGACTTAAACAAGTTGAAAAACTTATTCGGGTGTTACCATTTAGTGGTCAATTGTACGGAATAAGTACTTCACTGTGCAACCTACTAATAAAAGTCTCAATCAATCAATCAATCAATCACATTTGTGGGGTCAATTAAACGCTCAAAATGGCCAGAAAAAGAGAACCTTCATCTGAAATTCTTGTTCTTAGAAATGAAGGCTATTCCACAAAATTGTTTGGGTGACCCCAAACTTTTGAACGGTAGTGTATAAATTACTCGATTACTAAAACAATTGATAGCTGCAGACCGAGTCATAAGCTTAACTTAATGAATCGCAAAAAACTAATTACCATTCCACTTTAATTCAAAGACAGCACAAGTCCATGACAGTTAATAATAAATGTTAGTGTTTTTCATACCTACTATTGTTCTCTGTTTGACTAATTTCACCTGATCGGGCCTTCTCTAACTTTCCATGCGACAAAATAACAAAATAAAAGCACCCATATCCGTATCATATAGGAAGTGACACCCCTATTAAATGCATCGGCTGGAATGAAACATGCTAACTATAATGAAGGTGAACCAAAGTGGTGACTTCTCAGCAACAGGTAAGTAGACACATTATATCCAAGAAAACAGTGGAGTTTAAAATTTGTGTCATAAACACTGCAATGTTGGCGTTAACGCACTTTTTGTGTCTTTTTACGCATTGAAAATTTTACTGACCCTGCCTTCTCCGCGTAAAAACTCTGGTTTGCTTTTTTTTTTTCATCAAATATCGCTTTCCGCAGGTGTTTTGGTTTGATTATATTTGCTGGTGTTGTGCCAAAATGTGATTCCCAGCCAAAAATGTATTTTCTTCACGGGAGCGCGCACCGCTCGCTAAACCTGCACTGCTTGGCTTCGTCTGTCCCCAGCGGATTACTAGGTGTAAGAAAAACACTTTATCTATGTGGTTATTGTAACGCTACGTGTTTGACATTATTTAAGCCTTTATCATGTCTGGAAACTGATCGTTTTCCTTTTCTGTGGTATTAATGAGATTTAAAGGCCTACTGAAACCCACTACTACAGACCTCGCAGTCTGATAGTTTATACATCAATGATGAAATCTTAACAGTGCAACACAACCAACCTGACTAAATTCTTAAAAAAAATTACATTAACGACAAAATAGAGGAAAACACAAATAAGCCACGTGAGCTCTGGAAAATTCTCAACAACCAGCTTCCTGGTTGCAGCCAGAAACTTAAAACCAGACTCACCAACATCAGCATTAAGGAGGGTGACTCCCTCATTACAGACAAAATGGAGGTAGCTAGCAGACTTAACACCTTTTTCACCAGCATAGCCGCAACTCTTGTCAACAAGCTGTCCCACTACTCTGGTCGCTTTGGTGTAGAACACATTAAAGCCTTCTACAGAAAGCTAGGAGTATCCAACGATGATTTCAAATTAGAAATGGTCACAGCTGATGAGGTGTTTAAAAAATTGAGCGCACTCCACCCAAACAAGGCCTTGATAATATTCCCTCCAGATTCCTCAGGGACTCTGCCTCCATCATTGCCCCGATCATCACGCACATAATAAACCTATCAATTGCACAAGGCCAAGTACCAAAAGATTTTAAGATAGCAAGAGTAACTCCCCTCTTTAAAAAAGGAAGCAAATTGGAACCTGGCAACGACCGACCTGTTTCTATTCTCAGTTCCATTTCGAAAGTAATGGAGAAAATAGTTTATGAACAGGTCGATAGTTACCTTGCCACTAATAAACTCATGTACAAATTCCAATCCGGTTTCAGAACTAACCACTCTACTGACACATGCCTTCTCTATCTGACCGACCACATCAAACATGAGGTGGACGCGGGCAAATACTGCGGCATGGTCATGCTGGACCTTCAGAAGGCCTTTGACACCATTAACCACGCTATACTGTTGGATAAGCTCAGAGCAATCGGATTTAACAAAACCTCATGGAGCTGGATGCAATCTTACTTGGAGGGGAGGGAGCAGGTGGTAGAGGTGAACGGCACCGTGTCCCCCCCCCTCTCGGTGAGCTGTGGAGTCCCCCAAGGCAGTATATTGGGACCTTTACTGTTCCTAATATACATAAACGACTTGTCATCGGCATGCGAATGTGAATTGTTTTTGTTTGCGGATGACTCTGCCCTGCTGGTATCCGACAAAGACAAGTCAAAGGTGGAGAAAATCCTCAGTGCTGAGCTCTGTAGAACTTGCACCTGGCTCACTGACAACAAGCTATCCATACACTTGGGTAAAACGGAATCCATCCTGTTTGGGTCCCACATCAACCTTAAGAAAGTCAATGACTTCACTATAAAAGTGGGTGACATTGTTATCACCAGGAAAGATGAGGTCACCTACCTAGGTTCCATTCTAGAGGCTAACCTTTCCTGTGATAAAATGGCAACCAAGGTAATCAAAAAGGTTAACCAACGAATGCGATTTCTCTACAGAATCTCCTCTCTGGTCAACAAAAGCACCATGAGGATTCTGGCGGGAACTCTCGTTCAACTCTTTTTCGATTACGCATGCACCTCCTGGTACCCTAGCACCTCCAAAACCCTCAAATCTAAACTCCAAACATCCCAGAACAAGCTAGTCAGGTTACTTCTAGACCTCCACCCCAGATCCCACCTCACTCCTACCCACTTCTCCAAAGTGGGCTGGCTCAAGGTGGAGGACAGAGTTAAACAACTTGCACTGAGCCTAGTCTATAAAATCCACTACACCTCCCTGATACCGAAGTACATGTCAAACTACTTCCTTAACGTAAATGACCGCCATAACCACAACACCAGGGGGAGCTCCACTAACCACGTTAAACCCAGATTCCGAACTAACAAAGGTCTTAACTCATTCTCTTTCTATGCCACATCAATGTGGAATGCGCTCCCAACAGGTATAAAAGAAAGGGCATCTCTATCCTCCTTCAAAACCGCAATAAAAGTTCACCTCCAGGCAGCTACAACCCTAAACTAACACCCTCCCCGGATTGCTAATAATCAAATGTAAACAATCAAATGCAGATACTTTTTCTTATGCCTTCTGATCTCTCTCTCTCTCTCTCTCTCTCTCTCTCTCTCTCTCTCTATGTCCACTACTTGCTGTCCATATCCTAACCCCCTCCCCTCCACACCCCTGATTGTAAATAATGTAAATAATTCAATGTGATTATCTTGTGTGATGACTGTATTATGATGATAGTATATATCTGATAGTATATATCTGTATCATGAATCAATTTAAGTGGACCCTGACTTAAACAAGTTGAAAAACTTATTCGGGTGTTACCATTTAGTGGTCAATTGTACGGAATATGTACTTCACTGTGCAACCTACAAATAAAAGTCTCAATCAATCAATCAAACATGCCAATACGGCCGGGTTAACCTATAAAGTGCAATTTTAAATTTTCCGGGGAACTTCCGGTTGAAAACGTCTATGTATGATGACGTTTGCGCGTGACGTCAATGGTTGAAACGGAAGTATTCGGACACATTGTATCACAATACAAGCAGCTCTGTTTTCATCACAAAATTCCACAGTATTCTGGACATCTGTGTTGGTGAATCTTTTGCAATTTGTTTAATGAACAATGGAGACTGCAAAGAAAAAAGCTGTAGGTGGGATCGGTGTATTAGCGGCTGGCTGCAGCAACACAACCAGGAGGACTTTAAGTTGAATAGCAGATGCGCTATCCGACGCTAGCCGCCGACCGCATCCATGATCGGGTGAAGTCCTTCGTCGCGCCGTCGATCGCTGCAACGCAGGTGAGCACGGGTGTTGATGAGCAGATGAGGGCTGGCGTAGGTGGAGCACTAATGTTTTTATCATAGCTCTGACGAGGTCCCGTAGCTAAGTTAGCTTCAATGGCGTCGTTAGCAACAGCATTGCTGGGCTTCGACAGGCGGCACAGCATTAACCGTGTAGTTACAGGTCCAGTGTTTGGTTCGGTGTCTCCTGATAGTAGTATTGTTGATCTTCTGTCTATCCTTCCAGTCAGGGGCTTATTTCTTTTGTTTCTATCTGCATTTAAGCACGATGCTATCACGTTAGCTCCGTAGCTAAAGTGCTTCACCGATGTATTGTCATGGAGATAAAAGTCACTGTGAATGTCCATTTCGCGTTCTTGACTCTCATTTTCAAGAGGATATAGTATCCGGGGTGGTTTAAAATACAAATCCGTGATCCACAATAGAAAAAGGAGAAAGTGTGGAATCCAATGAGCCCTTTTACCTAAGTTACGGTCAGAGCGAAAAAAGATACGTCCTGCACTGCACTCTAGTCCTTCACGCTCACGTTCTTCATCCACGAATCTTTCATCCTTGCTCAAATTAATGGGGTAATCATCGCTTTCTCTGTCCGAATCGCTCTCGCTGCTGGTGTAAACAATGGGGAAATGTGAGGAGCCCTTCAACCTGCGACGTCACGCTACTTCCGGTACAGGCAAGGCTTTTTTTTATCAGCGACCAAAAGTTGCGAACTTTATCGTCGATGTTCTCTACTAAATCCTTTCAGCAAAAATATGGCAATATCGCGAAATGATCAAGTATGACACATAGAATGGATCTGCTATCCCCGTTTAAATAAAAAAAATGTCATTTCAGTAAGCCTTTAAAGGACTGTTGTTAGTCCGATGTTGGCGTGATAAAACCTCTTTCTTGTTTGGAAGATACATACAATTGTAATTGTTATTTATTCATGCACATAATACATATTTATGTAGTGTTTGGATGTATTCATTTATGTACACATTTCATCAAATGTAATATTGCCTGACAAAAAGTGATTCAACGTAATATTTTGATATTTACACATCGCATATTTACACACGCATATTTGACTAGAATACCCTTATTTGCATTACATATATCAAAATCAAGTACCTACTGTACTTGTTGAAATACCCTTCAAATAAATTTTTGGCAGCAGCAAAGTGGTCGTTTGGGTAGATATTTACTCTAAAAAGGGTATTTCAACAAGCAAACAGTACAGTATGTACTTGATTTTGATACATGTAATGCCTGTAAGGGTTTTCTAATAAAATATGCAGAGATGAGATAGGTCCTCGTCAGCCAGAGAACTTTGATTTTGGGACGGCAGCGGTAAAGTTTAGATCCATTAAGGAAAGAAGAAAGTGAATGAATGTTTATAACTGAATACATTTACATATGCATTAAAATGTGTTTTCTTTTGTATAATTTTTTTGATGAATTAAGTAACGTTTATGGCAAACTTTTTCCAAAACAATATAGAATGTGAGATATAACAGGATAATGCATACATCTATCATTTGATTCCAAAACGGTTACAAAAAAGTGGGACCTAAAAAATTTACTGTGGGACCCCATTTTTATGTTTTGACGGGGTGCCTGGCACCCCATTTTGAAAATTCGTAGCGCCAACACTGCACTGTATAGTGTCCAGAACTAAGCTAAGCTAATGTTGTACTTAGCGACAAGAAGCCCACATTTTATAGGCTTAGTAAAGAGATACGTTTTGCTGTAAAAACAGGCAATTTAAGTCCAGGGTGAACACCACTTCTTACCCGGAGTCAGCCGGGATGGACTCCTGCCCCACCAGTGACCCACATTGAGTTAGCATGAGGTGACCTACCTCACCAGAGTCTGGTTGTGAAGATCCCACACGGCTATGTTTCCATCAGAACAGCAGGAAAAGCACACCTTGGAATCGGGACTAATGGCTAGCGCGTAACACGCAGGAGCCGACGAGGTCAGTTCTGCCTTGATCCGAGGCGTCGGCGTGGCTAAGTCCCATATTGACAAAGTGCTCGCCTCGCCTCCGACGATGAGCGTCCGTCCGTCAGGAAGCAGTCGACAAGAGCGGATGTAGTTGTCTCTATTCTGATGGTACAGATGTATGTTTTCATTTCTTAAACCGACTGTCATGAATCAGACAGCTGGCACTCACCAGGCAGTCCAGTTGGGACACGGAGGTCTTGTTTCCAGGGTGACTGATGTCCCACACCTTCACGCAGCCCTTGCCGCCGGTGTAAACATGACGCGTTGGGTTGCTGATAGTCACGGCGCACACCACCTCCCCGTGATTGAGAGTATTGATCTGCCGCGCGTGGCGTGGGATCGCCGGGCCGATCAGCGCGTCAGGAGGGAAAGGTACTGGCTGCATCTGTCCGTCAGCGCTCACGTGAAAGGAGTAGGCTCTGAAATGAAGAAACACAGCGGTCATTGTGTAACACACATGTGCCACTTCATTTTATTTGGCCCTCGAAAGCCTGTGTATCAATAAAGTACTGTAACTTTTCTTACTAAATGTATTCTTTCTTTCTAATTTGGGAGAAACAAAAATATATGTACTCCATGTAATTGCAAATTATGTTAACTTAAATTTTGTCTAATTATGCAAAAATATATTATCAAACATTCAAACCATTTTTTAAATAGAAATAAATACTAATAATAATGATCTCAAAGCAAGTTATCCATCAAATTGTGCAATGAAAAAGTAGCAATAGATTTCATGGTAAAATTGTGAAATTTACTGTGGTTTAGCATTTTTCTCTTAATGACAAGAACAACTTTTTTTACTGGAATAAACTGTGGTGCCGTTTCGGCATTTACAGTAATACACCGAAAAATCTACAGTTGATTTGCAGTAAAAAAAATAAAAAAAATAACAAACTTGCAGCTCAGGTGCCAATATTTTACTGTAAAATTGCAGTTGTTTTTTTTACAGTAAAGAAACAAATGTACATTTTACAGTAAAATTCTGGCAACTAAGCTGCCTTTTTTTTTTTACCATAAAAACAGCAGTACTGTTTTTCCATTTACAGTAATAGACACTAATTTTTAAGGTGAAATTATTGCAATTTACCATATTTTAAGTTAAAGTACCAATGATTGTCACACACACACTAGGTGTGGTGAAATTATTCTCTGCATTTGACCCATCACCCTTGATCACCCCCTGGGAGGTGAGGGGAGCAGTGAGCAGCAGCGGTGGCCGCGCCCGGGAATCATTTTTGATGATTTAACCCCCAATTCCATTTCTTTTACATTTTAGTTAAAAAAAAATCTACTAATAAAATGCATAAAAAATTATGTAACTATAGTATTCACTGTTAGAAGCGGCCCTCTGCGGCCAAATATAACTGTGAGGTGGCCCTCAGTGAAAACGACTTTGACACCTCTGATGTAAAAGGTAGGGATGGGTGCCAAATTTGGTACTTTTACAAGCAACGACCGAATTCCATCAGTACAACCGGGTATTGATTCACGTAAAATTAAACACTGCTATATTTTGTTACCAATGTTGCACGTGTCACGTTCGTGTGCAGACTAAACAACGGCTTATGTCAACATTTATTCAAGCATCATAAACTCCTTTTAAGTAATGTTGTCATTTTCAACACCAACAAAGCAAGCATGCTCTTCCAAAACACGCTAGCTTGATGCTAATTTATATTGGATTTGTCATAGACAGGCTACTATTAGCATTAGAAACTTTACATGGCGATTTCAACAATCTACATTTGGTAATGAAAACCACAACTAAGATGAATGTCACAATCAAACAGCTGGTATCTAGTTAGCACAATACTTACAGTGTAAACCCTTTGCAGGGCACAACATAACACATACAGCTTCCTGAAAAAAGCTACTTCCTAGTTAGACATTGTACAAAAAATAGCCTAAACTAAACTTGCTAAACTTTAGCACTGAAAAATCAAAGCATAGGGACCATTGTAATATTTTTCATTTTCAAAACCATCACGATATATCGATTTTTTTAACCATTAATATGTGACTTTTTTTTCCCTTGAGTAACCTCAAGGGAAAAAAAGTCACATATTTTTTTCAACGCTTGCATTTTTAGATGAACTTAAGATCTATTTGTCAATGTAATTATTATTTATTTTATTTTTGTTAAAGAAAACCCTGTTTTTATCCCCAAAACACATAATATGCACAATATCCCCCCTAAAAATTAATGAAGTAATTGGAGCCTTAAGTAGGTCAATAATTCATAACGGCATTGATTATTTTTTGATCAATGGCAGTTTTAAAAATAAATCCCATTAAAACTGTCAGCGATCCAAAGGGGCTTCACTCATAAAAGTATTAAAAATAGGTCATTCATTATTTTATTTTTTTTCATAATTTTCAACATTTAAATCTATAGATCAATATCAGATCTATCTGGTGATTATGCAATTTAATGATTTTTTTACGATTTTGTTTTGTTTCTTTTAGTCCCTTTTTTTCAAAGAAACTTTTTTTAAATTTTTTATTTTTTATGGCAAACAGTAAATATGTAATATTCTTCCCAAATAATATTTCAAAGTGGAATATTTGATGTGAGGTAAAGAAAACCTTCAATAGGTCAATAATTCAAAACAACATAGATTTTGATTCAATATTTTTTTTTTAACAGTTTTTTAAAAAAAAGGAAAAAAACAGCCTGCCTGGCAGCTTTGTGTTATTAGTGTCAACATCGCAACTTTTCCTCATTACATGTCACCTGTTTGCTCTTTTATTCCACTTTTTTTTGGGTTCTATTAAATAGTATTTTCAGACCGTTAAAAAAATTGGCTGCGGGCCGCAAATCGCCCCTGGGCCACACTTTGAACACCTCTGGCCTACACAGTAATGTCATTTAAAAATAACATTTCATTATCAAACAATAACATTTATGAACACACACAAACGTACCGAAAATTAACAACATCTAATACTGGTATCGATTCCCAGGTACTGGGAATTGGTACTGTATCGGTTCTAATGTGATCAGTACCCATCCTTAGTTATAGGTGACCAAGAAGTAAAAGGTGGCAATAAATAATAAATAAGTGGCAATGATCGTTTTTATAGGTTGGAAAAGGAAACATACGGTTTTCCGCCTGGAATGCCTGACAGGTTAGAAGGAAGACCAGGGACACGTATGTGGTGGTGAGGATCAAACCCAACCTAGAAAATAAATAAAGGTTAACTTTGAAAACACAGCAGGAAAATATGCTTTCAATTTTAGATCAATCTAAAAGGTACCAGTTTTAGATTGTTAGTGTTCAGTGCACTAATCAGGAGTTGGATGAATTTGGTGTAGAACGTGGTCTCAAATTTGCGGGCCGCTCTACTTAACTTCCTAGTTGAGTGTAATTGTGGCACCCTGGGTGGCTAATAGTTGAATATTTCATGACAATCTTGAATACCAGTAGACACAAACTACAATAACAGGTGGGTAATACATTTACTCTGTTACATTTACTTCAGTAACTTTTTGGATATATTGTACTTGTCAGAGTAGTTTTGATGCAACATACTTGCAAAATACTTGAGTATTTAGGTGAAGAACAAACGCTACTTTTATTTCATTATACTAAGTTTATTCCGATCACTACATTTATTTATATCATTATTATATTTACTTATAATCTATTGATTACTGCTTGCAAAGATGTTTATTAATTGGCTCGTTAGAGAGACTTCTGTCAAGTTTCACCAATCCAATGTAAGCTTTGACTCCTTTTCACCAATCAAACGGAGCCTGGCAGTCACATTCACAATCCTTATGTAAGACAACAACACAGATGGTTTTCTTTGTTTTATGCATTCTAACTCATAAATAAACGCTAGCAAAAGTCAGCTAGCAATGGAGGTATCTAGTGTGTGTATGACAATCATTGGTACTTTACTTTAATGAGAGTTGCTCTGTTCCACCTATAAAGCGCTCTACAAAACAACCTCCATCTTTGTTTTATATACATGCTGTAAGTATACTGTATATGTAATGTAGTAACAAGTACATAAAGAATAATATGTAATATTTACGTAGTTTGCTAATTTTAAGCATGCAGTAGCGTATTAATTTCACAGATGCATAACATTTCCTTTTCTTTGTAACAACAACAAACCTACAAATCATGGCAAACTTAATGAGAGACAAAGACTACTTTGGGACAAATGATGATCCAGGACCTTATATTTTTGAGTTTGAATATATGAAGGATGACAAAACAAGTTTCAGAAACTGAGTGATAAACAGATCCAGTCAGTAGCAGTATTGCTAAGTGCTAAACAAGAAATACAAACTATCAACATAATACAACAACCACTTACTGTACAATGTCTGCTCTCACTGGGAGGCCGACTGATGGGATGTTTATACTTCCCGTTTAGATGAAGAATTAATCATAATCCTTACGCACGTTAAAAATAAAAAATAAAAAAGGTTGCTGCAAACGAGCGTCTTTTCGTGTCTTTCTCTTTCGTTGTGGCTTGTGCAGCCCTTTGAAACATTTGGGATTAAGGGCTATATAAGTAAACTTTGATTGATTGATTGATCTCCTGGTCTAAATTGAATGTCAAAGTTGACTAACTTCTCGGTTTATGGCCACAATTGCGCACTGCTCACACGTCCTCTGCGCACAGCAAATCTATGCCGCAAACAAAATCAAACCCCATCTGAACGCTAAACAAAATAAACACATAATTTATTCTGTATGATTTTGCAATGCAACTGTAAGTGACAAGGGACAAAAAATAAAACAAAGTTCGATAACACCGTTCAATTATTGTAACGTCTGTCTGACTTTAAGGAAGACAGGAATTCCATCAATTACTTTTGAGCAAAACTGTTTGTTGTCGGTTTTAACCACACCAAAAACATTAGTAAAAAAAACTTCTATGATTAAAAACGAGTCATTTTCTGCTGTACAAACCAGACTTAAACCAACTCTTTGTTATCTGTCATATCAACACCAGCTGCTCGCTCTTTCTCACCTGCACCAATACATGCACTCATGGCAATTAGCCACCGATGTGTTTACGGCCATGCAAAAAGTCAGACAACTCCAACACCACACATAAAGTGTACATTCTAGGTCATTACACTATGACCCCCAATCAGATGTGTGCTTATTCTCCTGTCAATTATAAAGAATGTTAATTTATGGATAATAACCATGAAATGCTGTTACTAGATTACAGAAATGCTAATAAAAATATATATTTTACAGACAGAAAGTTACAGGAATGTTTACTTTACAACTTGATCCCATGCTTACATCTCATTGTGCAACATGTGAATGTTTTAAGGAGAACTCAATGTCGCCTCCGAAAGGGGTACAAATTATTTCCAAAGCAAGACCCCACACAGACATACAATACTAGTACACAGCTCATGAAAAACACATTTGTTATTTTCATTGTAAGCGGGCCAACTCACTTATATTCGAAAATAATCTCATGGAAATCACTGCTATCATTTGATTATAATGATAAGATATTTAACTTATGATTTCAAGGTTGGGACAGGTGTGCTGCTGTTATGGCCACAGTGTGCACGTCTGATGTTGCTCACATGTGTGTCACTCAATGCTCAGGGAGTTTTTGCGTTTGCCCAAAGTAGACACATCAAAACAGTTAGAGGGAACATTGGCTACAACCTTTTACTATCCTGGTGGGAGGCATGATTTATAATCTAGAAATGAATTTTCACCAACTCAGAGGCAGCGCAGCAGCTCAGTATGTCAATAGCATTATAAGAGGGCAAGCGCTCTGTGAACACTGCGCCGCTAAAAGTAGTTATTAGGCGTTAGCACTTATAATAACAATATCGCTAATACTTTGTAAATATTCAGGTCACGAGATGTAAATGGAGTACTGTTGGCGGTTTATGGATGTTTTTTAGAAGGCACAATGGTGTACTCCAATTAGCTTCATTGTTAGCCACCTTGTATTTGTATTTGTATTACAAATTGGACCGTATTAAAAAAAACACAAATGTGTTGTTGTCTTACATAAGGATTGTGAATGATAGGAAAAATTTCCCCCAGAAAGTGCAGTTCCCCCTAACGCCTATCATACATTAGGATTACTTTAGCTGGTGGTAGAAGTAGTTTGTATTCATTTAGTTTTATTTAGTCAGACTTGACCACCAGTGGCTTTCAGGCATTTCAAGTTTGACACACCCTGCGTGGAAAAAACTTAAGCGCACCAGAGTTTTCCCAGAAGATTAGAGGCTACTTTATTTGCTTTTTTGACCATGTATCCCAATACTTTTATGTATATGCCCAAAAATACAAATGGGTAGTGTTTGTCATACCACTTGTGTGCGTCCGTAAGCGGCGACAGCTGCTGCGGCCACCGTGCTCATGTTATGCAAGCTGCTGTAGGCGGCCCCCGCTCCGCTCAGCTCACCGTTCATGCCCAGATGAGGGACGATTCCAAATGGACCAGGGTACGAACACGGCACCGCCAGAGGTGTGCGGAGACCAGGGGCTACGACAACAATAGTCAGAATCAAGTCTATGCATACAGTATACATATCTTATTGCTGTATTTTAGCCCGGTTTTTCTTAACCATAGGGCCTGGGCCCATTGTTGGGCCGCTAAAAAATATCTGTTTCTCAGCTGTGGTCCATATGGGCATACTTGCCAACGCTCCCGGATTTTCTGGGAGACTCCCGAAATTCAGCGCCTCTCCCGAAAACCTCCCGGGACAAATTTTCTCCCGAAATTCAGGCGGAGCTGGAGGCCACGCCCCCTCCAGCTCCATGCGGACCTGAGTTACGTGTCGACAGCCTGTTTTCACGTCCGCTTTCCCACAATATAAACAGCGTGCCTGCCCAATCACGTTATAACTGTAGAATGATCGAGGGCGAGTTCTTGGTTTCTTATGTGGGTTTATTGTTAGGCAGTTTCATTAACGTCCTCCCAGCGCGGTAACAACACACAACAACATAATAAAATAAATATATATATATATATAGCTAGAATTCACTGAAAGTCAAGTATTTCTTATATATATACATATATATATATATATATATATATATATATATACATATATATATATATATATATATATATATATATATATATATATATATATATATATATATATATATATATGTATATATATATATATATGAAATGCTTGACTTGGTGAATTTTAGCTGTAAATATACTCCTCCCCTCTTAACCACGCCCCCAACCACGCCCCCGCCCCGCCCTGACCACGCCCCCACCACCCCCACCTCCCGAAATCGGAGGTCTCAAGGTTGGCAAGTATGCGTATGGGCCGCTGCAGTACTCAGTTGTAATACACTTTTCCACAACTTGTGGCAGTAATGACAATATCAAACAAACAAAAAAAGTCTGGAGCACATAGAGAAGTTTATTAAGCGCAAAAAATTATAACTAAATTGGTGAAGATGTATTTGTATTTTCACTTTAATTGTATTGACAGTTTATTCAAAAACATATTCATTATTAATTAAGTTTATTTATTTTAGCACAACATAATTGCACGTAAATTTATTTTTCATCAGTTATTTATGAGTGCCTTTTGAGCAGCATATTTGGTTAGTAAATATTTTTCTAATCAGCCTGACATGAGTCAAAGGTTTATGCTTTCAATAAATAATATTTGGGATCAACACATGCTTTTATTTCATTTGACAATGTTTTAAAATGTAAGCAGGTTAGATATAATTATTGAATATGATTAAAATGAAGAGCAAGGTTACTAATTCGGTGTTAATATTTAAACCGGCTCCGGGCAGCTCCGTAGTGGAAAAGTTTGGCCCAGAGGTCAAAAAGGTAAAGAACCTCTGTATTAGACGACACAGCAACACCTACCTAGTGTCTCCACTCCTGATGACTTACTGGGGGCAGCCCTCAGGCCCGGGGTAGTAGTGGCACTGCTGGGCGTAGGCGCATCAGAGCGCGAGGTGGGAGTACTGGACTTGGAAACAGGTGTTGTGGATTTTTCATTCTTTAAAAAAAAAAATAAATAAATAAAAAAGTATTCAGGCAGCGCAAAACTTGAATATAGATTACAGTACTCAGTGCAGGGATGGGCGATGTGGACTAAAATCTCTATCGCAATATACATTGCAGCCTCTTGCAATAGTGATATACAGTACATCACAATATATTACTTGGCATATAAATAATAATAGAATCATATCAAAACAGGTCACAAAAGTGAAGTATGTATCATATTGTGTAATTTCCTGTTTTATTTTCTTAAAACTTAATAACCTACTCGCTAATGTACTGTTCATTTCTGGTTACTTTCTGTTGTAACATGGTTCTATCTACACTTCTGTTAAAATGTAATAAGCACTTCTTCTGTTGTTTGGATACTTTACATTAGTGTTGCGCGATATTACAAATGTTGATATCGATCCAATATCAAGTTGTTGCAGTATCAGTATTGGTCACACCAATGCTGATACTTAAACATTTTCAATATTACTGAATGATTACATTTTTGATCACAAATATAATCAGACAAAAACACAGGATGGCGGTGCAACAATATCAAATAAACATTGCTATTATTTCCTTATTCCCTTTTATTACATTCAATATTTAGTGTATGTATTTATTTTTAACATGGTATTTATTAGGGCTGTGAATATTTGGGCATCACACGTTTCAATTCTTGGGGGTAACTATTCGATTCAAAACGATTCTTGATTCGAAACGATTCTCAATTCAAAATCAATACTTTTCTTAATAACATTTGGTGCCAGTTCTATGTTTAACACGCGAAGTCCCAGAGAAGGGTCAATTGACACTTTTACCTAGAAAACACACAAGAGGGTCATTTGACCCCTAGTCCCCCCTGTGGACACTCCTTTTGTTATGAAAATGTGGCTGTTAGTGGCACACGGCAGGGGGCCACTTGAGCCTGTGTGGGGGAGGGGACCTTACAGCTCAAGCTTTAGTTCTGAGGTAGGTTGTGTGTGTTTTTGCAAGGATCAACAGAATGAAGGGATCAACACTCTGACATTTATTGTTAAAAAAAATACAAAACAAAACATATTTACAAAGAATGAAAAAGCAACTGTTTTCCCAGTTTTGGTGTGGAGGGTTGTTGCAGAAGCAATTGTTATTTTTGTGTGCCAAAAATAGTTTAAAAAAAAAAATTTACAAAGAAAAAAGCATATTTACAAAGAATGAAAAACCATGTCCATGTAAACGTGACTGACATACATTTGAGCAGTCACTCACAATCCTGGCACTGCCATTGCTCCTTTCGGCATTTCCCACATGTATAATTTTTCTGTCTACCTAGACAAACTGCCCCTAACAGCCTCATTACCATAACAAAATGAGTGATTAGTGTATTCGGGAAAAGCGTCGGGCCAAATGACCCCTCTCTGGGTCTTCTAGGTAGACAGAAAAATGCTGGGACTTCTAGTGTTAACTACATTACTCCATAAAATAGATAAATAGCTCTAATACATTTATATTTTACTTAAAAGAAAACTGGTTTTGGTTTAATAAAATTCTACCCAAACATTTAATAAAGTCAAATACAAATAAATCAACAAGAGAAGTATCCAACGCTTCTCTTTTCTAAAGTAAATATTTACAGCAGATATAGATTATCTACATCAACAATATGATTTGTCTGAGTGGCTGGACAGGACGGATTAATAAAAATGTCTTAAATTTTTTTTTATTTTTATGAATCGATTAAGATTTCTTACAAATAAGAATCGCGACTAATTCTAAAATCGATTTTTTGACACCCTTATTTATTATTGCAGCAATATGGTTGTTAAAGTTAATTATTTTAGTGATTTCTGATTATTTGTGACGCCACCAATGTGACATATGTGTTTGTGCATGTGTTGGCAGAGCAGCAAATACAGCACAGTTTAGCTTGTCGTTGTTGTTTTGACTTGTTGATAAAAGAGAAAGTTGATCCATCACCTCCTTGTTATGTTTGTTTGTTATACCGTAGTGTATAGCACTTTATATTGTGTTCAAAGTGTACAAACCTTCACTAAAATATGGACTTTTGTCGAGGATGGGACCCATTATTCATATTTAACATTGTTTCTTATGGAGAAATTTGCTTCATTATACAAACATTTCCATTTGCGAACCATGCTTAAGAACTAATTAAGTTCGTAAATCGAGTCTCCACTGTAAATACTGGACTAGTATCACTGATACTGATAATTTGACCTAAAATGTCATAATCATTTGTATGCACGTACAACACTTAAGACCTTCAGTATATCTGTATGTGGAATTAAATTATGGAATGGATTAAGCAAAGCAATCAAACAATGTACTAATATGATCCACTTCAAGAAACTATTCAAACTTAAAGTGTTTACAAAGTACAAAGAAGAAGAACCATGATAAACATTCTGAATGTATTTCATCCATCCATCCGTTCATTGTTTCAAAATAATCTTACTCATCTCACCATATGAAATGTAACTTACTTCACCGAGTATTATTTATTTATTTATCTTTATTGTGAATAAATTGAGAAGAGGAAGTGAACAAAAGTTTTAGCAACTGTTATGTAAAAGAAAATGGGTAGGATTAAATAAGCTCTGCTTCTTCCTACTTCTTTTCAAACATGTTGAAAAGAGAAACTGGAAATTGTGATGTATCATGTTGTATGCTTACATGTTCGAAATAAACTCAAACTCATTTATTAATTTTGTCTCTAGTTAGTTGATTACGACAAAGACAACAGGAAAAATTATTTTATTCGAAGAACATTGTTCTTATAACTACACAAAACGTTAGTATACAATTAATTAATTACTAGATTTAATTGGAATTATTTAAGAAAACAGTTATTACTGCCAAATAACAGAAATGTAACAGAATTGTAAATACAAAACCCAAAACCAGTGAAGTTGGCACATTGGGTATTAATCGTAAATAAAAACAGAATACAATGATTTGCAAATTATTTTCAATTTATATTCAAATTAAATAGACTGCAAAGACAAGATATTTAATGTTGTAACTGAGAAACTTCTTTTTTTTTTGGCAAATAATCATTAACTTGGAATTTAATGGCAGCAACACAAATTGGCACAGGGGCGTTTTTACCACCGTGTTACATGGCCTTTCCTTTTAACAACACTCAGTAAACGTTTGGGAACTGAGCTCGGGCCCAGCAAAGCGGGCAACGTTTCTAGGTGTTGTTGATAAATGGCTTTGGCTTTGCATTGTAGAGTTTTAACTTGCACTTACAGATGGAGCGACAAACTGTAGTTACTGACAGTGGTTTTCTGAAGTGTTCCTGAGCCCATGTGGTGATATCCTTTACACACTGATGTTGCTTTTTAATGTAGTACCGCCTGAGGGATCGGAAGTCACGGGCATTCAATGTTACGTGCAGTGATTTCTCCAGATTCTCTGAACCTTTTGATGATATTACGGACCGTAGATGGTGAAATCCCTAAATTCCTTGCAATAGCTGGTTGAGAAATGTTGTTCTTAAACTGTTGGACAATTTGCTCACACATTTGTTGACAAAGTGGTGACCCTCGCCCTATCCTTGTTTGTGAATGACATGGAAGCTGCTTTTATACCCAATCATGGCACCCACCTGTTCCCAATTAACCTGTTCACCTGTGGGATGTTCCAAATAAGTGTTTGATGAGCATTCCTCAACTTTCTCAGTCTATTTTGCCAGTTGTGCTAGCTTTTTTAAAACATGTTACAGGCATCAAATTCCAAATGAGCTAATATTTGCAAAAAAAAAAAGTTGTTTCTCAGTTACAACATTAAATATCTTGTTTTTGCAGTCTATTCAATTGAATATAAGTTGAAAAGGATTTGCAAATCATTGTATTCTGTTTTTATTTCCCATTTACACAACATGCCAACTTCACTGGTTTTGGGGTTTATACAAAAATGTCAATAAAACAAACAACTATCAATATTCAGATCGATAAACTCACACTAGTTTACACACAAAAGCTCTAGCTTTGCGGTTAGCATGGCTTCTTGTATCCTCCTACGGTGTGTAGCCTAGCATGTTCTGCTATTCCCTGTCCTCCAAGAAGAACTGTCGTTTATTTGCTGCTATGGAGGCAAGGATTAGTGACTTAGAGGCGGTGTCGCACTTTGGAGGAAACTCATTATAACGTTTCTTCCCTAAAAATAGCAATTTACCTGGAGAAATGATACAAAGAAGATCAGAAGGATATAATTACCCAAATGACTCACCAAATTAATCTCTTTGGACTTGGATGAAGGTGTGCTGCTGGAGGAAGCGACGGAGGAGGGACTCAAGGGTGCATCCTTCTTCGGCAGGCGACTTTTGTCCAAACCGTTCTCCCGGGGAGAGTGAGCGGGACTTCCTCTGGGAGTCGCTGGATCCTGGGGTGGTTGTGTGTGCAGAAATGAAGACGGTTTAATCTCCCGATCCACAGGACGTCATGGAGTCATACTCCGACATACCTCATTGGAGACGTCCACTACCAAGTTGTCATCACTCTTCTCTCCATCACTCTCCTGGATATTGTAACATGAAATTGATGTACAGCTCATACTTTGTAGTAATTGATGATACAGACTTACGTAGCGCAACGAGCCCAACTCTTTATCGTCTGTCTTCTGCTTCTTGCTGTCCGTGGTGTAATCGCCCGAGCCTCTGTGCTTCTCTCCAGTCCGAAAAGTGGCTGACGGTGACACGGATGAGCTCTGGAAGAAATGACATTTCTGAAATGAACTGATATACTAACAGTAAGCACATTATCCAGAGAGCGTCAAGTAACAAAATACAAAAAAAGCTAGCCAACTTATGTTGACATGCTAAAATGAGCATGCTAACAGTTAACATGCGCAATAACAAATTATTTGACTATGAGGTGTACCGTATTTTTCGGACTATAAGGCACACTTAAAATCCTTTCATTTTCTCAAAACTCGACTAATGTACAACATAATTCTGGTTGTGCTTACCGACCTCAAAGCTATTTTATTTGGTACATGATATAATGATAAGTGTGACCAGTAGATGTCACACATAAGAGATACGTGTAGACTGCAAGATGACGCCAGTAAACAACAGCAAAACTTTAAATGTTCTATTGAGAATATAGAGAACATTACACACGGCATTAAAAAATCTGTCAAAATGTTTTTTGTACGACTTCGGTAAGCTATGAAGCCGCACCGTTTGATGGATGGTGCATTAAACATACGAGTATTATTATGGTGCATGTAAAAGGACCGCAAAATGGCACCTATTAGCAGACATTATCTGCCATTTTGTTTCACAATATTACGCAAAAGCAACTTTTCTTACCTTCTGGTACCTGCTGATGTGTATTTGGGATCTGCATAAGTACTGAAAATTTGAGCGAGTCCGCCATTGTAGTCCGACGCCATAAATCGATAAGCTTCTTATTTTTCTCTACCTTCTCATGTGGCATTCATATTCCGCTGTTTCCATTTCTAACATAAAGTAGTGTAAAGTTTTTACTTATATCTGTCAGTAGACTAGCTATCAAAGCGCTAAAAACTGTAGTGAGTTTACATTATTCACCCACTGAATTTTAGTTACTAGAGGGTTCGGGTCGGACGGTTTTTCACAGGACACATTTCCGGCGTTGATGTTGCACTGAGATAGGCTCCAGCACCCCCCGCAACCCCGAAAGGGACAAGCAGTAGAAAACGGATGGATGGATGTTGCACTAACTGATGAGGAGATGCTGCTCCGTTATTTATTTAAGTAAAGTCTGAATGTCATTAAAACAGTTAGCTCCATCTTTTGACACTTCTTTCACTCCTTGCATGCTACACCGCTACAACAAAGATGACGGGGAGAAGACGCTGTCGAAGGTGAGCCACGTAGGTAAGACCGCCCACAAAATGGCGCATCCTTTAGAGCAGGGGTCTCAGACACGCAGCCCGCGAGACGTTATTTTGAATATATATAAATATGAATGGCGCTTGACAGCGTCATACTTGCCAACCCTCCCGATTTTTCCGGGAGACTCCCGAATTTCAGGGCAACCATTCTCTCGAATGTCTGCCGATTTTCACCCAAACAACAATATAAAGGGCGAGCCGTGACGGCACTGCCTTTAGCGCCCTCTACAACCTGTACAAACAGCTTGCCAGCCCAGTCACATGTTGTACTTGGCTTCTGTACACACACGTAAGTGACTGCAAGACATACTTGATCAACAGCCCCACAGGTCACACTGAGGGTGGCGTATAAACAAGTTTAACACTGTTACAAATATGCACCACACTGTGAACCCACACCAAACAAGAATGACAAACACATTTCGGGAGAACATCCGCACCGTAACACAACATAAACACAACAGAACAAATACCCAGAATCCCATGCAGCCCTAACTCTTCCGGGCTACAATATACACGAGCAGTTTGAGACCCCTGCTTTAGAGACTGTCAGAAAGCGACTTGAAGATGATCTGTAAAACATCATCTATGTATTAGAACCAGCCCGTGGGCCACAGCCGCCTGCTTCTGTTTTGCACGCATTATTACTCCATCAGTGTTGGCGCTAGGAAATTTCAAAATGGGGTCCCAGGGACCCCATCAAGTCATTAAAATGGGGTCCCATAGTACATTTTTGGGGTCCCACTTTTTTGTAAGCGTTTTGAAAACAAATGATAAATGTATGCATTATCCAGTTATATCTCACATTCTATATTGTGTTTTGGAAAAAGGTTGTCATAAACGTTACTTAATTAATTAAAAAAATAATACAAAAGAAAACAAATATTTATGCATATGTAAATGTATCCAGTTATAAAAATGTATTCATTTTCGTCTTTCCTTCATGACTACTTCACCCTTGCTCCTGATGGGTCTGGTTAGCGCCGTGCATGGCAGCTCCCGCCATCAGTGTGTGAATGTGTGAATGTGTGTTTGTGAATGGGTGAATGTGGAAAATAGTGTCAAAGCGCTTTGAGTTCCTTAAAAAGGTAGAAAAGCGCTATACAAGTACGACCCGTTTACCATTTACCATGGATCTAAACTTTACTGCTGCCAGTATTTTTTCTATATTTTTATTGTAATATTTTCAGAATGTGTTTGTTTTATTTTAGGCCAAAGTGAGACAAAAAAACAATGTGAAGTTGTCTTTATTTTTTTAGTTTTAAAGCCATGATTTTAGTAGTCCGGCGCGCATGTGCACAGATTTTCCTCTATGCGGCCCCTCAGCTAAAATGAGTTTGAAACCCCTGTAAAAGTGAGGAATCCAGGACATGAAAAATAAATAGCCTGAAGTGGAATGTTTTGATGTTGGAAATCAGTTGAAAAAAGTGGGAGAAGCAATCGAAAGAAAAAAGGTTGGAAAAGGTGGTATTAAAAAGTGGGAGTTGTGTGAACGTGAAAACAACAATATGCAATTCTGTTCGGACTCAATGAAAGAAAAGTGCCCCGTGCATTTGAATAGTTTTACTGCGAAAACTGTAAAAATGGCCACCCGTCCTGATCACTTATCACCCATCAATTGCGTCTCATCGGGAAGCGCTGCTTCGCCGGCAGACAAGCAACAGACAGAAGAGAAAAGAAGCAGGACCTTTAACTCGACCTTTCCGCTAACTCACGCTTGCAACCTTTCTGCTGCCCTTTGCCGTGATGCAAGTGTTGATGACAAGGATTCTTCTTGTGTGTATGTGTGTGTGTGTGTAGCACTTGTACATGTTTACATTTTACTGCTCATCGTGTGTGTGCGTGTGTGTGTGTCAGGGAGTGCAGTGAAGCAGGTTGATGCTCTCCGCTGTGATTACATTAATTGGCCAAGAGATTAGTGCTTTCAATAACATCAGGGAAAATTAATTTCCACTGACGAGACACGATGACCCCCACTCTACCCACTGTCAGACCGAGCCAGGCAGGTCAAAACAATCACTTTCATTCATCTGGGAGACATCCCAGAGTTGAATACACTTCGGTAGATTATTTTACTCTTGCATGCCCATGTGTGAGGAATTGCACCAAGGAACTACAGGACACTACAATAATGGATGCTTGTAGTCATTTTCAGTGGAGACTAAATCTATACCAGGCGTGTCCAAACTTTTGCCACTGAGGGTTACGTAAAAATCAAAGCATGTGGGAGCCATTTTGATATTTTTCAAATTTCAAAACCAATATAATAGATCTTTTTTAACCTTTAGGGCTCCCCTAAAGCTTGGTCCCGGGGACCTGGAAGGTTTTCAGTCATGAAAATAAGTCATATATAAAAAATATTTTCAACGCTTAAATATTTAGATCAGATCTGTCGATAAAAAGTTTAAATTTTTATGCTCTTTAAACCTTGTTTTTTTTATGGCAAAAACACAAAATATGCAAAATATTTGCAAAGTGGTATATTCGATGTGAAGTTATTGGAGCTGTCACGCCAATTTTCTTCCCATTACAAAAACCTTCCTACCCCCCATTTACGTCCGGGGTCATTTCCTCTTACGTCATTTCCTTTTACTTACGTAATTTCCTCTTACGTCATTGACAGCGATCGATAGAATCCAAATCTCCTGAAAATGGTGGTGTCACTGAATGATATTTGTCTTTATCTTTCCCAGGGGACTTATGTCAAACACCAGCAGGCTTGGAAACATTTCAAGCGGAGTGTTGGGGCCGCTGCTGGGAACTTCAGTCTGGGAACTTCTGTCTTCGTGGTAACGTGCAAAAAATATTAATTAATATATAATACTGTTAAATGTCTGTACTACTTTAAATCAACATTATTGTTGAAACCATTTCACTAATATTAATTAATATATAATAATGTTAAATGTCTGTACTTTAAATCAACATTATTGTTGAAACCATGTCACTATTATTAATTAATATATAATAATGTTAAATGTCTGTACTTTAAATCAACATTATTGTTGAAAACATTTCACTAATATTAATTAATATATAATAATGTTAAATGTCTGTACTTTAAATCAACATTATTGTTGAAACCATTTCACTAATATTAATTAATATATAACAATGTTAAATGTCTGTACTTTAAATCAACATTATTGTTGAAACTATTTCACTAATATTAATTAATATATAATACTGTTAAATGTCTGTACTTTAAATCAACATTATTGTTGAAACCATTTCACTACAATATTGTGTGTGCTGCTGTCCTGTGTAGAAGAGGTCCTGTACCATGGGAACAGAAGGGTCATTTTGACAGAGGAGGAGAAAGTGGCTGTGTTAACCGAAGCCCATGCAGGCCATTTTGGACCACGGAGGATGCAAGCGAAGATTGCTCCCCGGTTTTATTGGCGGTCCATCACACAGGACACATTGGATTGGGTAAGCAAGCTCCTAGAAGCTTTCAAGGAGTTGGGCATTGAACATCGGGTTTCGTCAGCATACCACCCCCAGACCAATGGGCTTGATGAGAGGACGAACCAAACCCTTAAAGTGTCTATTGGGAAGACCATCAGGGGCCAACAGGAGAAGTGGGAGGACAACCTCAGGGAGATAGTGTATGCCCATAACACCTGTGTACAGGCATCGACCAGGTACTCCCCCTTCCGCCTGATGTTTGGTCGAGAGGCACGGATGTTTACGGAGGTAGGTGGTTTGTTTTTATTTAGCTCTATGTAGGTCAAATCAAAATGAGTGCTCGTTACACAGTGGTACCTCGCAATACGAGTTCATTTCATTCCTAGACGAGCTCATTATGTGAAACTCATTTTGTGAGACAAATATTCCCATAAGAAATGATATTCGTGCCATTCATACATTCCAGGACCCTAATATAACCACAGCCTTTTGAACAAAACAATACGCTCCTGTGTAGATGAAAGTGTCTTTGTAGCCATAAATTCATACTTAAAAGTCTGTGTTGTCTTTCAATGTGTTAAAGGTTACAACTGAGTGTCCTGAGGTGATGGCAGCTCTTGACCAGGCTGATTCTCTGGAGGCCTTTGTGCAGCTCCGAGTTGGCCAGGATGAGGACGTTTTTGGAAAGGTACTCATTACGTTGATGTATGACAACGGGTACTGTTGAAGGATGATTACTTAATGGCTACTGGTTAATATTTAGTTATTTATTTTTCTTTAAATGCTCTGTAATCTAAACATCTTGAATCAATTAAGGTGATCAACAATGTGGAGAGGGCCCAAGAGAGACAGAAATTGTCATACCGGCAGAGGATGAAGAAGGGGGTCAAGCGCTTCATCATCCAACCTGGAATGGAGGTCCTCAAGAAGGATGTGAGGAAGAAAGGGAGACCTGGGCGAACCATGGACCCAAACTGGAACCAGACCATCTACAGGTATGCTTATCTAATGTCCCATTACATTTCATACCAAAAGTATCGCTGATGGCTTTTTTTCTATTTCCAGCTCAATACATCTGTTTGATTGTTATCTGTGAAAACATTTGCAAAGAAACAATTATTTGATTGGAAACCAAGTAAATGGTGGTCTTTGACTATTGTACTCTAGGATTGTAATTCAGTCTGAATGTACTCACATGCTTGAATGCAATATTGAATTCTAACCACAACGTTACTGGTAAAATGTTTCATGATTGTCATATTGGTGATGACCAAGCCAGAACTCATTCCCTTGATGTTACAGAGTTATGGAGGTTATTCCAAACAATATGGTTAGGCTGGAGACCCTGGATAGAAAGCCCAAGCATATGATGACCCCGTATGCATCACTGAAACCTCTGCGCCCGAGTATGTCAAACTGAATGCTGTTTAAAGGCAATTTTTGTTCAGAGATCTTAATATCCATCCCCTGTATCATAATATGCCTCCTCTCTCATTTAGGGACTCGCCCTGGCTGGCCAAAGGATTCCCCTTCAGCCCCTGTGCTTCCAGGAGATGCTGAAATGCTGACTTCATCATCGGAGGAGGAAACTGAGGTACTTTTTCAGAAAAAAAGTGTTTATGTGTCCATACATGTAGCTTTCTAACTATTTGTATGATTGACACATGTCCAGTGTCATTGTTTCACAAACCATACATATGCTGGCCCCACATCACCCTGGAAAAAGGAGCTGCACCCCGACCAGAAACAACTGGTGAGCAGGTTTCAAATTGAGTAAAATTTTGACATTGGAGCCAGTATATGATTAAAAATATATACATTTATTGCTTTGTGAAGTGGCCAAGGTTATCTTCAAGTCGAGTAATGTAACATTTTCTCATGAACAGCTCGAGTATGTTTTGGCCTGCGATCGTCCAGCTATGGAACTGATCGTTAAAGAGGGAGGGGTGTGTTTAACCCGAGAAGAGTTTTGGTCTCTCGGGTTGTCCAGAGACATGGACTCCACGGTCAGTACTGTAACTGTTATGTTTGTTTCACTTGACTGCTTATTCCATGGATATGTATAACTTTGTTACATCTGTAATGTGATGACCGATGGGAAATGCTTGCCTCCAGCTGGTTCAGGAAGCTGCTCAGAGACATGTATGATTTCTTAGAGCTGCACAACAGAGGCTGCTTTTAGTCATTAAAAAATCCGATTCAATGGTTAATATAAAACCTCACAAATCCTCATGTTTTTGGATTCAAAATTGTTATAGGGCAAAGATGTCTTCATTGCCAACATGTATATTGTACCAACGTGGAAGCACAAAGACGTCGATCCAATGTCAAGCCTTCCAGTGAGTACAATGAAATTTGAATGATAATAGCTACACTAATCTGAAATTTCTTTCTAAAATATTCATAAATGTTTACAACAGAGGGATGCACATCTAAAGGATGCACTCCTCTTCCCAGCGTGGAGCAAGCACAACGGGCCAGAGCATTACCTTCTCTGTGTAAGTGTTGAAAAGAAAAATACTGGAGATATCTTATAATTCTTGTGCAATTACATTATTTATGCCTCTTTCTGCATTGACCATTGTAGGTGTTGAGGCCGGCAAAGAGAGAAATTCTCTTGCTGGACTCTCAGTTTGCCCTTTGGCCATCTGGTTTTGGTGATGAGCCATCTTTAGGTCCCTTTATAATAATCCTGGCCACAGTTCTATTTTGGCCACTTTTTGTTCCAGCCATGTTCTGGTTTTGGCTATGGTTCTGTTCTAGTCATCTATCCCTTCCCCGCTATGCTCATGTTTTAGACATGTTCTTCTTTCGGCTATGTTCCCATTCTAGCCATGTTCCAGTGGTGTGCAACAGGGGTCCCCTACCACAGAGTCATGGACCAGTACTGGTGAAACGTGATTTTGTTCATGCTTTGGCAGTGTTCTAATAGAATTTTCACTTGTTTATTTACAATTTGTCTTCATGTTTTAATATGCCAAGTGGCTTATTGCATTTTATTTTATTCACATTTGGCTTTTTTACTGCAGGAGCATTGCGCAGCACATCGTCCCAGGAAGCTGGAGTGAGCTCACTGGAAAAGACATGCAGGTAATAGGTTTACTCTATAAAATATACATTTCTTCTAGTAAACCCAAAGGCTGTATACATTTTCATGGTGCTAATGTATATTACCAGGAGATCCCACGCCAGACCTCGGGGAATGACTGTGGTGTTTTCATGCTCATGGTAAGTTGAGCATTTTTAAAGAAGAAGTGTAGGTTAAACTTCCCCCACAATGATGTGAAACACAGCATCAAATTACAAAACTATTTGGTTGCAATTATTGCTTCCAGAGATATTCCTATCCATCACATTTCCAGTATTGATGTTGGCGGCTCTTTTCATCAATTTAGTAGATTATTACAAAGTAGAGAAATATTTTTTTCATTACACAATTATTACATGTGCTCAGAAAAATTACAATTTTCTATTTTTAGTACTCCCTCTGGCTCTGTACGGACACTACTTTTCACTACAGTGTGGTAAGTATTTAGATATTTAAAAGATTTCAAAATAAGCGGCTCTGAGAGGTAAAAATAATGAACTCATTGTTATATCTGCTCTAGCTGGACATGCAGTCAATCCGGCGTTGGTGGTGTGTCCTTCTAATGGAGCGCTTTGGCATTGAAGGGTAGGACAACTTCTTGAAATATCTGATGTATTGTTTATCATGATTAGTAACTGCCTGCGATGAGGTGGCGACTTGTCCAGGGTGTACACCGCCTTCCGCCCGAATGCAGCTGAGATAGGCTACAGCGACCCCCCGCGACCCCAAAAAGGGACAAGCGGTAGAAAATGGATGAATGGATGGATTAGTAACTGTAATCTGAAGAGCTTTTCTTCAATTTCCCCAAAGGCATGGCCAGAGGTTCTGTTATTGGACAGACAAGGCGAGCGGCCTATTGCAGGGCATTCTTCAGCCAGTGTTTAGGGTATCCAGAAACTCAGTCCAGGCCATCGACTGCGTCATCAAAAAATAACTGAATACAGTACTGGTATGCCATGACACAAAAGTGAATAAATTGTATCATACCTATGTTGCTCCATAAAAAAAAATTATTGGAGAAATATGTAAGCTGGGGGAAAAAATAACTGGTTCAAAAATAATAATCTAATAACCTTTATTGGTTTGTACCTTGATGTGGTTTAAGAGCTTTTCACTATAACATGTGTACTTCTGAGGTGACCCCCACTTGTGATTATAATTGACGCTTTGTCCTTTATCTGTGTTCCCCATTCTTTAGGTGCAGCTCGCGCAATGTTTGGAACAAAACATTTGTAAACAATAAAAAATCATTTTACATTGCAGTTTTTTGCCTCATTTTAAAGTCTTGAAGAAATACCCAAGGTTTTTCTTTATTTGTATGTTCTTATTCTAAATAGTGTCGTTTGTCTGACCACGGGTCATCTGACTTCACTGAGGTACATATGTGCACATAAATGTGATTTTAATTTAGTTCACTTACACAGAGAACTAAAAAAAACTGAATTTAACGAATACATTTAGTTTTAATAAAGTTTGATAATGAATTAACTTATTTTTACATTGCAGTTTTTTGCCTCATCTTAAAGTCTTGAAGAAATACCCAAGGTTTTTCTTTATTTTTATGTTCTTATTCAAAATATTGTCGTTTGTCTGACCACGGGTCATCTGACTTCACTGAGGTACATATGTGCACATAAATGTCATTTTAATTTAGTTCACTTACACAGAAAACTAAAAAAAACTGAATTTAACGAATAAATTTAGTTTTTTTTGTCCTGCCCAGCTTCTCGGGCAAATCATATAGCAGATGTAGATGCCCATATCGGCTGTTCAGATTTACTTTACAAAAGAGAAGTGTAGGATACTTCTCTTGTTGCCTTACTTGTATTTTGACTTTATTAAATGTATTTATATCATCATTTGGTGCAGCCGGGCCGGAGCAGGAGGGGATAGAAAGAGAGAAAAAGGAAGACAGAGGGGGGAATTGTGGGGACAAGAGGGGGATGAGACAGAGAGACAAAAACAACAACAGCAAACACAACAACAACAACAGAGCAACATCAGCAAATACGACATGTACAAATATGATGGTAAAATAATAGCAAATAAGCAGTTAGCGAAAATAAAATAAAAAAATACAGAAATGACAATGAGCATTATTACACTAAAAATGGAGCAATATGAATACCAATAGAAATAGTGCTATTGATAATAAACAATACCAATACTTTACCTTTATTATCAACAATACAATTGTTCCAATGAAACAATACATATACGTAATGATAACTTGAGATACGAAAGAATGCAGAAAAATGGAGGGGAAAAAAGAGAAGCAACCTACATTAACCTTGTAGATTGTTATAGTAACAATAGGTTAAGCTTTGTCAGTGTGCCATGTGTTATACCCAGTTTACCCTAGGGCAACGACGTTAATATATGTTTGATGAAACGTGATTATGTGCATGAGTGTATGTGTGCATATGTACTTGTATATGTACAGTATGTGTATATGTGTGCTTGTACAGTGAATGTATATGTACAGTATGTGTATATGTGTGTACAGCGAATGTATATGTACAGTATGTGTATACAGTATGTGAATAAATTTAGTTTTAATAAAGTTTGATAATGTTGATTGATAATGAATTAACTTATTGTACACTGTTATTCATTTCCGCATATGTCCACGAGTCAAATGTGCAGTCAGGAATATCCTCAAGTTAATTTGTCAGATTAATACTTGTCCGATTAATACAGATGTTTTGTTAACGCTGTATTATAAAAAAGAGTCAAACGAAGTGCTATCGATCGCTGTCAATGACGTAAGAGGAAATGACGTAAGCGGAAATGACCCCGGAAGTAAATGGGAGGTAGGAAGGTTTTTGTAATGGGAAGAAAATTGGCGTGACAGAGCCTTGAAATGGTCAATAAAAAACTACCGGGCGTCGTTGGATTGGTAAAAGGGAGTCATGTGACAGAGCCCGATGGAGGAAGTCTCTCTCTCTCTTTGCAAGCGGTAATCAATAGATTATAAATAAATGTAGCAATCAGATTGAAACGTAGTTAAGTATTGTTTTTCATCACCAAAATACTTAAGGGAAAGTAAAAAGTATGTTACATATTGCAATTCATCCAAAAACTTACTTAAGTAAATGTAACTGAGTAAAAGTGGCACATTACTAAAAACGGTTCACTTCCAAATCGTGATTCTTATTCATCCCTACTTTAAATCTATTCATAATTTTCCAAATTTGATTTTTTATTTTTATTTCTATGAGAAAAACTTTTTTATTTCATTCCATGCAACCAGAAAGATCTTTTCTGACCTGTAACCCGTTTGAAAAAGTTTCATTATAATTATCATACCAAATAACACATTGCGAGAATCGGTTTGAATCCAGAACCATGTGAAATCGAGAATCGATTCTGAATCAAATCCCCGCCCCAGCAATCGGATCGATTGGTTAGGTGCCCAAAGATTTACAGCTACCTTACGACCTTCCTCTGGTCTCAACCCACCAGCTAAGAATCACTCTTTAAAATATATCCAAGATTAATTTTTATAGTATTATCTTATGAAAATATGTGTACCATATTTTTCAGACTATAAGGGCACTTAAAATCCTTTCATTTTCTCATTACTCGACAGTGCGCCTTATAACCCGGTGCGCCTAATGTACGGAATAATTTTGGTTGTGTTTACCGACCTCGAATAAATTTTATTTGATACAGGGTTAAATGATAAGTGTGACCAGTAGATGGCAGTCACACATAAGAGATATGTGTAAACTGCAATATGATTTAAGTAAACAACACCAACAATTTAAATGTTCCATTGAAAATATAGAACATTACACACAGCGCTCAAAAATCTATCAAAATGTTTTAGTACGACTTTGGTAAGCTATGATGCCGCACCGCTTGATGGATTGTACCCCCTCGTACCACGATCTTCTTGACAATGCTAATGTAAACTAGGGTCAACCTGCACATTAATGCAGTTTCTATGCCGCTAGACAAAGCCTTTTAATTTTCCTGAGGGAACTCTCCTGAAAGAATCAATACAGTACTATCTATCTATCTATCTATCTATCTATCTATCTATCTATCTATCTATCTATCTATCTATCTATCTATCTATCTATCTATCTATCTATCTATCTATCTATCTATCTATCTATCTATCTATCTATCTATCTATCTATCTATCTCAAACAAAATCTCGTTGACATGTATGACTTGAGTGTTATTATGACAATGACAATACATCAATTGATTGATTGATTGAACTGTGCTTCAACATACGAGTATCATAATGGTGTGTGTATAAGGTAAGACATTATCTGGCGTTTTGTTTTGCAATATGCAACTTTTCTTACCTTGTGGTACTTGCTGACCTGTATTTGGGATCTGCATAAGTCCTGAAAATTAGCGCGCGTCCGCCCTTGTAGTCCGTGGTCGATAAGCTTCTTCTTTTTCTATATCTTCTTGTTATGGGACATTCATTCTCCGCTGTTGCCCTTTCTAATATAAAGTAGTGTAAAGTTCTTACTTACTGTATATCTGTCAGTAAACTCGTCATGAAAGCGCTAAAACTTACCGGTGTAGTGAGTTTGCATTAATCACCCAAGGAACTTTAGTTATTAGAGAGTTCCGGTCAGACGGTTTTTCACAGGACCCATTTTTGTTGTTTCCGGATGAGGAGATAATGCTCCGTTATTGATTGAAGTAAAGTCTGAATGTCATTAAAACAGTTAGCTCCAGCTTTTGACACTTCTTCCACTCCCATCCTTGAAAGCTACACCGCTACAACAAAGATGACGGGGAGAAGATGCTGTCAAACGTGAGCCACGTTAATAAGACCGCCCACAAAATGGCTCATCCTGAAGCGACTGTCAGAAAGTGACCTGAAGATGATCTGTTAAACATAATCTATGCAACATTTTGACCAAAGAACCCCCATTACATGTTATGTTGACCACAAGGAAGTGTTTTCCATTTAGAAAAAAAATTAAAATAATATGAACCCTTTAATGCGCCCTATAACCCGGTGCGCCTTATACAGGTATATGAAAATAGACCTGACTGGACCCGCTCATCGGCAGTGTGCCTTGTAGTCTGGTGCGCCCTATGGTCCGGAAAATACGGTACTGTAGCGGTTGATTTAAGGACATAATTCACCACACCTGTTATTTGACTTTGTCATCATCATTCACTGTACTGTTCTATTGTGTACATGACAATGTTGTTCTTTGTGTGCAGTTAAGAGCGAGTAATTCGGCGCGGCCCCTTTAAGTGGCCGTCAGTAGATTCTCACAAAGGTGGGGGTTTGTTGTTCCCGCGATATTTGAGTGTTTGTGATGAAAGCGTTCATTCTTGCTTGTGCTTTGATGAATAAACGACGCACACGTTTTTGTGTGTCAACTATACTTCAAGTTGTCTAGCTTTCACACTACGAGCACAACAGTACTCACTTTTATGAGTATGTCAATGATCCTGAAAAAACAAATCTATCTATCAGCCCCAACGAGAATCCCCAGCACCTGCAGTCCTTGAACACACCACCACCACAACATGTGGTGTGTTGCCATTTACGCCTACGTAGCGTTATCAGCGTGCCAGGCGCTAACACCAAGGACATTAAGCCACAGAGGCTCGTGAATTTCACACACTGTACCCGATGGACTGTTGCCAAGGCAACCGTAGACCACTGACAAGGGGCTTATTGGTTTCATGAAGTGACTGTTGGCCGCCATGTCAAAGAGCATCCCTAAGTGCGCACGCCTGTGTGAGTGTGTGTTAGTGTATGTGTGTGTTCCTTCTCCCACTGGGCACTAATGAAAGGCATTCATCATTCTGGTCTTCCAATCTTTGCCGCTGATTCCAGAAGACCTCACATACGCACGCACGCACACATACACACGCCTAATCGCAGCCATCACAGCGCCCACTGCTGCGAGTGTGTTTGGAGGAGGATAGGCTACATGGAGGGGGGTCGGAGATAACATATTAACCATCCCTCCTGTTTCCACCTACTACCAAACATTAGAAAACACGCAGCCTGCTAAATGTGTGTGCGTGTGTTCGCCGAGTAGAGCTGCTGGAATAAAGAAATGCTAATCTGCTCATTGAGTATTCAACAAACCAAATGTTTGCCTTGGGAAAAGGCTCAGCTTAAGGGACTAATTACTACAAGCTGTAATGTTTGTCTTTGGCGCTTCCTCCCTTCACTAACCATCATCCTTTCTTTGGTGTCTCCATTTGCACATTGCTAAATCTTAAAAGACGAGCTTGATTACCTGCAGTAAAGACTTGCTTCTTGTGTAATAATGCTCAGTGCCTTATTTATACGTTTTAATATATTCATCAGTATAATAGAGCTCTTAATGGAGCTATTTTTGTCATGAGTCCTTCCATGATTTCACAATGTCGCCATCACGCTAGTTCATGTAAATGCAACCGATCCCTGCGAAGTATACCGGCCACAAAACTTTGTCCAATGTCCGTAACTTCCCCGCACGTTTTGGCCAATCTGCATTGTTTTTGCCAATGGAATTTTTCCAATGAGTGGCACTCAAACATGCACATCAACCCTTTATTACTTGGATTTTACGTCACGTTTGACTCACGTCCTGGTGGTCAAGCTAGTGTCATGATCCGTTTTCCGGATCATGTTTTATTTTAGTTTGGCGCCCTTATTTCTGTTTTCAGCACCCCTGGGTTTGTGTTTCTTAGTTGCCATGGGCGCTGATTATTCTCACCTGCCTCTGATTAGCATTCGGGACGCTCACCTGCTCCCGGGCACTAATCAGAGTGCTATTTATTCCTGCCTTTCGCCACATTCGGTCCGGCTGTCTTGTTTGCTCATGCAACAAGTTACGTTGAACACTTTTGTGATTCCTGTTCTTGGACTAAGCTTCGCCATAGCTTCACATGTTGTTGGCATGCTTATCTGTTGAGTTGTATTTCCTGACTGATTTATGGTAAATAAATCATTGTCCTACCTGCACACTGCCTCCGGAGTTCCATCTGCATCTTGGGGAAACGATCCGTGCATTAACATGCGACCCTGCCGTAACAGCTAGCTCTGTTCTCAATGGGTACGAGGTGCCATTTAGCCTTTCTCGAAGAAAAACTGCCCTTTGCCTGTGTTGTTTTCGACTGTCCAAATCATTCAAATCGCGAAAAGGATAAACGTTTTTTTTAGAGTTCCTCGAGAGGTAATTGAGGAGGGCGGAAGAGAGCAAGATTTTATTAAACGACGACGAGAAAAGTAGTAGGCACTCCAGTCCTAGGGAGCAGAGTCCAAGAACGCACAAGTTTGCGGTGATCACTTTGTTAAAGGTTTGTTTGATATACTTTTAATGTTTAGCATTTCCCATTTAAGTATTGATATTATTTGTATTTCTTAAACACACACTATGAGTGCTTTAAAAAGCAGCAACTCGGCGAGTCTAAATAAAAAAAAAAAAATGTGAGCAAAACTTTTCAGCACATACAGTGTTGACATCTCTAGTTATATTTCGATAAAGACGGATGAAACACGCTACTCGTTAACGTCTTGATAACAATTTTCTTTGACCCAGCCACACATAAAGAAGTTGTATACCTCCATGCTTTTCCAAGTTTCCATCTTTTTTGTCCTGTAGAATAAATAATAATAAATGATAAATGGGTTGTACTTGTATAGCAGCCCTTTGAGACTTTTGTGATTTAGGGCTATATAAATAAACATTGATTGATTGATTGATAGCGCTTTTCTACCTTCAAGGTACTCAAAGCGCTTTGACAGTATTTCCACATTCACCCATTCACACACACATTCACACACTGATGGCGGGAGCTGCCATGCAAGGCGCTAACCAGCAGCCATCAGGGGCAAGGGTGAAGTGTCTTGCCCGAGGACACAACGGACGTGACTAGGATGGTAGAAGGTGGGGATTGAACCCCAGTAACCAACAACCCTCTGATTGCTGGCACGGCCACTCTACCACCCTGGAGCAAAATAGTTTGATATGTATGGGAACGCGTTCGGTCTTCTTGTCGTCCATAGCGTTTCTGCTCGTATGGATTCTTCATTCATGTTGTGTTTTTAAGTTTTACAGCATAACAAACAATTTTTACTTTCTAAACCGTCAAAAGTAAGTAATGTCTATAGGAGTGTTTTCATGCATATTTGTACATTCTATGGTAATGTAATGAAGCTAGCATCATTAGCATTAGCTACTATGCTAACACGTTTACAAGTGTTGTTGTTAATATTATTAACTTACAATGACATTCTGTTTGTATTGTATCAATTTCTTAAATTCACCAAGACGTCACTGCGGAGTCATTGAGTTGGTTTAGAAGATAGGAGAGCGAGCTTCTGCAGCTAGTGGGTCCATGACGATGATGTCTGTTTTGTTTGATCGGCTGTTTTACAGACACAGTTTGGAAAAAATTAAGGAATGTAAATATACATTTACAAAATGCTTCTGTGTAAATAACTTATTTCACAAGGTACAGTTGTGATCAAAAGTTACATACACTTGTAAAGAACATAATGTCACTGCTGTCTTGAGTTTCCAATCATTTCTACAACTATTATTTTTTTGTGATAGAGTGATTGGAGCACATACTTGTTGGTCACAAAAAACATTCATGAAGTTTGGTTCTTTTATACCGCCCGCATACAGCTGAGATAGGCTCCAGCGACCCCCCGCGACCCCAAAAGGGACAAGCGGTAGAAAATGGATGGATGGATGAATTTATTATGGGTCTACTGAAAATGTGACCAAATCTGCTGGGTCCAAAGTATACATACAGCAACACATATCAATTAATTTTGGTGATGTAGAAAAGTTACAATCAAATCAAAAATCAAAAATCAAGTTCAGTTTTAGCCCATTTTAGACCCATTTCTAAGCTGCCTTTTCTCTCAAAAATCTTGGAGAAGATTGTTTTTACCCAGTTAAACACTTTTTTAGAGGACTCTGATATTTTAGAAGTCTTTCAGTCTGGGTTTAAACCCCTCCATAGTACCGAGTCAGCATTAGTAAGGGTTTTTAATGACATCTTTCGAGCAACAGACTTAGGTGATCATGTGATTTTAGTTTTACTCGATCTAACAGCAGCATTTGATACGGTGGACCATAATATTTTAATTAGCCGCCTACAACATCAAGTGGGCATCTGTGGTACTGCCCTGAGTTGGCTGAAGTCATATTTGACTAACAGGACCTTCTCTGTAAATGTTGCTGGTTCTGAATCTTCTGTTGCTCCCTTAACATGTGGGGTCCCACAGGGCTCAGTTTTACGACCACTGCTCTTTTCTATTTATTTACTTCCCCTGGGCTCAATCCTAAGAAAGCATGGTATTTGTTTTCATTGTTACGCTGATGACACACAAATGTATTTTCCGTTAAAGAAAAATCATGCCTCTTCAATACAGCCATTACTTGCTTGTCTTGATGACATCAAGGCCTGGATGGCCCTAAACTTCTTAAACTTCAATGAAAAGAAGACAGAAGTAATAGTGTTTGGACCTAGTGGTACCTGTGAGCTTCCCCCTGTTGACTTTGGCCCCTTGGCTTTGTACGTTAAGCCCATGATCACCAACCTGGGTTTTCGTATTGACAGTGATTTTAAATTGGACCGTCAGATTGGCACAGTGGTGAAAGCCAGCTTTTTTTATTTATTGTGTGTGTGTGTGTGTGTGTGTGTGTGTGTGTGTGTGTGTGTGTGTGTGTGTGTGTGTGTGTGTGTGTGTGTGTGTGTGTGTGTGTGTGTGTGTGTGTGTGTGTGTGTGTGGGCGTGTGGTACACAGAACATAAATTTCCACACTTCTATTAGCCCCGGGTCCAGTGGACCCTGGACATCTTATATGTAATAGAAATGTGTAGGGGGGGTGTATGGTGTGTGTTCATTAAATATGTATTCTGATATATGTTCTTTACAGAAAATGAGCCAAAGCCAGTGAGTCTCAGTTTGAAAAATTAATTAATTGTATCATTTTTCTTTTAATAAAAATCGAAAACGGGTCCCACAGACCCAAACACCACACAAGGGTTAAATACGGCTCATGTGATGCAGTCATTAGACTCGGTTACAAACGCGACAATGGGAAAGTCAAAGGAACTCAGCACAGATCTGAAAAAATGAATCGTTGACTTGAACAAGTCAGGAAAATCACTTGGAGCCATTTCAAAGCAGCTTATGGTCCCAAGAGCAACTGTGCAGACAATTGTTCGTAAGTATAAAGTGCATGGCACAGTTTTGTCACTGCCACTATCAGGAAGAAAACGCAAGCTATCACCTGCTGCTAAGAGAAAATTGGTCAGGATGATCAAGAGTCAACCGAGAACCACCAAAAAGCAGGTCTACAATGAATTGAAAGCTGCTGGAACACAGGTCTCAGAGTCCACAATCAAGCGTGTTTTGCATCGCCATGGACTGAGAGGCTACCATGCAAGAAGGAAGCCCTTGCTCCAGAAGCGACACCTTAAGGCTCGTCTAAAGCTTGCTGCTGATCACATGGACAAAGATAAGACCTTCTGGAGGAAAGTTCTGTGGTCAGGTGAAACAAAAATGTTGATGTTTGGCCACAATACCCAGCAATATGTTTGGAGGAGAAAAGGTGAAGCTTTTAATCCCAGGAACACCAATTCCTACCGTCAAGCATGGTGGTGGTAGTATTATGCTCTGGGCCTGTTTTGCTGCCAATGGAACTAGTGCTTTACAGAGAGTAAATGGGACAATGAAAAAGGAGGATTACCTCCAAATTCTTCATGACAACCTAAAATCATCAGCCCGGAGGTAGGGTCTTGGGCGCAGTTGGTTGTTCCAACAGAACAATGACCACAAACACACGTCAAAAGTGGTAAAGGAATGGCTAAATCAGGCTAGAATGAAGGTTTGAGAATTGCCTTCTCAAAGTCCTGACTTAAATGTGTGGATAATGCTGAAGAAACAAGTCCATGTCAGAAAACCAACAAATTTAGCTGAACTGCACTAATTTTGTCAAGAGGAGTGGTCAAAAAATTCAACCAGAAGCTTGCCAGAAGCTTGTGGATGGCTACCAAAAGTGCCTTATTGCAGTGAAACTTGTCAAGGGACATGTAACCAAATATTAACATTGCTGTATGTATACTTTTGACCCAGCAGATTTGGTCACATTTTCAGTAGACCCATAATAAATTCATAAACGAACCAAACTTTATGAATGTTTTTTGTGACAAAAAAGTATGTGCTTCAATCACTCTATCACAAAAAAATAAGAGTTGTAGAAATTATTGGAAACTCAAGACAGCCATGACATTATGTTCTTTACAAGTGTATGTAAATTTTTGACCACGACTTTATACATCTGCGGCTTATAGTCTGGTGTGGTTAATGTATGGGAGAAAAAAAAAATTATTCTAAAATTTTGTGGGTGCAGTTTATATCCCGGTGCGCTCTATAATCCAGAAAATACACTACTTTTATTTATTTTCACGTAAAAAACACTTATTTTTAAGGTCTGGCTACTTATATTTTATTTTTTAGTAGTAGTTAATTTATGGAATATGGTCAACTTTCTTTGTTTTCACTTTATCGCATGCAAGTGACGTCGAGGCCACATTGGGGCCACACTGGGGCCTGTGTGCGTTCAGACTGGATTCTGATAAAGATCACATTTTACTTGTAATCTAAACAGTCAGAAGGAAAAGATTTAATTTAGAAAAAATCCTATTTCGGCCACTTTGACCTGCAATGTAAATGTAGTCAAAGAACTCTGAGTATGCGCTTTTACTGCCATCAAGTGTCTACTTTTAAGTATGTGGTATAAAATACGTAAAAAATTGTTGTTTTGCAGTTGATGTTGAAATTCTGTGATCAAGGGAGACTAAAAAATGGATGACATTAAATAAATGTTATGAAAAAATAAGCCTTAAAATAGGGCTGGGCAACAGGATGAAAACTGTATCACGAAATAGGTGTTATATATCAGTCGATATCAATAGTTATTGATATTTTAAATAAGTACCAGGAGAAAAAAGGTAAAAAAAAAATATTTCAAATGTAATCTTCCTCTGATTATAAAATCCCCTCAGCTATTCAAGTACAATGGAAAGGAAATGTCAACACAAGGATTGAAAACACTTAATGTATATACAATTCTAAAGTCACATTGAACACTTAACAAAAACTTCTTAACATGAAGCTGCAAAAATTGGAAATACTTATGAAATGCTTAATAAAGAGTAACAAAATAGTGCAAAGTATGACAATGTAAATAACTATTTTCTGCAAGGTTAATGCCAGGCTGTGCTCTAAAGCAGTGGTCCCCAACCTTTTTGTAGCTGGGGACCGGTCAACGCTTGAAAATTTGTCCCAGGGGTGGTGAGTGGATTTTTTTTTTTCATAAAGAAATACAATCATGTGTGCTTACGGACTGTATCCCTGCAGACTGTATTGATCTATATTGATATATAATGTATATATTGTGTTTTTTATGTTGATTTTATAAAAAAAAAAAAAAAACGTTTTTTTGTTTTTTTTTCTTGCGCGGCCCGGTACCGGTCCGCGGCCCGGTGGTTGGGGACCACTGCTCTAAAGGGTGAGTGAGCGTGACTACAATAGGTGAGTGTGTGGTATTACCGTTCTTGGTGGAGACGAGCACCTTGCATAATTTATAGTCCACATTGGTCTGACAACGGTCTGTTTGAAAAAAAATAAAAAAACTGCCATTATGTCGTAGTGACTTTTTTTGTTTTATCCACAATTTATTTGCTCTCTTTGCACTAATTTCTACTTTCTTTTTTCACTCCATGCAAAGAATCAACCGCGAAACGTCAACTTGGCGCTACATGGTGTGATCACTTCCTGCGTTACTCGGTTACCAGAGATAGAGTGCCTTTTTTCATGCAACCAACCTTGCTCGGCCGCTTCTGGTCTCTGAATTATCGAACATTTTATCCGAACGCATTCGATTACGTGTTTATCGTGATATTATTTATTCGCGCAGTGCTAACTCAAAACATCAAAACTTTTTCTGCAACTTTTTGAACAAGTTGCAGCGAATTCAGGCATTTTATCTAAACAAAATCCTGGAGGGACTGTTTAATAAATGACATTTTCAGATTGTAAGAAGACAGATAACATACCTTAGTTGAGTCTCTCTCTGTGAGGCAGGAGAAAGGAAACAGAAACATTTCAAATGAGTAGCATAATTAAGTCCAACACACACACACATCATCTGATGCAACATGAGGTAACACTAGAACTTCATTAACTGTTTGCCTTGAATCAACATCAGCTCATTAAAATAGTAAACATGCATCTGGCGAACATGGTAAACCTAGACCATCTTAATGCATTCTAATCTTCTGCCAAATGTGTTTGCACACGAGTTAGATAACTGAGCGCCTGTTTCACACTATGTCAAAATCAACGACAGTACAGTACGGAGGAAGGTGTCCTACCTCTTGGGTGTTCTTCGGCGCTGTCCTGGTGTTTCCTCTCGTCTTTGAGGGGCAGCTGATGACCCAGGGCAGAGGAGAGCGCCAGCAGGCTGGCAGTACCGGCGCCAGGGCCCAGGGGGGGCTGAAGACCTGCTGGGTGAGGCGTGAGCGGGACGGGGATGGCGTGGCTGTGGGAGAGGTGCTGAGCTTGGAGCTGCTGCTGCTGCAGCACACACACACACACCCACACACACACACACAGACACACACACACACACACGCACACATCATGTTAATGCTACATTTAAATAAATATGGTAACGGAAGAACAGATAACTTAACATACAGCGGCACATCAGTTCTCGTTAGTAATCCTTTCTAAAAACTTGTGTTCTTCCCACAACAAATTATGTACATCCAATTAAACAGTTCTAGATGCTATAAAACATTTCATATATAATTTTAGTTTTACATGCCAAAAACAATGTGTTAACACTTGCGAATGTTTTTGGCCCCCATGGTGGCTTACTCTTCAGCCGTAGGCAAAAAAAAAAAAGACTGAGGGCCTGATTTACTAAAGATTTGCGTGTACTAAAACACGTGGAAACTTGAGAACACACGCAAAGCTGACCTACTAGACGTGTGCAAAGAGGATTGCGTCTGTTAAGTGATATGCAGAACATATGCTGATCATCAAAACGCCTACAATACTGGGAGGGGATGATGCAAATATATACTATTTAGCACGCGCAATCGATTTAGCAACACTCATCACCGTTTTGCGAGCACTATTTTGCATTTTATTTAGCACTTCTGAAATGTGTGTGCAAACTGACACACACTCGGTGCTCGCGCTGCAAAGACAGAAGATGGACAGAGAAACCTCTGTCCTACGTGTGAGTGTAAACACTCATATTTGGACTGTGAGAAATAAATAAAAATTATTCCGATCGTCTATTCAGCTTTTATAATTTTATCGCTGCTGGATGACTTAAAGTATCTGTAGAGTGGAAAAACACATTTACTTTATATGCTTAATTGTGTTTCATTGTATCCATTAAACCGTATCCAATTGTATTTACAATCTGCAAAGTATGTGAAAATACCAGAGAAACATCACGAAATGCCATAAAATAAGTCTGCCATTTTGAATATTCCGCTCTGAATATCTTCGACAATTCCCGTAGATACTACGTCAATGGAGTAACGCTTCTGCACTCTGACCATATCATTAGATCAGTCATACTGGAAGTACGCAAAAATGTAAAAGAGATGTGCTGTTTATCATTCACAATCCTTATGTAAGACAAGAACACATATGCTTGGTTTATTTATGCATTTGAAATCGTAAATAAATAGCTAACAATTAAGTCAACAGACCAAGGGTCTTCTTTTGCGCCCCTTATACCCTCTAAAAACATCCAGAAAGCGCCAACAATACTCCATTTACATGTCATGACCTGAAAATTAACCAAATATGAGTGATGTTGTTATTATTAGCGCTAACGCAGCCTGACTATTTTAGCAGTGCATTGATAGCAGTGAGCTAATGCTAGCTTAAGCTGCTATTGTTGACACACTGACACACGGCTGGCTTTTGCTTCGTCTCACTTGCTCATAGTAAATTCTAGATCAGGGGTCACCAACCTTTTTGAAACCAAGGGCTACTTCTTGGGTACTGATTAATGCGAAGGGCTACCAGTTAGATACACACTTAAATAAATTGCCGGAAGTAGCCAATTTGCTCAATTTACCTTTAACTCTGTTATTATTAATAATTAATGATATTTATCTTTGTGGAAACACTGATCATCTTAATGATTTCTCACAATAAATATATATAGAAACAGATAAATATCAATATGCAACACTTTATTTTTATATTTTCTCTAAGTGCACATTTTTCAAATTTAACATTTTTAAATGATCACTTCTAAGACAGTCTTGTGAAATCACAATATCCCATTTTAACTAGCTAGCCACTAACATTTTTTAACAAATCATGAATTACTTTGCACCATGTTTGTACAAATAATAACTCATGTAAAATACAAAAGTAAACTCTCAAATTTGTAAATCATGTCACACTTTGAACTGGACACCAAATCTGTTATCTGTTTCTTTGTCAGTTAGTGGGAAGCCTGGCATTGCATGCTGTTAACTAGTGTGTTGTACTCTGGTGTGTAACTTGACACTGCAACTCTGAGTGAGTCTTGCAGATGTGCATCAGTGAGGCGTGTTCTGTGTTTGTTCTTGATGAAGTTCATGTCAGAAAAGGCTGATTCACAAAGATAAGATTTTTCCTCATTGTTTGCGGAACCTTCTTAATCTTTTGGACATATTTTCACAGCAATCTGGCCTTAAGCTTAATTATGATAATTGTAAAATGTTAAGGATCGGAAATCTAAAGGGAACGTCCTTTCGAATGGAATGCAAAGTGCCTGTTTTGTGGACAGATGGACCAGTTAACATACTTGGTGTTGTTGTCCCAGAAAATCTGGAAGATCTAGGCTCAGTAAATTATGATAATCGACTAAGAAAGCTGGACAAAATTATGCAATTATGGAAAGGGAAATCCCTAACCTTGTATGGTAAAATGTCTATTGCCAACGCGTTAATTATTCCTCAATTTATTTATTTGTTTTTGTTATTACCAGCTCCATCACAAAACTTTTTTAAGATTTATGAGCGGAGGGTCTTCGATTTTGTCTGGAACGGCAAACCAGAAAAGATTAAAAGAAAGGTTTTGTACAAAGAGTATGAATATGGGGGCCTGAAACTTCTCAACCTTGAAGCTATGTGTCTGTCTTTAAAAGCATCAATTGTTCCAAAGATGTATTTAAACATTGAGTGGTACACAAATGTCCTGTTGGACAAAAAACATGTACTGTATCAAAATAAATTGTATCCTTTTTTACAAGTGATCCCCTCCCAGAGAGTCTGCTGGGAAACATAAAGGAAACAATCCACTCATAGTGGTGTTTTCAATTTTATGTGCCAGAAAAAAGAGACAATATTTTGCAGCAATTAATATGGATGAACTCTAATATTGTAATAGATGGAAAGCCTTTCTTTTGGAAAAATATGTTTGAAAGAGGAATCATTTTTGTCAATGATATTATCAATGAGAATGGTAAAATTATGAAGTATGATGAATTTAGAGCTATGTATGGTGATGCTTGCTCAAGCTTTTCATTTTATCAACTAACTGGAGTAATTGGGAAAAGATGAAAACAAATAATTAATTATGGAACTACTAAATTATTAGTTTGTAAACCTCTTATAAGAAATTCTAGTTGGCAAAAAGGAACTAAAATAAATAGAAAAATATATAATTTTTATTTAATAAAGAAATCTTTGAAGGCTGCCTCATACAACACAAATGGAAAATGGGAGGACTTTTTTGACTGCCCGTTGCCATGGGATGCCATATTCAAACTAATATATAAAACCACTATCGATGTGCAAAATCGTTATTTTCAAATAAAAAATATTTATAACTTCTTACCCACAGGGAAAATGTTAAAATTATGGAATATGAGAGAGTCAGATGATTGCTGATTGTGTTGTCAGGAGCCTGAATCCACCCTGCATTTGTTTTGGTATTGTCATATTGTGTCTTTGTTTTGGGTGGAAGTTCAAAAAATGTGTTTAAGGATTGGTTTGTTTATGAAGCTTAATGTGGTTTCTGTTATTTTAGGAGAGTTCATTGACAATCATGATTTAGTCAATTTAATTATAGTACTCGGTAAAATGTTTATTTTTAAGGCCAAAAACAGATATTCACTTAGATTTACTTTCTTTAAAATATTTATTCAGTATTTTCTAACTTTAGAAAGTTACATGGTTGAAAACGATAATGATGCCAAAAAACATTAAAAAAAAGATGAGAAGTCTTCAAAGGCTTATTTTGAAAGTATAATTATGTTTATAGATTATATGATATCTGTTGTTGTGTTCCCTAATTTGAGTGACCTGGACATAATCTGGACTGTACATAAATGCTTATTTTGAAAATGTAATTTTGTTTATAAATTATATGCAATCTGTTGTGTTCCCTAATTTTTTTCTGTGTACATGAATGAAGGTGTGTGTTGCTGAGTCCGACTTGGACATTATCTGGACTGGGCCTGGTTTAAAAAACCCTTTAAACAAATCTAATTTCATTGACAACTTGGTCTGTTGAAGATAAGGCCCTTTTTAAAAAAATAAAATAAAATAAGATAAATAAATAAAAAACATTTTCTTGGATAAAAAAGAAAGTAAAACAATATAAAAATAATGACATAAAAAATAGTAATTAATGAAAATGTTAGTGGACCAGCAGCCTATACAATCATGTGTGCTTCAGGGACTGTGTCCCTTGCAGATGTGTTGTCTATGTTGTGGGAACCAGAATATTGGTAGCAGAAAGAAATAACCCCTTTTGTGTGAGTGGATGTGGATGAGTGTGCATGGGGGAGGTTGTTTGTGTTGATGCACTGATTGAAAGTGTATCTTGTGTTTTCTCTATCTAGATTTAATTTAAAAAAATAAAAATAAAAAATAAAAAAAATTTTTTTATTTTATTTTATTTTTTTTTTAGAACAGGCCCGCGGGCGACTCATCTGGTCCTTACGAGCGACCTGGTGCCCGTGGGCACCGCGTTGGTGACCCCTGTTCTAGATAATAATTCATGCATCTCTCATCTGGTAGTAGATAAATGTGGCCACGGACCGACAGGCTGGTCCACTTTCACATCTTTTTACAAAAGACGCGAGTTGCGGCAACTTTTTCTTTTTAACTCTTCATGAGGATTGCAAGTGAAACTTCATCTAAACGGAATTATGCGAATGACCCGCCAGTCGAGATCCCAGCAAGAGTGGAAATTGTACAGTTAGTGTTTGTTTTATTATGGTTTATTATGATTAGTTTTTATGTTTAGCACATAGCAATGCTATAGTGTTACAATAAAGCTGCTTCCATTTAGCACTTGGTTAATTTTCCCAAAACTTATTGCTCATCCTCTTTGTGTTCGGGCTCAAAAATATAAGTTTTCCTGGATCATAATTTTTCCCAAAATAATCGTTGTTGGCTCTCACAAAGTCTGCTTGATTAGCATTGTTGTTGATGACGTTTTTTCATATATAAGATAATATTACTAATATATTTCCTATGTGAAAATAACTACAAACGTTGTACTTGCAATGTGCATTTTCTTGCATATTCTTCTTCACATTCACAGTCAGTGCCGCAGCCAGCTCCTGAGAGCGCATTGAAATAAAAGAAAGTGGGTTTCATTGTAGATGCACAGCTGGTTTCTGAAATGCCCATAAAAAGTGGTATATGTCTTTTGCTTTTCTTTTTTTTTAAACACACCAAAACCGGTATGATAACATGAATGTGCAGTAAAATGATCGAGTATCTCTGTGGTGAAAGACCCGTTAGTACATGCAAATTTAAAATAAGGCGGTCTGCACCAGTTATGAATAGCGCACACAGTCTTCGTAAATCACATGCAACACGCCCACTGACAGTACACCAAATTTTATTGTTTGCACAATCTGTTTACACGCTGTGTTAACGAAGTACTACAGGGTCAACCAAAGATGACATCATAGAGAAGCGACGGGGCTGGAAGAAGTTGAGTCAGTCCAACACGGGCATGTTTTGTGATGAAGACACAGTCGGACTGATGCAGTGTATTAGTAACAGGACAAGATTGACTCACCAATGCATAAGGTTCTTGGTTTTGGCGGAATGATATGCGGAGGCAACGGATTAGTTTGTCGAAAACTAAATTAGAGATGTGACGTTCGCAAACTAATCGAGACTTTTGAACTGCTCTTTTAAGTGAACAAGAACTGATTTACAGTTACGAACTGTTTCAGAGTCAAAGAAACGTAGAATTCCCTTTTTAGGTTTATTCTTCTGATGTTAAGTAGTTTAAGTGTACGCACACCAGGTATGGTAGTACAATTTTGTACTGTATACATATTTTTAAAATCATTCCTATTAATACAGTAATAGTGGTGCAAATTTTAATATATTGATCCACATTATCTTATAACTGCTGCTGGTGATTGGGTCCTGATTTAAGAAAAAAAAAAACTAGTAATGTGCCAGTTTTTTGGACGTCTCTTTGAAAGGAACAGCTCCTCAAGACCTAGCTTCCTTCAAAGAGCCATGAATCCCATCTCTAAACAGAATACAGCAAAAAGTGGGGTGTACAAAAACTGAGGTACCACTGCATGTGACTGAAACTTGAATTTAAGTATAAATATAATAGAACAAAATATTTTGCAGAAGAAAAATGACGTGCGAGAAAGACAAACACCCACTCCAATGATGGCGTTGAGTTCAGCCATGGTGACCTGCTTGGCCCTCTCCACTGCTTGCACCACCTGCTGCTGATGCTGAGACACAAAATCGGGAATTAATCTTCCGCATAAGGGTGACAGAGAAGGTTGAAAATGTTGTGGTCTCTATCTACAAAGCTCCTAATTACTCTCAGCATTAATGCATAGGGTTGCAACTTACTGTAAATGAGCTCTTCTATCAGTGGATCAATGGACTGTAACTACTAAGATTTCATAAAGCGTGGCACAGTGAGACTAACTTCCCAGCAGTCACAAGACATTGATACAACGTTGATTTTACGTACATGTCCTTTAAAACTTACTTTGAAACAACATTGCAAAATAGTTGTATTTGTAAACTGAGTCAACGTTGATGTCTAACGCTGGATCCACATTGTTGGTTAGGAAATGACCAAATTCCAATGGTCAAATCAACGTCACTACCTGACATTGAATAAACGTGGTCAAAAAGCATGTTGTTTCAACGTTATATTTGTGTTGTACAATATTGGTTGGGAAATGACCAAATTTCAATGATCAAATCAACGTCACAACCTGACATTGAATAAACGTGGTCAAAAAGCATGTTGTTTCAATGTTGTATTTGTGTTGTACAATATTGGTTGGGAAATGACCAAATTTCAATGATCAAATCAACGTCACAACCTGACATTGAATAAATGTCGTCAAAAAGCATGTTGTTTCAACGTTGTATTTATGTTGTAGAATATTGTTTGGGAAATGCCCAAAATTCAGTGGTCAAATCAACGTCATAACCTGACATTGAATAAACGTTGTCCAAAAGCATGTTGTTTCAACATTGTATTTGTGTTGTAGAATATTGTTTGGGAAATTACCAAATTTCAATGGTCAAATCAACGTCACAACCTGACATTGAATAAACGTCTCCAAAAAGCATGTTGTTTCAACGTTGTATTTATGTTGTAGAATATTGTTTGGAAAATGACCAAAATTCAACGGTCAAATCAACATCACAACCTGACATTGAATAAACATCGTCAAAAAGCATGTTGTTTCAACATTGTATTTGTGTTGTAGAATATTGGTTGGGAAATGACGAAATTTTAATAGTCAAATCAACGTCACAACCTGACATGGAATAAACTTTGTCAAAATGCATGTTTCATCGTAGTATTTATGTTGTAGAATATTGTTTGGGATAGACCAAAATTCAACGATCAAATCAACGTCACAACCTGACATTGAATGAATGTCGTCAAACAGCATGTTGTTTCAATGTTGTATTTGTGTTGTAGAATATTGGTTTGAAAATGACCAAATTTCAAAGGTGAAATCAGAATCAGAATCAGAACGTCACAACCTGACATTGACTGAACGTCGTCAAATATGTTGTTTGAATGTTGTATTTGTGTTGTAGAATATTGGTTGGGAAATGACCACAATTTAACCGCCAAATCAACGTCAAAAATCATTATTGATTAATCGTTCTCAACAAGTTCTAAACATTGTTTTATTGTTTTGTGCCTGCTGGGCTTAGAGTGCTCCTTTCTGAAAAAAACATTTACTGAAGCATATTTTTTGACCTTATATAACCACCCCAGACTCGATTTACCTTCTTGTCGTACAATATGCAAGTCCCAGTGGAAGCCCATCTCAGACTTTAAAAACAGCCCTACTACAACTACCAGAAAATGACAGTAGACATAAATGCATCATTGAGAGGGTTAGCTATGTCACTAAACGGTCGGTACTGGAAGACACGATCGGTCCACGCATGCCTACGGACTTTGTCACTTCCTGTACTTGCAATTTTTACAACGGTGCTTCTGGGACCTCACATGTTGTGATATTTAAAAACATTTTTTAATATTTTGTATAAAGAGGCACACATAATGGGAAAAGAGAACAATAATATGAACAAGGGGTAGATAAAAAAAAAATCACTTTCATTGTGGTGCCATTGCATGGAATTACACACGGGGGTACAACGGAATCGCAACGAGTACATTTGTAATAAATGTTAATTTTTCAAACAAGGCACATCACTAAGGCTTTGTTCACACTGTGGGTCAATTTTGATTGTTCTGCCCCTATGTGACTTGTATCGGATCTTTTCATGTCAATGTGAACAGTACAAGTCAGAATTTTTCAAATCAGACAGAGGCCTCTTTTGTATGCGGCTACAAATACGATATGCATGCGATGGGACTGCGGTCTGAACAATTGGGTCGCGTTCATCCGACCAATACGTCAGCATAAAGCAATACGCGTCATAATTTTTCACCAAAATAGACGGTTGCAAAATAAATAGTTGACAAATGAGAAGAAAACTGGGGAAAATAATATTTTACGAACTCACGTCAATGTTCCACCAGTCCTGGCTCCAACTACCGTGTTTGTATTATTATCTTAAAATGTAATTATTTTTGTATTGTTTTTATTTTCACAAACTCCTCAGTAAATTCACCAAAATGTCACCGTGGAGTTATTGAATCTGTTTAGCTAATTGGAGAGCTAGCTTCCGCAGCTAGTGGGTCCATGACGTTGGCTTCTGTTTTGTTTGATCAGCCGTTTTACCGCAGTGTTATAGGCACCGTTTGGAAACAATTAAAGATATGTAAATAAACATTTACAAAATCTTTCTGTGTAAATAACTCATTTCACAACATATATATCTGCGGCTAATATATGGAATAAATATTTTTTTCTTCTAGCATTTAGTGGGTGCGGCTTATATACCGGTGCACTCTATAGTCTGGAAATTACGGTAATGGCAAATAGTAATCCCATGAAATCCTATCTGGACTGGAACCCGGTATTTATGAAAATTTGTTGTGAATTTTATTTTAATCATTTAATTTACAAAACTGAAGTTTAATATTTACATTACTAGCCTGTTCAACTTGAATGTCACACAATTCAATGAAAATATGTATTTTTTTTAACAAAAAATTGTATATGTTTTCAATGTTTTAATTACCGGTTGGGGCACCATTTAAGCACCATTTTTAAAGTATCGATTTGGTACTATTGGTTCAAATGTAAACGCTACCCATCCCTACGTATTCTGTATTTTCTACAACTAACCGCGCAAGAGGATTTCGGTCCAGTTCACATCAAGTAAAAAGAGTCCCAAAAGTAAGAAACTACATCCATTAATGAAGCTTTTTGCTATGGGAGAAAGAAACTAGCAACTACAAAAAAAACCTCTTGAACGTGAAGAAAGCCAGACAGAGACATAAACAAAGATGAAGCAAACTCTACAAAGTCCTACTGAGGGTACAAAGAGAGCGAAGGGAAGATCCAGATGGAGAGTGGGAGATTTAAAAGTAGGCCAGAGATGAAAGCGCTTATCAGGTGGGAAACAAAGATGTGTGTAGCTGCAACGCCTAACCTACCTGTGCAAAACATAACATGTGATGAAAATCATTATTAAAAATTATACCCCATGGACAACAAATAACTGCTCTGTTGTAACATAATGATTGTTCTGTAAAACCTATACAGAGAAACATAATGTTTACTATTTATACTGCCAGAAAGGTGTTCCTTTAACTCAGGGGTCCCCAAACTACGGCCCGCGGGCCGGTTCCGGCCCGCCAGTGTCCAAAATCCGGCCCGCGGGAAGCCCCTGGTTGAATTGTATTTTTTTTTTTTTTTTTTTTAATTTGAATATTGTTTTTTAAAATCTGTCCTTTCTAATCCATTTTCTACTGCTTGTTACTCTCTGTGTCTCCTAGCCGCTCAGGCAAATCATATTGTCTATAAATGCATTTTCCCATCGGTAACGTGACATCATCGGCAAAGTGCACGCTCTTTCAGTCAATTAGTGCGCGAGGAATATACTGTATTTATATATATATATATATATATATATATATATATATATATATATATATATATATATATATATACCCGAATGCAGCTGCGATAGGCTCCAGCACCCCCCGCGACCCCAAAAATGGACCAGCGGTATAAAATGGATGGATGGATACACACACACATTCTAGTGCTTGAAATGGACTATTATGTGTTTTCATTATGTGTGTTATTTAGCTACATGAGAAGGGGAAATACCATTGTAAACTGCAGCTACTTTAGAATTAATCTCCCCCCCACACACACACACACACTATTCTATGGATACATGGTTGTAGACAACCACAATGCACACCACTGGGCATCCTCTTATTGTTTATGATATGACACTGTCATGGCAAAATCATGTGCATAATTTCATCATAAGGAAATATATATTTTTGTCCCATTTTTTTAATATGCTCAAAAAGTATATACACACACTAAAACTATTTCAACCAAGTTGTATTTAAGAAAAAATAAAATATACCATCATTTATGTCACCACATGACCATTGCTGGAGAAATACTATTCAAAAACACATTTACGCACTACTGCGCATTGAATCCCCTCAACAGTGTAATCTGGCGCATCTAAAAATCAGCAATTAAAACATATCTTATGTGGTACGGTCAAAATTAAAATTGCTAAAAACGTATTAAACGTGAAAAAATAAAGAAATACAATATTTGAACTCACAATTTGTAGCACCCGTTCGACGCCGTATAAGACAGTGGTACTGCTTGTAGTCGGTTGATTCGAGTGGAAATGGTGGGCATTTCCCCATTTCCTCGCCAGAACAGCTGAGATAGCTTGCGGGGTTGGCCGATATAGTCTCACAAGATGTAGTTGCTAAATTGAAACTTGTGAATGGATACTCCCTTGAAATGACGAGTGAGTATCCAATCACACTTTTGTTAACATCAGGTTACCTAGATAGGCTACTGTCAACAACTTGTGATCTGATTGGCTTTCGTAACTGTCTGTGTTTTCAAATTAATCCGCTAACAGTCCCGGTGAGTATCCAATCACAGGACGCGTAAATGTCACATTTAACGTGAGGCAAGCTAGAAGGCCTTACTGACAACAACTCGTGATCTGATTGACTATCGCAATTATCTATCAAGTATGTGCCCGTTCACTTACAGTGCACGGACACCTGCATTGTTGATTATGAAGGCTCCGGGCAGATTTCGTACAGCATGGCAACATAAACTGGGTGAATTCTGATTGGATACAAACTCTAACCTAAAAACAACAGCACTGGAAGGAGCATACTATGACATGAAGAGAATATGAATACTTTTAGATATTTAGGGAAAGTAAATAAAAAAATGTTTTTATCTTTAATTATGACCATGATTTCTGGTTATGTTAAGCCAGCAAAGAAGGCCTTGCTGGCCCAGACGACACACTACTGGATTTTGAAATCTGGTAAAAAATTTCAAGAATTGATTTTTAAAAATAAGTTTTTTTCGGCCATCTGCAGAAAATGGATGGATGGATGCACGCTTCCACGCGCGTAAACGTCATATATTAGCATCAGCAGCCATGAGGACATTTTGTAACTTGTTTTGAAAAAAGGTTTTATCATAATTCATATACTAAATAATATATTGCGAGAATTTGTTTGAATCAACAATCGTGCTGAATTACGAAATGATTCTGAATGCGTCCGTTCTCCCTTTTCTGTCTACACATTGTCTGCTTGTATTGCCGAATATGCTTCTCTGCTCGTAAAACCAGCAATGTCATGACGTGACGACGCGCCGTCATGCCAAAAAAAAATGGGGAACCGATACTTTTCAAACAGAGTATAGTACCGTTTTTGATTCATTAGTACCGCGATACTATACTAGTACCGGTATACCGTACAACCCTAATTCGGAACAAACATCCAAACTGAGCTTTATAATCTTTGTATAGGCAGAATGCTCTTGTGTTTGTTCTCATTACAGTGTACAGATGTACCTACTGTTGCAGCCAGTGGGTGTCCGGGCACAATTAAACTATGTCACAATAAAAGAAGCTAAGCTATATAAAAATATACATATTTTGGGAAAAAAAAGAAAGCAACTTTCCAAGCAACATGAAAGAACAATATCATAAACGCCATATGTAAAACAAAAGAAGCTCCTTATACAGAGCGGTGCTAGTGTGATTGTGTTTCATTTCACATTCAAGCATGGCTGTGAATTAAAACAAAACAGCTAAAAGCCTTTTTTTCCTCTCGCTGCCTCCATCCTCTGCGGGACTCAGGGCCGTGCGGCAAGCAGCAGTGGCACCGCTGTCTAATGCCATTATTTCTAATCCACCCTAAACCCTCCTAATCCAGGGCTAATCTGGAGGAGAGTCCTGGAGTACACATTCGCTCTTTTCTGCTGTTCCCACCCCTCCGCGAACACACAAACACACACACAGGCACTTTCAACTCCTCCATTGGAGGGATTTATCTGCTAAACACACACATACACGAGAAGCATTCTTCAGTGAACATAATATTAAAACACAGTCCACGTTTGCAGCACCAATCACACTCTTTCCTGCATATGTTGGTGGGAGACATTTAATAGGTTCACAGTATATCTGCCTATCCTGAGAAGGGGGGATAAACCAAGGATAATCCGTTTCTGTGTGTGTGTGTTCTTGTATTTCTACCCTTCTTGAGACATCAACACGGTAAAGTACCTTCCATATGGGGACCGGTGAAAAAGTTAGGACCGAAATCATGGTCCCAATACGGAAAACCATTGCATCTAAGAGAATTAACTAAAAGCTTACCTTTTTTATATTTGCATAGTATGTATATATTATTAATGTTGTAAATAAAATCTTTATATATCTAGAAAGGGTGGTCCTAAAGAGGTAGGCATTTTTTGGAGGTCTCAAGAAGTTGACAAATACAAGAATGTGTATGTGTGTGTGTATTTGTGTGTGTTCTTGTATTTCCACCCTTCTTGAAACATCAACAAGGAAAAGTACATTCCATACGAGGATGTGTGAACAAGTTAGGACATAAATCATGGTCCCAATACGGAAAACCATCGCATCTATTAGAGAATGTCTCATTTGCACCCCTGGTGGTGAAATCTATCAAAAATAGGGTGGTCCCAAAAAGGAGGGATTTTTCAAATTGACTGTGTGTCGGTTTTAAAAGTGCTCTCCCTCTGGTCAACATATGTAATAAGTGTGTGTAAGAAATTGAAGTGCGACCCCTTTGGCTAAAATGAATTTTAAAAAATTAAATAAATATGTATATAGAGACATACTGTAATAACTTGAGGTAAATAACTGAAAATAATGATAATAAATGATAAATGGGTTATACTTGTATAGCGCTTTTCTACCTTCAAGGTACTCAAAGCGCTTTGACAGTATTTCCACATTTACCCATTCACACACACATTCACACACTGATGGCGGGAGCTGCCATGCAAGGCGCTAACCAGCAGCCATCAGAGGCAAAGGGTGAAGTGTCTTGCCCAAGGACACAACGGACGTGACTAGGAAGGTAGAAGGTGGGAGTTGAACCCCAGTAACCAGCAACACTCCGATTGCTGGCACAGCCACTCTACCAACTTCGCCACGCCGTCCCAAAAAAAAAAATTACTAAAAGCTTACCTTTTTTATATTTGCATAGTATGTGTATATTATTATTGTTGTAAATACAAATCTTTAAATATCTAGAAAAGGTTGGTCCTAAAGAGGTTGGCATTTTTCTGAGGTCTCAAGAAGGTAACAAATACAAGAATGTGTGTGTCTGTACATTAGCGACCATGCTGCCTGCCTCGCTATCCACCTGGCGCCACGCTCGTTCTTTCCTCCCTCGTTACACTTTCACCCACCCCCTCCTTAACTCACAGCGACAGGCATTTCTTTCTCACCTCTTGAGAGAGGAAGGGGATGACTTGGGCGCAGATTGCGTTCAGCCGCTTGACAATCTCCGCCTGGAAGACAGAGAAGTGGGCACGTAAACACAAGCGACTGGCAGGGCGACCACTATTGGCGCACATCCCGCTGAAACTCCCGTCTTGGCAATTGAGCGTAGTAAAGCGTGTCATATATGGTGATAAATATCAGAATGGCATGTTGGTGTGCAATCAGGATGTGATCTATGCTGTGTTGTAAAAAGGCTGGTGCTAAAAGTGAGGGCAGAAGGATTTTTTTTTCCCAAGAAAACGTATCAGTCAGTGTAAGAATAACATTGGCAAAAACACACAGAAATACTAAAAGTATGTTTTAATTAGTATTGTCAAACAATCAAAATATTTTTTCTCGATTTATGGAATTTTGTTTGTAGTTCACTTGTATTTAATAATCGCACGTAAATTTATATATACAGTACAGGCCAAAAGTTTGGACACACCTTCTCCTTTAATGTGTTTTCTTTATTGTCATGACTATTTACATGGTAGATTGTCACTGAAGGCATCAAAACTATGAATGAACACGTGTGGAGTTATGTACGTAACAAAAAAAAGTGAAATAACTGAAAACATGTTTTCTATTTGAGTTTTTCAAAATAGCCACCCTTTGCTCTGATTACTGCTTTGCACACTCTTGGCATTCTCTCGATGAGCTTAAAGAGGTAGTCACCTGAAAGGGTTTTCATGAAAATAAAGAAAATGCATTGAAATGAGAAGGTGTGTCCAAACTTTTGGCCTGTAATGTATTTTCTAACAAGTGTACCTTAGATAATTTTCAAGGTTTTAATATTACCAACACAGGATTTGAACATTTGCTTGCTTAATGGAAATGTTTGTTTATCAACACAAAATGGACATACAATAAACACTCTTCTAAAGACACACACACATCTCTCACACAAACAAACTTACTCTTACTAGGGCTGGGCGATACGATATCAAGATATTGGTACTGGTTGAAGTTTATTTCGATAATGAACTCAGTTTCAACATGATAAATCACATATTTTACAATTTCGCTTTCCAACATGCTCGAAAAGGAGTAGGAAGAAGCAAACATTATTTAATCCTACCCCTTTTCCTCTTCAAAGCATTTTTTTTTACACATACCATATTTTCCGGACCAAAGGGCACACCGGATTAGAAGGCGCACTGCCGATGAGCGTGTCTATTCAGGTCTATTTTCATACAAAAGGCGCACCGGATTACAAGGCGCATTAAAGGGGTCATATTATTATTAGGGATGTCCGATAATGGCTTTTTGCCGATATCCGATATTGTCCAACTCTTAATTACCGATACCGATATCAACCAATACTGATATATACAGTTGTGGAATTAACACATTATTATGCCTAATTTGGACAACCAGGTATGGTGAAGATAAGGTCCTTTTTAAAAAAATTAACAAAATAAGATAAATAAATTAAAAACATTTTCTTGAATAAAAAAGAAAGCAAAACAATATAAAAACAGTTACATAGAAACTAGTAATTAATGAAAATTAGTAAAATTAACTGTTAAAAGTTAGTACTATTAGTGAACCAGCAGCATGCACTATCATGTGTGCTTATGGACTGTATCTCTTGCAGACTGTATTGATATATATTGATATATAATGTAGGAACCAGAATATTAATAACAGAAAGAAACAACCCTTTTGTGTGAATGAGTGTAAATGGGGGAGGGAGGTTTTTTGGGTTGGTGCACTAATTGTAAGTGTATTTTGTGTTTTTTATGTTGATTTAATAAAAAATAAAAAAACGATACCCATAATAAAAAGAACGATACCAATAATTTCCGATATTATATTACATAATATCGGACATCTCTAATTGTTTTATTTTTTTTTCTACATGTAAAACACTTCTTTGTGGTCTACATAACATGTAATGGTGGTTCTTTGGTCAAAATGTTGCATAGATGATGTTTTACAGGTAATCTTCAAGCCGCTTTCTGACAGTCGCTTCAGGATGCGCCGTTTGGTGAGCGGTCTTATTAAGGTGGCTCACCTTCGGCAGCGTCTTTTCTCCGTCATCTTTGTTGTAGCGGTGTAGCGTGCAAGGACGGTAGTGGAAGAAGTGTCAAAAGATGAAGCCAACTGTTTTAATGACATTTAGACTTTACTTAAATCAATAACGGAGCAGCATCTCCTCATCCGTGGCTCACTAGTGCAATAACAACGCCGGAAGTGTCTCGTGAAAAACCGTCAGGCCGGAACGCTCTAATAACTAAAGTTCCTTGGGTGAAAAATGTTGGTGTTGTTTACTTGAGTCATATTGCAGTCTACACATATCTCTAATGTGTGACTGCCATCATATTGCAGTCTACACGTATCTCTTATGTGTGACTGCCATCTACTGGTCACACTTATAATTTCACCATGTACCAAACAAAATTGCTTCGAGGTCGGTAAGCACAAACAGAATTATGCTGTACATTAAGCGCACCGGGTTATAAGGCACACTGTCGAGTTTTGAGAAAATGTAAGGATTTTAAGTGCGCCTTATAGTCCGAAAAATACGGTATATGTTCACTTCCTGTTTCCAATTTGTAGCACAGTTATATCAATGTTTTCTAAAAACAACAGTTCTCTTCAGAAATAGTAACGTCAGTTACGATTCACATAAAGAGATGAATCATATCTTATTTTCAATAAATATTACACATTGTAAACACTTTGCAATAGACATGTAATCGGTATCAATAAAAAAATGAACAAAGGCAGGAAGTAATCACTGATCAGTGGGAGTGACACACTAACAGCCAATCAGGTAACAGTATCAACTATCAGGTTTGGTGGCGCCATCTTGTTGTCTCGCGGTTGATTTTTTTGCATGGAGTGAGAAGACAAAGTAAAAATGAAGAAAATGTGGATAAAATAGGAAAAATCACCTTGACAGTATGGCAGTTTTTGGGGATTTTTTTTTTTTTAAACGAACCCTAGTCAGCCGCGCTCACCCTTTAGAGCACTAAACCTGCAGAAAATGCTTATTTTCAGGTTTCTTTATTTTTACATTTCCACATTTTGCACTAATTTGCAACACTTTATTTAGCATTTCTTACGTATTCCTTATTTTTGCACCTTTATTTTAATTTAAATTTTACATAATTTTAATTGATACATTTGACCTTTATTTAAAAGTGTTAACGTTATTTTATGTAGCAAAATCTGGCCCCTTGTGACGCATTTCCTCTGAGGTGGTGAGGGGGTCACTTTGACAGATTCGGGACGAAGTTTGCACCTGTTAGGAACCCAGCTCTCCAGGGTCAGGATGACCAGCGTGTGCTTGACAACGTCCTTCGGTCAGACACCGTCTACGACGCTGTGAATTGAGTGCTCACCTCGCCCTCTCTCCCCGCAGGGGCCCCATCGCTCCGAGCGAGGCTATCTGTAACACATGTCATATTGTCCGCGGAGACATCACCCCGGTGTGTCAAATGACAGAAAAAACTTCCACTCGACAGCCTGTCAGTGGTGACTCGGACAGCAGGGTAAAAACCTAAACGTTTTTTGGTACTGACGGCAATAAGGAGAGAAAGAGGAGGGGACCTCCTACTTTGCAGCGTTATGCTATGGTGGAGGGTGCAGTATTTTAGCACTTGTTAAAGCATGTGAGCCACATTATAAATTGTAAATTCCAGACTGTAAGCCGCTTTTTTCTTTCAACGCTTTGTACCTTGCGGCTTATAAAATGGTGCCGCTACTTTATGGATGTTACTTCGTTGACGGCCATAATGCAAATAGTTTTCAATAAATACATGCAAAGACACTTAGATGGTGTGTTATTGTTTGTACTATGGTGCCATCTTTTACACGGGTTACCTCTCTGCAGGTGCTGCTGGGTGAATGAGAATTCCTGCTGTTTAAAGTTTTGAACCGAAAGTAAAAGTGCCGTTCTGTCTTCTAATCGTCCATAGCGTTCTCTACTCGTATGAATTTTTCATTCATCGCTCCAAGCAACATTTGTAAGTTTTACAATGTACCTAAAAGACTTCTTACTTACTAAACCGTCTCATATGTGATGTCTGTGGGAGTGTTTTTGTGCGTATTTGTATGTGCTATCGCAGGGGTCGGCAACCCAAAATGTTGAAAGAGCCATATTGGACCAAAAATACAAAAAAGTAATCTGTCTGGAGCCGCAAAGAAAATTAAGACTTATATAAGTGTTATAATAATGACAACACATAGAATAGAATAGAATAGAATAGAATAGAATAGAATAGAATAGAAAGTACTTTATTGATCCCTGGGGGAAATTCAGCAAATGATGTAAATATACCTGATTAGCACTCCATAACAAGTCAATTATATCAACAAAGCTCACCTGTGTGCATTCATGCACAGTATAAAACGTTTGGTGGACAAAATGAGACAAAAAAAGGAGTGGCATAAAACACGTCTTTCTGTGGCAGCGTCGGAGGAAGTTGTACATGTAAACAAACTGTTGAGTCACAGTCCACACGACGGTGAGTTCAAGGGCCACTGAAATTAGTAGGACAAAACGGCGCTCGCCAAATACTCTCATCAGTGAAGCATAAACACAAACATATCAAACATTGGGCTTTCTAACAATTAGGAAGGTTTGTGTGTGTTTTTCCTCCTACAGAAACCATGTTACAACAAAAAATATATTTTCCACCCCATTTTTTTCCATTTCTATACATTTTTGAAAAAGCTCCATGGAGCCACCAGGGCGCCGCTAAAGAGCCGCATGTGGCTCTAGAGCCACAGGTTGCTGACCCCCGTGCTATCGTGATGTAATAAAGCTAGCATTGTTAGCATAAGCTAATATGCTAACACGTTTACAACTGTCCGTGTTAGTATTATTCCCTAACAATGGCATTTTTGTTGTACTATTTCAGTTTCACAAATTCTTCAGTAAATTCACCAAAACGTCACCCTAGAGCAGGGGTGCTCATTACGTCGATCGCGAGCTACCGGTCGATCACGGAGGGTGTGTCAGTCGATCCCAGCCAGGCATTACAAAAAAAATGAAAGATCATAAATCTTCACTGTGACGTCACTTTCGTCACTTGATTGACATTCTGAGATGACGCTGGCTGCTGCCAGCTCATTATTAAGAAAAAATTACCAACAGGAAGGCGAGAAACACTTTTTTTTTTCAACAGACTCTGGCGCCGTACCTGTCGTCAAAACTCCAAAGACCGACTGCACAGTTGCACAATAAAAACTGCTTCATCCTGCCTGCACTAACAAAATAAGTGTCTCAGAAAGCTGGCGTGCACAAGCTAGCAAGCTACGGAGTTTGCCGCCAATGTATTTCTTGTAAAGTGTATACAAAGGAGTACGGAAGCTGGACAAATAAGATGCCAAAAACCAACCACTTTCATGTGGTATTGGACAGAAAGGAGGACTTTTTTTCTCCTCCATTTGAAAATGCGGACGTTATCAGCACCACTGACTGATTCCTATCAAAGCAAGTCATCAGAATCAGGTAATACACCAACTTATATTCTTGTCTTTATGAAAGAGAGGAATCTATATGTGTTAAACATGCTTGTATTATCTTTAAACACCTTTAACCTGTTAACAATATTAACTATATGTGTTAAACATGCTTGTATTATCTTAAAACACCTTTAACTAGTTAACAATTAAATCAAATCAAATCAACTTTATTTATAAAGCACATTTAAAATTTACCACAGGGGTAGCCAAAGTGCTGTACAATGGGCAGGTTAAAAGATAATATGAGTACCGAGCAAACACAACACAAACAGAACACAATAAAAAATAAATAAATAAAACATAAAAACAGGTTCACAGCAGGTGTATTATGGGGCGCCATTGCATATATTAACTATGTGTTAAACATGCTTGCATTATCTTTAAACACCTTTAACGTGTTAACAATATTAACTATATGTATTAAACATTCTTGTATTATCATTAAACACCTTTAATTTATTAACAATATTAACTATATGTGTTAAACATGCTTCCATTATCATTAAACACCTTTAACTTGTTAACAAAAACATATATTTCATAAATAAGTAAATATAAATTATATATATGAATGAGGTAGATCCCCGCGACTTGATCAATTGAAAAGTAGCTCGCCTGCAGAAAAAGTGTGAGCACCCCTGCCCTAGAGTTATTGAATTTGTTTAGCTGATTTGTTAGTTTTACTATATAACTAAAACAATTCTTACTTACTAAACCGTCCCATTTATGATGTCTGTAGGAGTGTTTTCGTGCATATTTGTACGTCCTATCGTAATGTAATCCCGCTAGTGTCGTTAAAATTAGCTAATATGCTAACATGTTTATGAGTGTCTGTGTTAGTATTTTTAACTTATAATGGCATTCTTTTTGTATTGCGCAAATTCCTCAGTAAATTCACCAAAACGTCACTGTGGAGTTATTGAGTCTATTTAGCATTTTGGAAAACTAGCTTCCGCAGCTAGTGGGTTCATGAAGATGACTTCTGTTTTGTTTGATCAGCCGCTTTAATGCCGTGTTACAGACATCGTTTGTAAATAATTATGGTATGTAAATAAACATTTATAAAATCTCTCTGTGTAAATAACTCATTTTAAAAGGGATATGTATCTGTGGCTTATAGTCCGGTGCAGCTAATATATATATACCATTTTTTTCCTCAAATTTAGTGGGTGCGGTTTGTATAACGGTGCGCTCTATAGTCCAAAAATATGGCAATAAGATATAATATCCCGATGTTTACATTGTTCTTGTTTTGATTTAACCAAACAAAAAGCGACGCCAAAGCGTGTGCTTCACTTTGTTGATATATATTGCGGTTGTAAACATTATACAGTCAGTCACATTTTGTTTACACTAATTCAAGGGTCAGCGTTTTTTTAAAAGGCATTTTATAAGATATAAGAACCACAAACCGAACCCAAAATCGTGTCACAAAACCACAATGAGATTCGAAACGTCAATTTTGTGTGTTCACGGTTAATTATTGTACAAATTAGCATTTAAAAACACATATAAATAGACATCAAGAGGGATTTACAGTGCATATCTACACGTCAGTGCAGTTTGTTAGTGACAGGAAGAAAAGCTTATTTTGCATCTATATATAACATCTATATTCAGTAGAAACATTTAAGTCCCATCTTAAAACTCGTTTGTACACTCTAGCCTTTAAATAGACCCCCTTTTAGACCAGTTGATCTGCCGTTTCTTTTCTGCTCTGCCCCCCTCTCCTTCGTGGAGAGGGGGGGCACAGATTGGGTTACCACAGATGATCCGCCAGCTGTCCAAAATCAGGACCCAGGGTGCAGGGTGGACCACTCATCTGTGCATCAGTTGGGGACGTCTCTGCGCTGCTGACCTGTCTCCACTCAAGATGATCTCCTGCTGGCCCCACTATGGACTGGACTGTCACACTATTATGTTAGATCCACTATGGACTGGAGTCTCACAATATTACGCTAGATCCACTCGACGTCCATTGCACCGGTCGCCCCGGGTGGGGGTTCCCCACATCTGCGGTCCCCTCCAAGGTTTCTCATTGACATCCCATTGGGTTGAGTTTTTTCTTGCCCTGATGTGGGATCTGAGCCGAGGATGTCGTTGTGGCTTGTGCAGCCCTTTGAGAGACTCGTGATTTAGGGCAATAAAAGTAAACTTTGATTGATTGATATTGTCCTGTATATGTGTGGTCCCTCATTAAGTCCATATTGTGAAGAGAGGCATATAATCCCATCTATATTGACTCTTCAGAGACTGTGCAGGTGTACCTAATGTTGTGGCTAATACTATGTGGAAAAATACATCACAAATGTGACTTGAAAACGTCTGTGTGATTGTGATTGAAGTGGCAAAACATGATCAAAGTACAAGTAAACACAAGTTGAACACAAACCAAATGCAGAGAGATTCAAATCTTACCTTAAACTACTTGATTTGGTTTAGGACCTTGACAGAGGTGAAGTATTGGTATCAGCACTAACATAACCCGCCACAGGCCATGAGAGTGGACACACACACACACACGCCAGTTCTAATGCAGAGCGGTGCACACACCTCCATGCGCACACCTCCCCAGGCTCGTCTGTATTCATCAGATGTTTTTGCTGAACCCGGGGTTTAGCTTTTAAAGATTATAAAGCACCCCCACCCCTGCCAGGTGTTTTGTTGTTGTTTTTTTCAAAACAAGAAATTGCCTGATCCACCGTCCCGAAGGAAGTGCCAGAAGTGTAATTCCAACGCAGCGTGCATGCAAACAAGAAAAGAACGTTGAAGACCTGCATGCATTAAAACAAACTGCTACCACTACAATGACTTCTGGATTGGTACGAATGAAGACCTATTAGTCTTCATCAACAAGTCTTTCAGTTGCTCAAAAGGGTTCATTGTCTTCTTATTCATATACAGTACAGGCCAAAAGTTTAAACACGCCTTCTCATTCAATGTGTTTTCTTTATTTTCATGACTATTTACATTGTAGATCGTCAATGAAGGCATCAAAACTATGAATGAACACGTGTGGAGTTATGTACTTAACAAAAAAAGGTGAAATAACTGAAAACATGTTTTATATTCTAGTTTCTTAAATAGCCACCCTTTGCTCTGATTACTGCTTTGCACACTCTTGGCATTCTCTCGATGAGCTTCAAGAGGTAGTCACCTGAAATGGTTTTCACTTCACAGTTGTGCCTTATCAGGGTTGATTAGTGGAATTTATTGCTTTATCAATGGGGTTGAGACCATCAGTTGTGGTGTGCAGAAGTCAGGTTACTACACAGCAAACATAATTATGTCACCTTTTTTTGTTAAGTATATGCTCATTAATAGTGTTGATGCCTTCAGTGACAACCTACAATGTAAATAGTCATGAAAATAAAGAAAACGCATTGAATGAGAAGGTGTGTCCAAACTTTTGGCCTGGACTGTACTTTATCAAATGTACTTTTAATCAGACAATATTTTCGGTATATTAGATGAGATGTTTTGACTGTCATCTGCAGTCTTCTTCAGATGACAGTCGAAACATGTCAGGTAAAAATTCCATCTAATATACCGAAAATATTGTCTGATCACAAGAAAATGGGAAAAAGTATAACTAGTCTTTCATTCATATTAAAGTCGCAATTGGTGGGAATTGGGGTTGATTCAAACTCTCTCCACATCCACACAGTACAAGGTGTCCTGGCTGGTCCCCCTGTCATAGAGTAGTGTGGTGTGCAGATCCCCTAGAAATGTTTTCTGACACGTTTGTAAGTTTTGTTCCTGCGGGCCACTGTAGGTTTAAGTAGGGCTGGGCGATAAAACGATATCAATATACATCGCAATAAGACACGTAATTTATATAAATAAAAAATGCTTCTGGTAAAACGTCCAAAGAGACCGGAAGTTGCGAAGCAAGGTTGGCTGCATGAACAAAGGCACTCGTTCTCTGGTAACCGTGCAACGCAGGAAGTGATCACTGATCGATAAGAGCCAATCAGGTAACAGTATCAACTATCAAGTTTTGTTGTGCCATCTTGTTGCGGTTGATTCTTTGCATGGAGTGAGAAAAGAAAGTAAAAATGAAGAAATTGTGGATAAAACAGGAAAAGTCAACTTCACAGTATGGCAGTTTTTGTTTATTTTCCCCCAAACACACCATAGTCAGACCAATGTGGTCTATAAATGATACAAGGTGCTCGTCCCCACCAAGACCGGTAATACCACACCACCCTTTAGAGCACAGCTGTAACATATTGGCACCAAACCCGCAGTAAATAGTTCTCAGGTTTCACTATTTTGTTAATCTTTGTTAAGCATTTTTTACCCAAACCTTATTTGTGCACCTTCATTTTAAGAGGTTATTGTTAAGTGTTCGATGTGTTTTTAAGAATTTTGTTTAAATTGATTGTTTTCCATTCCATTTCATTTTCTTTCTGCCTTAATGGCTGAAGAGATTACAATCAGAGGAATATTTCATTTCCAATCAATCCAATCCACTTTAAACAACAAAAATGTTTCCAAAGTGCTGCACAACAATATTAAAAACAATATTCAAATATTATCCTTAGCTCCACCAATGACTGAACAAATATATATATATATATATAAAACCAATATAAAATCAATATAAAAATACATATGATGAAAAACGATTTTAAAGGGTAAAACCAATTAAAACAATAAATATAAATCAAAATGTAAAAACACAGAGGACCACACAACTCGCGTGGTGTTAAAAGCCAGAGAATAAAAGTGGGTCTTAAAAGACGAGACTTAAAACACTCCACTGTGGGAGCAGGTTGAACATGGAGGGGCAAAGTGTTCCAGAGCTTAGGGCCGACCACAGAGAAGGCCCTGTCTCCCCTGGTTTTAAGTCTCGTCTTGGGCACCACGAGCTGGAGCTGGCTCTCGGACCTCAGAGCGCGCACAGGAGTGTAAATTTGGATGAGGTCCGAGATATAATGAGGTGCCAGTCCATGCAAAGCTTTAAAAGCAAACAGCAACATTTTAAAATCAATTCTAAAATGAACAGGGAGCCAATGCAAAGTCTCAAGAATTGGGGTTATATACTCGCGTTTCCTGGCTCCTGTTAAATGTTGTGCTGTCGCGTTCTGGACTAACTGCAACCGGGAGAGAGCTGTTTGGCTAGTGCTTTGCAGTAGTCCAGGCGACTTGAAATAAAAGCATGCACGACTTGTTCAAAAAGGTCAAAAGATAAAAACGGTTTTACCTTTGCTAAAAGACGAAGATGATAAAAACACGATTTTAAAACGCCATTGACTTGTTTGTCAAGTTTAAAATCACTGTCTATAGTGACGCCAAGGCTGGTGACTTTGGGACGCACATAATTTTGCAATGGTCCCAAGTCATTGAGGGTCGTACCAAAAACTAAAATTTCAGTTTTTCCCTCATTCATTTTTTAAAAAATTCTGGGCTAACCAAGCCTTGACGTCGCATAGACAGTTGAGAATGGGTGTCAGGGGGCCGCGGCCTTTTGAAATAGGCATATAGATTTGGCAGTGTGCATAAAGGTGATAAAACACTCCATGCCTCTTAAAAATCTCTCCAAGAGGCAGGAGATATAGAGCAAACAGGATGGGGCCTAGAATAGATCCCTGGGGGACACCACAGTAAAGCGGAGCAGAAGAAGAAGTGGCGTCCACCAGCTTGACAGAGAAGGACCTCTCTGACAGGTAGGATCTGAACCACTCGAATGCAGTCCCCCTGACAACCACACAGTCTCTCAGGCGGTCTAAAAGAATTGTGTGGTCGACTGTGTCAAAGGCCGCTGTAAGATCTAAAAGCACTAAAATGGCAGCGCTGCCAGAATCAGACATTAAAAGCAAATCATTAAAAACCTTTAAAAGTGCAGATTCAGTACTGTGCGAAGCTTTGTATTTAAATAAAAATGTTTACAATTATTATATTTTTCTCCTGGTTTAATTATTTTCCATAGGTCATTCAAATAATCACTGATATCAACCGATATAAAACACTTGTATTGTGATACAGTTTTCAGCATTTAGCCCAGCCCTAGGGTAGAGCACTGTGGCCTCTCGGCAAAAACAAGATGGCGAGCTTCTGTAGCAGCTCGGTGACTGCTACTTATCGCCATGGATGTCGCTTGAAAGCGTCAGGCTTCCACCGTAACAGCATCACATCTGATAAATGAAACCAGGCAGCTGCCCTGGAGTCAGATTGGGTCAGGGAGAAGATCAAATGTCCATCTCTCCCGTGTAGCTTTGTAAGCAACACATCAGCACCGCTTTTCACCAGCAGCTAATACACCTAATGGACCTCACTATATAAAGACTGCCTTCCCCTGAGACTGGCTGACAGTGAGAGTGTGCGTTAGGAAGAGAGTGTGATAGGCAGGCAGAGAAACACAGTTGTGAAACAGAGAAGATGATGTGAGATGGTGAAAACAATGCAAATGTTGGCGGGTGACTATGGACATCAATGCATACAAAACCAGAATCCTCACTAAAGTCAAATCACACGTGCTTGCTTTATCTGGACTGAATCAGTTGTGTTTGCATGTTTTCCCTTCTGTTTACACCGTACAAATTCCAAGCTTACCAAAAAACTCATCACAGCCAGAAAAAATGATATGAATGTCTTCTCTAGTTGGTCAGCGGTGGGTGTAAGAATGTAAACAGGAACTGAAAGTAATAAGTAAAAATAGACATTTGATAATAAGGTCAATAATTATCGGTATATGGACACCACAGCAGTGACAACGACAAATATTCAAGTTAACTTTTACTTAAAGGCCTACTGAAATGATTTTTTTTATTAAACGGGGATAGCAGATCCATTCTATGTGTCATACTTGATCATTTCGCGATATTGCCATATTTTTGCTGAAATGATTTAGTATAGAACGACGACGATAAAGTTTGCAGCTTTTGCCTTGCCCCTACCGGAAGTAGCGTGACGTAGTCAGTTGATCGCCTCCTCATATTTTCCTATTGTTTTCAATGCAGCTAGAGCGATTCGGACCGAGAAAGCGACGATTACCCCCATTAATTTGAGCGAGGATGAAAGATTTGTGGATGAGGAACGTTAGAGTGACGGACTAGAATGCAGTGCAAGACATACACTACCGTTCAAAAGTTTGGGGTCACCCAAACAATTTTGTGGAATAGCCTTCATTTCTAAGAACAAGAATAGACTGTCGAGTTTCAGATGAAAGTTCTCTTTTTCTGGCCATTTTGAGCGTTTAATTGACCCCACAAATGTGATGCTCCAGAAACTCAATCTGCTCCAAGGAAGGTCAGTTTTGTAGCTTCTGTAACGAGCTAAACTGTTTTCAGATGTGTGAACATGATTGCACAAGGGTTTTCTAATCATCAATTAGCCTTCTGAGCCAATGAGCAAACACATTGTACCATTAGAACACTGGAGTGATAGTTGCTGGAAATGGGCCTCTATACACCTATGTAGATATTGCACCAAAAACCAGACATTTGCAGCTAGAATAGTCATTTACCACATTAGCAATGTATAGAGCGTATTTCTTTCAAGTTAAGACTAGTTTAAAGTTATCTTCATTGAAAAGTACAGTGCTTTTCCTTAAAAAATAAGGACATTTCAATGTGACCCCAAACTTTTGAACGGTAGTGTATCTTTTTTCGCTCTGACCGTAACTTAGGTAGAAGCTGGCTCATTGGATTCCACACTCTCTCCTTTTTTTATTGTGGATCACGGATTTGTATTTTAAACCACCTCGGATACTATATCCTCTTGAAAATGAGAGTCGAGAACGCGAAATGGACATTCACAGTGACTTTTATCTCCACGACAATACATCGACGAAACACTTTAGCTACGGAGCTAACGTGATAGCATTGTGCTTAACTGCATATAGAAACAAAATAAATAAATCCCTGACTGGAAGGATAGACAGAAGATCAACAATACTATTAAACCATGGACATGTAAATACACGGTTAATGCTTTCCAGCCTGGCGAAGGTTAACAATGCTGTTGCTAACGACGCCATTGAAGCTAACTTAGTATAACGGGACCTCACAGAGCTATGATAAAAACATTAGCGCTCCACCTACGCCAGCCAGCCCTCATCTGCTCATCAACACCCGTGCTCACCTGCGTTCCAGCGATCGACGGAAGGACGAAGGACTTCACCACGATCATCCGTGCGGTCGGTGGCTAGCGTCGGCTAGCGCGTCTGCTATCCGAGTCAAAGTCTTCCTGGTTGTGTTGCTGTAGTCCGCCGCTAATACACCGATCCCACCTACAACTTTCTTCTTTGCAGTCTTCATTGTTCATTAAACTAATTGCAAAAGATTCACCAACACAGATGTCCAGAATACTGTTGAATTATGAGATGAAAACAGAGCTATTTTGTATTGGATTCAATGGGGTACCGATACTTCTGTTTCACTGGCTATGTCACGCGCATACGTCATCATCCAAAGGCTTTTTCAACCGGAAGTTTAGCGGGAAATTTAAAATTGCACTTTATAAGTTAACCCTGCCGTATTGGCATGTGTTGCAATGTTAAGATTTCATCATTGATATATAAACTATCAGACTGCGTGGTCGGTAGTAGTGGGTTTCAGTAGGCCTTTAAAGGGCACCTACTATGCAAAGGTGTTGTCTTGATACCAATATTTTGGTACCGGTACCAAAATGTATTTCGATACTTTTCGGTACTTTTCTAAATAAAGGGGACCACAAAAAATGCCATTATTGGCTTTATTTTAACTAAAAATCTTACAGTACATTAAACATATGTTTTTTATTGCAATCAAAGAACAATTTTGTCCTTAAATGAAATAGTGAACATACTAGACAACTTGTCTTTTATTCGTAAGTAAGCAAACAAAAGCTCCTAATTAGTCTGCTGACGTATGCAGTAACATATTGTGTCATTTAACATTCTATTATTTTGTCAACATTATTAAGGACAAGTGGTAGAAAATGTATTATTAATCTACTCGTTCATTTACTGTTAAAATCTGCTTACTTTCTGTTTTAACATGTTCTATCTACACTTCTGTTAAAATGTAATAATCACTTATTCTTCTGTTTTTTTTTTTGATGATTTACATTAGTTTTGGATAATACCACAAGTTTGGATATCAATCCGATACCAAGTAGTTACAGGATTATACATTGGTCATATTCAAAGTCCTCATGTGTCCAGGGACGTATTTCCTGAGTTTATAAAAATAATATACATTTGAAAAAGACGAAAGAAGATGTTGTGATGCCAAAAAATATTGATGTAATCATAGTAGTATCGACTAGATACGCTCTTGTACTTGGTATCATTACAGTGGATGTCAGGTGGAGATCCACCAATGGCGTTTGTTTACATTTTGATGCCGGTGAGCTATTGTATCCTCCTAGGGTGTGTAGTGAAGCATGTTTAGCTATTCCTCGTCCTGCAGGGATGATACTTGTAAGAAACGTACTTTATTTGTCGCCATGGAGACGAGGATTAGTGATTTAGAAGTAGCTAAAACACTGCAGACTGCGGATGGACTTTAGCTGCTCGCTAGCCATGTCTTAAAGCACCTCTTCCTGAGGGCGTTTCAGTGTTATAACTTCACCTTTATCATTAGTTTTTAAGCCAAAATGTGGCCGTTCTCCCTTTTCTGTCTACACACTGTGTCTGCTTGTAAGTACTTTGTGATTGTGCGCTGCTGAACATGCTCCTCTGCTTGAAAACCAGCAATGTCACCACAAGACGACAACAGGGGTGGGGGGCTGGTACTTTTTAGAGGCGGTATGGTACCGAATATAATTCATTAGTATCGCGGTACTATACTAATACCAGTATACCCTACAACCCTAATGCAAAACCAACTGTTCTTGCCTATTCATACCCGTTTTTGTGTATTTGGGATCTGCATAGGTGCTAAAAATGTGAATTCAAACCATAGAGGCATGGCAGAGATATTTATAAAACAATCTTGTCTTCGTTCATACTCGCTCCAAACGAGCCGTTTGGAATTTCAGCAGCTAGTGACATATTTGTCGCGAGTAAAGTCAGCGGATATCTCCATATATGGTAGGGGTTTACCCAAAGAGCCTTGCGCGAGTCTGCCACTGTGTAGTCAATAAATTCCTTCTTTTTCTTGATCCTCTTGTTGTGAGGCTGACTGGCTCATGCATCCTTCACTGCTGCGTAAGTAATTTATGTGAACAAACTATCTTTTTATGCTAACTGTATTGATATCTTTTTATTAATTTTTTATTTGTTGTTGTGTTAAAAATTGTAAAAGCAAGTGAACAGTTGTGAAAAGGGGTAGGATAACTGTAAATAAGCTGTGTTTCTACTCCCTTTCATACATGTTACAATGTGAAATTGTAAATGTGGTGTCAACATTGTAACTGTATACATGTTCGAAATACTTCACTATATCGTTTTTTTATTTTCATTACTCTTTTTGTTGTTGTTTGCTTCTCTTCTTTTTGTTTTTCAAAATAAATTCTTACAAAATCCCTACCAAAAAGAAAAAAAAAAGAAGTAGCGTAAAGACTCCAAACAAAGATGACGTAGTCGAAGTGGAGGCACGTACATAAGACCGCCCACAAACAGGCGCAGCCTGAAGAGAGGGTCAGAAAGCGGCTTAAAGATAGTCTGTAAAACATAATAAAAATGTGACATTTTGACCAAAGAACCATCATTACATATTATGTAGACCACAAGGAAGTCTTTTAAATGTAGAAAAAAAATCATAATATGACCCCTGTAACTTACCAAAATGTGACTTAAGTAGACTGTTATTACCCCACACTGACCCAGATAGAGGACAGTATTTGTACAAAAAAAGTAGAAAGGAAGGCTGAAAATCAGAGGTCAACATATTTGGGGTGGCACCAAAAGACTCCTTCCCAAACGAGTCAGAGCTTTTCTTCCTGTCACTCACACAGACCACTTACATGGAGATGAAGACACGACAGAGACATGTTGCGCGAGTTAGCAAACAAAATGCCATTTAAAAAAAAAAAATAGTGATCAAGGAAAAGATTGTTTTCCAAAATAAAATATCTTGAAGTCTTTGGCTATGTTCACATGATGCCCTATTATAATTTCATGTTCGAGTCCAGGGTGGGTCTTCCAGTGCAGTCAATGAAATGGTGGATCGTTTGGTCGTCTCAAGCTGGCTTTTTGCACTTTTCGGGTGGGGCCTTTCTTCTTTGTGGCTGGCTTTGGGTTAGCTTCTTTGGCGAGACGCGGGTATGACGACGCAGACATTTCGGGAGGCTAATGAGATTTATTGTGCAAAAGCCAGGTACGTTTTCCTCCACGAGAGCGTTTGGTGCGGATGGCATGCAGGATGTGTTCCTCCCTATTGAAGGAATCAACGCCATGCTTGTTACACGGTAGAAGCTACAGATGGGGGAAATAATCAATTTTAGATGCATCGCAATTCGGACATTGACGATCATATAATCGATTAGTAAACGTCAATAATCAATTTATTTATTGTAAATAAAGTAATATAGACAGTTCTATAATTTGTCTGAGTGCAGCGAGACACCTCAGAGAGATCCATCAGCTCCATTGTTTTTGTGCACTTGTGTTCCAGTTTTGCACACATTTCCATTAATTTAATAAATGTGGGAATTAATTTAATTGTTTCTTATTACAAATGCAGTTTTTAAAAGTTGCAAGTGATAAATTAAAGATGCATCAATAATCGATTTGTAATCTAATCGTAGCTCTTGAAACGTAATCGTAATGGAATCATGAGGTGCCCAAAGATTCCCACCTCTAATAGAAGCGTTTTATTTCTTCACTTCATTTGTGACACTCAAAGTGAAAAGAAATGACACAATTTAGTGTTAGACACTTGTGTCATTAAACACAGCAAATTGGTGTTTAAAATTAACACTTAATAGTGAAAAGGAATAACACAATTCAGTGTTGAAAATACACTAATGTGTCAAAAAACAACACAGAAAGTGACAGATATCAACACCATTAATGAGTTAAAAAATAACACTATCAAAAGTGTTATTTTAACTCAAAATCCGTGAGAATTATATAAACTCAGGAAAAGTGTTGATTTTAACACTATTTGAGTTGAAATAACACCCTAGATTTAGCTGTGATCACACCGTTGGATTTTAAGTGAACCAGTGCTCGGTAAGACCGGCGAGATTCGGTCGGTGTTGAAAAAGTAATCCAATCAGTAGCCATCCCCAGGTCTGAGTATGTGCCTTTACTGCCATCTAGTGTCTACTTTTATGGCTGTGCAATATAAAACGAGTACAACATTAATACAGTATTTGTTTTACAATTTCTATTAAAGTAATTTGCTTTTTCATAAAATCATGTTGATTTAATTTTATTGAAAAAAGTACCATATTTTTTGGACTATAAGGCGTACTTAAAATACTTTAATTTTCTCAAAGCTCGACAGTGCGCCTTATAACCCGGTGCGCCTAATGTACGGAATAATATTGGTTGTGCTTATCGACCTCGAATCAATTTTATTTGGTACAGGGTGAAATGATAAGTGTGACCAGTAAATGGCAGTCACACATAAAAGACACGTGTAAACTGCAATATGATTTAAGTAAACACCAACAAATGTAAATGTTCCATTGAAAATATAGAACATTACACACGGCGCTCAAAAATCTATCAAAAATGTTTTAGTACGACTTTGGTAAGCTATGAAGCCGCACCGCTTGATGGATTGTACAGTGCTTCAACATACGAGTATTATTATGGTGTGTGGATAAGGTAAAACATTATCTGGCGTTTTGTTTCACAGTATTATGCAAAACCAACTTTTCTTAGCTTCTCGTACCTGCTGATCTGTATTTGGGATCTGCATAAGTCCTAAAAGTTGGCGCGTGTCCGCCTTTGTAGTCCGTAGTCGATAAGCTTCTTCTTTTTCTCTATCTTCTTGTTATGGGACATTCATCATCCGCTGTTGCCATTTCTAATATGAAGTTGTGTAAAGTTCTTACTTATATTTGTCAGTAAACTCGCCACGAAAGCGCTAAAACATACCAGTGTAGTGAGTTTGCATTATTCACCCAAGGAACTTTAGTTAGTAGAGAGTTCCGGTCGGACGGTTTTTCACGGGACACATTTCCGGCATTGCTGTTGCACTAGTGAGCCACGGATAAGGAGATGCTGCGCCATTATTAATTGAAGTAAAGTCTGAATGTCATTAAAACAGTCTTTTGACACTTCTTCCACCCCCGTCCTTGCACGCTACACTCCTACAACAAAGATAACGGAGAAAAGACGCTGCCGAAGGTGAGCCAAGTAAATAAGACCGCCCACAAAACGGCGCATCCTGAAGCGACTGTCAGAAAGTGACTTGAAGATGATCTGTAAAACATCATCTATGCAACAGTTTGACCAAAGAATAAATAAATGATAAATGGGTTATACTTGTATAGCGCTTTTCTACCTTCAAGGTACTCAAAGCGCTTTGACAGTATTTCCACATTTACCCATTCACACACACATTCACACACTGATGGCGGGAGCTGCCATGCAAGGCGCTAACCAGCAGCCATCAGAGGCAAAGGGTGAAGTGTCTTTCCCAAGGACACAACGGACGTGACTAGGACGGTAGAAGGTGGGAATTGAACCCCAGTAACCAGCAACACTCCGATTATTGCATGTTATGTAAACCACAAGGAAGTGTCTTACATTAAAAAAATAATAATAATATGACCCCTTTAATCTGGTGCAAATAGACCTGAATAAACCCGTTCATCGGCAGTGCGCCTTATAATCCGGTGCGCCCTATGGTCCAGAAAATTCAGTAAGCCTGAAATATTGCAACTTTTTGGGGCGACTGCTGTGAATTCAGGCATTTTAGGCCATAACAATCACGAAGCTTGCGAAATCCTGAAAGGACTGATGCGCTTGTTGACGTTTTAAGTGTACGGTTAAAGTTTAGATCACTTTGAGAGTCACTCAAGACGTGACTCAAGGCAATTTAAAAGTTGCTTGGAATTTTCTATCCTGATCCATCTCCAAAAGCGTCACCGAAGACTAAAAGAATCCAACTCAGCTTCCCATGCAGCAGCAGTAAATGAGTTGTCAGCCTTGGTCGAGAACGCTGCCATTCCGCACTATCACAGCACTTTATTACTTCCGCCTCTCGCCACCTTCTTCTCCTCCCCGTCTCGACCCGTCCATTGCCTGCTTTATTTCTCTTTCAGTCTCACTAACTTGCAATTGATTAGCTGTCCACTTGTAGCTCAGTCGCCTGCTCAAAAGCCCTGGCGGCCCCCTCCCCTCCCAGTGTGCGCTCAGTCCACAAGTCAATTTCTCTTTAACGAGTGTTGGTACATTTCGCTCCCCGGGCGCCGCGGCCCTTCTGTGTAAATAAAACAGAGAGCGGCGCCAAAAATCAATGGGCCTATTACCCTCGGAAAATGCTAAACAAGCAATATCAGAGATTCACTTGGAGGGAGAGACCATCTGCAGTAATGGGACCAGAGCTGGAGGGCACTGGCAACACCCTCCATCCTGTTCCATCTCGACATCCACACAGCGGGTCGTATTGTCATATCGGATGGCGCAGACACACATTTACACAGAGAGCAAAAAATCATTTGCTTCTACAGGAGAGACACAAACACCCATAGAAGGCAAACAACGCTCACATTTGTATTTGTTTCCATCTTGGCTTCATAGACACACAAACACAAAAGGGACACAAACAGCAGCTGACAGCAGGATTTATGTGGACACCCCATGTTTCATCACACAGCCCTGATTAGTGTGCAGCGAAAAAGCTGCGTGTGTGTGCAACATTCCCTGGTGAGCACACACCGCCGTATACCATCACAATAAGGTCCAAACCGCCTGCAATTTACACAGTGTAAGATTGGCGTGCACATAGAATTAAATAAATAACGTGCACACATGTACACTACACGCGCGCACGCACACACAGTGGGCAAACATGTACAAACACACGCAAACAGACATACATACTGCATGGCAAAGCATTTTTTCCACCTCCACTCAGACACACTTTTCTGCATGGCTGGTTAGCCGCAGCCCATTTACCCTTGCAGCTGATGAGTGCTTAAGGTAGACATTTATGCTAATGGCCCCTGCCGTTAAAGAACAAAACAAAAGGACTGCCATTACAAAGGCTTGCTAAATATTGGTCTTTTTTTTTCTCTGAATTAAAATGATTATTTATGATAACTGCTGTCCAGTTGTTACATACTGTTTTATTATCACATTTCTGAGTGTCATTTTCAAGTATAGCATTAAATTGCAATTAGAGTAGCAAGTCCAAGACAATAGATGGCAGAAGTGTTTTGTGTGTTGGCTAGTCAGTTCAGTCTATGCTAAATGTAGTCTTTTGTGAAGTGAAGTGAAGTGAAGTGAATTATATTTATATAGCGCTTTTCTCAAGTGACTCAAAGCGCTTTACATTGTGAAACCCAATATCTAAGTTACATTTTTAAACCAGTGTGGGTGGCACTGGGAGCAGGTGGGTAAAGTGTCTTGCCCAAGGACACAACGGCAGTGACTAGGATGGCGGAACCGGGGATCGAACCTGCAACCCTGAAGTTGCTGGCACGGCCGCTCTACCAAACGAGCTATACCGCTATACTGTTGCGCTCCAAATGTGTTAATACTGTAAGTATTGTACTTTTCACGCACCAGCTGTTTGATTGTAATAAGCATCTTAATTGTAGTTTTTGTTAACAAATTTGAAGGTGTTTAAATCGCTGTGTAAAATCACAAATGCTAATCAGTAGTATGTCAATAGCAAAGCCAATGTATTTTAGGATCAAGCTAGCACATTTTTGGAAAATTGGAGCCTTACTTTACTTAGGTTGGAGCGTGTTTTGAGTCAATTTCTTTGTTGACATTTAAAATTGCAACAATACGTACAAGTAGTTTGGCTGAGTCTGCTCTCAGTGCTGCTGGAGTGATCACCAAGTGCCGAAGTGCAAAAAGCCGGTTGAGTCGGCAACCGGGACTAACATCACGGGCAGCCTAGGTACAGTAACATGACACCGTTGGATTTTACGTGAACTGGTGCTCGGTAAATTTATGCTAATGGGCCCCTGCCATTAAAAAACAAAACAAAAGGATTGCCATTACAAAGGTTTGCTAATTGGTCTTTTTTTCCTTTGAATTAAAATGATTATTTTTTCACAAGTGAAATACATTGGAGAAATTGATCTGAACGTCTTTTTTAAAACCCTGTAAATATGTGCATACTTAAGAAAAACTACTTTTTGTTGATATTCGTGCTCACTGACACATGGTAGGAAAACTTAACGAGCATTTAATCAGCTGTTTATTATTTTTTTTATCGGAACTCAAGCATCTTTGTCCTGTTTCGATACCAGTGTTAGCTTATACAGCATAAAGCTGCTACTTTTTTCCTACGTTTTGAACCCTGCGGATTATAGAAAGGTGCAGTGAATTTATGGACTTTCTTCGCTACCGGCCATAATGTTTTGAATTCAACAAACTCTAAAATGGTGAGTTTTTGTTTGTGCATGATGCCATCTTTTGGACATGTTTGCTTACTGCAGGTTCTGTGAGGTGAAAATCTTGAAAAAAAAATATGTTTAGTGCTTTAAACCGGAAGTATAAGTGCCGTTCCGTATGCATTCTTCATTCCTCACTCCAAGCAACATGTGTAAGTTTTACAAGATAACAAAAACATTTGTGATGTCTGTTCGAAAAACAACTTCGTTTTTTGTCCTGATTAAAAGGAATGTTTTGACGCTGGAACGGTTGAAGTGGGTTGAAAAATGTGGAAGGAGTAGTCGCCAGAAAAAAGGGTAAAAAAAAGGGTTTGAAAAAAAACGGGAATTCTGGGAATTCCTGGAATTTTTTGGAACTTGGAAAAATATTAGTTTGAATGTCCAGGATTAGTGGAATATGTTGAAGGTGGAATGGTTTGAATCGGTTACAAAATGTGGAAATGGTGGAAGTTTGAAAAATGGTCAATTAATTTTGAATGGGAAAAATGTCCCAGAAAACCTGGAATTTTGGGAAATCCAGGAATTTGTCAAGGGAAAGCCCGCAATTCCTGAATAGTCTGAACAGTGTGAAGTTGGAACGGTTTGAATCGGGTGAAAAATGTGGAAGGTAGTGCGCACCAAAATCTGGAGAAGAAGAAGAAGAAGTTGAAGAAGTTTAATAAATGGATTAATTTTGGTGTAGAAAACCAAATGTGTGAATGCTTTGGAGCATTCAAACAATAAATAAATTGTTTATCGATTATTGACGTTTACTAATCGATTTTATAAACGTCCATGTCTGAATTGTGATACATCTAAAACACGATTATTTCCCCCACCTCCAGTTCCAAAAAGACCACCAAATTCTTAACAACTCTTCTTAACAATTTGTTTAGAACACAATGTATCCAATAGGATATTCAATACTTGAGTGGATCAAAGCACAATTTCAGTGTAGCGGCTTTACCTAGTAAAAGAAGTTGGTACATTTGTTATTTTCCTTGATTCTTTTTACAAAATGTTCAAACATTACAGGGTTTCACCTAGACAGCGGTGGGGGCGTTGTCAGGGGCGTGGTCACATGACATCATCGAATAATTTGGCTAATCTGCTATGATGATATGATTTTCTTAAAAAAAAAAAAATGTTCACTAGTGTTTTTTTTACAATGGACTCTCTTTAGTTTTATCCTACTTCTAAATGTGTGTTTTAACTCAGTGGTCCCCAACCTTTTTGTAGCTGCGGACCGGTCAACGCTTGAAAATTTGTCCCACGGACATTGTCAGCATTGTTTTTGTTTTTTTTTGTCATAAAGAAATACAATCACGTGTTCTTACAGACTGTATCCCTGCAGACTGTATTGATCTATATTGATATATAAGTTAAAGTTAAAGTTAAGTTATAATGTAAGAACCAGAAATATTAATAACAGAAAGAAACAACCCTTTTGTGCGAATGAGTGTGAATGAGTGTAAATGGGGGAGGGAGGTTTTTTGGGTTGGTGCACTAATTGTAAGTGTATCTTGTGTTTTTTATGTTGATTTAATAAATATATATATATATATATTTATTTATTTTTTTCATAATTTCTTGTGCGGCCCGGTACCAATCGACCCACGGACCGGTACCGGGCCACGGCCCGGTGGTTGGGGAACACTGTTTTAACTCATGTGCAGCACTTTGTAAAACTTGTATTGTTTTCTAAAATGTGCTATAGTGTGCTAAAGTTAATTTAATTGGATAAAAAGGATAAAAATATATATATACATACAATTAAAAACAAATTGTTATTAATTAGTATTAAGATATATTTTTGTTTGCCATTATTTAAATTGCTGCTTATAGTACAATGTTCTTTGAAAAATTGCGTGCGTCTTGTTTACATCCGGGTCGAGTTTTCGGTACATCCCTTGTAAATAGTGGGCAAATAATAGGCTAAATATATATCCATTCAAACTGTAACGACCTGCTGACGGTAATGTTTAATGTCCGTGTGATTTTGATTTAATGTCAGTTGTCCGTGCCTGAGAGGTGATTTGCGGAAAATAAGGAAGTGTCGTTGTGTGTACGGCGGGGAAGCCCGGATTCACGAGACGAACGTGTTGTTAGAATTGTGCCATTTGTTATCATAACATTTGTAATAAAAGTTACAAAAAGCGTCGGACGTTGTGTATTTTCCTCTGCTGGCTACAATATATTATATTACTTTATGTTCAAAAGAAATAGACAAAAAACATTTTTTAAGATGTGGCAGTAAAAAAAAATGCACCACATTAAATTACATTAAGGGGAAACCCTGCAATATATCAGTTCCTCCAGGAATTCACAAAGTCGTGATTGCACCAATTTACGCAAATTTAACAAATCCCTGCAAATAATGCGTGACCATGCAACTTTGTGCAATACCCGCAACTTCCAGGCATATTTTGGCCAATCAAATTTGTCTCTGAGCGGTGCTAAAACACAAACTCAACTGTCTAATCAAAACTTATGTTTGTTTCTTGCATAGACAAAGCAGGAACAACAACATGTAACAATATATCAACTCTATTTCTTAACAGCACAATTGTCGTGAGCTCAGACCTACTTCCAGTTCCTGTCTACGGCGCTAAGCCTTCTGGGTAATGAAGTATATAAACATTTAGCAACACACTGGCGTCTTCACTTTCTTGTTATTTATATATATTTATTTAACTTTATTTATTTAGGGTAAGACAATTAAAACAGAATCTTATTTGCAATACAGACCTCGCAAAGAGTCAGCATTTACACATTAGAGATGTTGAAGTGTGATGAAGATCTCTAATCGTCTCTAATTTACTAACAAAAATCAGTGCTATAGATCACTCAACAGTTCACAATTGCTCCTAATGTGCGCAGACAAATGTGTCGGAACATAAATTAATGTAAAGATAGACAAACACTGTAAGCCTTAAATAAACATGGGAAATGCCTGCAACTTCCTTTGGTGGTGTTTCTATCTGTATTTATAATAATTATTACTGTTAGTAGTTAAACTTAATTAAAACGGTTTGGTTATTTGACAATGACCTCTGAGTTTGTGCTTTTACTGCAATCTAGTGTCTACTTTATTGTCTGTGGTATAAAATGAGTAAAACATCAATGCAGTATTTGTTAACCAATTTGTGTTGCAATCCTGTGCTTTTTGAAGCTAAAGTTTCCGGAACTGATTAATCAAAATGTGCATGTTTGACGCCTAAAGTACGCTTTTAAACGCTAAAAGTGCATATGTCGTAGGGCTGGGCGATAAAACAATATCAATGTATCGCGATATTCACGTAATCGATATCAATAAAACATTTTAAAAGATTTTAAGTGCGCCTTATAGTCCGGAAAATACGGTAGGTCATATTAATCAGTTCCAGGATCCAACGTGCCCCATTAACAACACTTTTGGTTTGCATCACAGCTCTGATGTAGTCCTACCTGTTTGTGCATCTCGATGTTAAGTCCATACGACATTTCGTAGTACTGGAAAACAAATATCAAAGCAAGGTGAAACTAATGTGTGATCCTGTTTTTGGCATTGATACAAACGCGCATGGCATGAAACTCACCATGACGTAGTGTCTCTGCATCTCCGTCTTCTCACCTGCTAGTTTCTCACACTCCATTTTCAGACTGTGAAGCAGATGGAGAAATCAGTGTAAGGCGCAAACACACATTCAGCAAACTCTTTTGCAACGTCGTCGTCACAAAAACAATGTCAGGATGTAAAAGCCGAGGGCGCGAGCGACCGCACCCTGCTACTTAAATGTGGCGTTCTGCATCTCGCCAGCTTCCCTCGCAGACACTTACTCAGCATGTACTGTGCGCCTCGGTAATTAACGGATCAATAGCAACCACACAAACCTCAACATAAGGCCTGAACTGCACAATCGGCAAAATAACTACCATATAACAAAGATCCATATCACAAGTGTGGTTACACGAAAGCTTAACCCTTTCCTCCTATTTGGATGTCTATGACAGGAAGCGCTCCACTTACCACCAGGACTCCTTCGTAGTGAGTGTTTTATGAGATAATAGTCAGCTGAAGCTGATTAGAGCAGGTGAAGGAAGGATGCTGATGCGACAATAAGGTGGAGAGGAAACATACTGTGCTAACGTTTGTGGCTTTTCCGAGCCATACCAAAGTTAAATGAAAGACGCATTCGCCACAGAATTTTAAATTAATTCAGAAGACAATGGCGATAATGTATGTTGTTTTTTTTAAAGACAACGGACTAATGCAGATCTGGGAAATGTACGGCCCGCGGGCCACATGCGGCCCATTGAGATTTTCAATCCGGCCCGCCGCACGTTCTACATCATTTTTTTAGACCTTTAACATCAAAACTCTAGCCGCCATTATGATGTGCAGTGCTATTTTTAAATGACCGTAAGTCTTGAACTATAGAAAGTATTTCAATGGTTGAAATCTGCGCTTTTGAGTGTTATAGGAGTTATTACGGTAATCTACGTCACAGCAGCTCAGACGAGGAACAAAGCAGAGTGGGGGGGGTTTGTTTTCAAAGCAGCAAGCCCGAAACGCGTGTGTCAGAAACAAATGCGGAAGTAAATTTGTACAACAAAGTTCTGCATTAAAGTGATAATATATAATATTGTAGGTGTTTATTACACTTGTTTATTACATTTTTGTTGTGTTTTGCTTGATTGTAAAAGATGTCTATCGAGGAGCTGGTCTGAGAAGTAAAACAGGAGAGATGTTCATATGTTAAAGGCCTACTGAAACCCACTACTACCGACCACGCAGTCTGATAGTTTATATATCAATGAGGAAATCTTAACATTGCAACACATGCCAATACGGCCGGGTTAGATTAGTAAAGTGCAATTTTAAATTTCCCGCGAAATATCCTGCTGAAAACGTCTCGGTATGATGACGTTTGCGCGTGACGTCACGGATTGTAGCGGACATTTTGGGACACCATTGTGGCTAGCTATTAAGTCGTCTGTTTTCATCGCAAAATTCCACAGTATTCTGGACATCTATGTTGGTGAATCTTTTGCAATATGTTTAATGAACAATGGAGATAGCAAAGAAGAAAGCTGTAGGTGGGAAGCGGTGTATTAGCGGCCGGCTACAGCAACACAAACACGTAGCGGCTACGTCGTAGCCGGTGTTTCATTGTTTACATTCCCGAACGATGACAGTCAAGCTTTACCATTGGCCTGTGGAGAACTGGGACAACATAGACTCTTACCAGGAGGTCTTGGAGTTGGATACACATGCTTGTGGAGATGGGACAACAGAGACTCTTACCAGGAGGACTTTGAGTTGGATACGTGCTACCGTGAGTACGCAGCTGCGGCTTCCAAACATTTGATCGCTTGCCCGTACGTGCGTGCCGCTATGTGCATGTCACGTACGTAACTTGGGGGAAATATATGTGCTGAATGAACTTTGGGGAGGTGAACGGTACTTTGGGCTGTGGGACTGAGTGTGTTGTGCGGGTGTCTGATTTGTATTGGCGGGTTATATAAACGGGAGGGGGGAGGTGTTTGTTATGTGGGATTAATTTGTGGCATATTAAATATAAGCCTGGTTGTGTTGTGGCTAATAGAGTATATATATCTCTTGTGTTTATTTAGTTTTAGTCATTCCCAGCTGAATATCAGGTCCCACCCGCCTCTCACAGCATATTCCCTATCTGAATCGCTTCCACTGCCCTCTAGTCCTTCACTCTCACTTTCCTCATCCACAAATCTTTCATCCTCGCTCAAATTAATGGGGAAATCATCGCTTTCTCGGTCCGAATCGCTCTTGCTGCTTGTGGCCATGATTGTAAACAATGTGCAGATGTGAGGAGCTCCACAACCTGTGACGTCACGCTACTTCCGGTACAGGCAAGGCTTTTTTATCAGCGAGCCAAAAGTTGCGAACTTTATCGTCGATGTTCTCTACTAAATCCTTTCAGCAAAAATATGGCAATATCGCGAAATGATCAAGTATGACACATAGAATGGATCTGCTATCCCCGTTTAAATAAGAAAATCTCATTTCAGTAGGCCTCTAATATTCAGTGTTTTATTGTTCATAGTTAATATTGTAAATCTCACTTTATTTTAATGTACATTTTGGGTGTCCTGTTCAGTAAAAAAACTGTAAAATTCTATTCCGTTTTTTTGAGGTGGTCCGTCACAACTTTTGTAGAATTCCATCGGACATTGTGACTTTTAGTATTAGTGTTCCTGAAAAAAATGGGACCCCAACACACATAATGTACAGCAAATATTTACATCTAAATGTGTATATATCATTTATACACACATACACATTGGCCCCCCCATATACATTTTTTCTCTCAATGTGGCCCCTGAGTCAAATATATTTGCCCAGCTCTGGACTAATGTATTTTTTCATTTTCATATTCAACCATTTCAAAACTTTTCCAGCACACTGCAACAAATGCTGTCTGTCCTCAAACTCCCTGCGCTCAATTAATCATCCGGGGCCTCGTGTTTTAAGGGTTGCGTGGATTTCCAATTTTTTTAAAAAATGGAGTAATCTCAAATATAGAAAAGTGCGTGTGCAAAAAAAAATAAAAAATCACATGTATTAGGCCCTGTTTACACTGCACACCAAATCAGTTTTTTTGTGCCCTCAAGTGACACAAATCAGATTGTTTTTTTGCCAGTCGAACAATCCAAAGTGCTTAAAATCTGATCTTTTCATGTCAGATTCAGGTCACATCAGGAGGTAATCCTGAATCCGATTGGAATCTGATCTTTTCAAATGTGACTTTTACACGCAATAAGACCTGAATGCAACCCGAATGTGACTTTTTCGTCAGCTCTAGGCAAGCTACATCACTCGTGTGCGCCAAGATAGACGCAGTCGCCAAGCGGAAGTGGATATTTCATCACAACATCCGGGTTCGGTGAGCAAAGTCTATTTAAGACAACCAAATTTTCGGTGCATCACTTGTCATCCATCCATCCATCCATTTTCTTCCGCTTGTCCGAAGAAAATCTCTCAATGCTCCTCTCAATGTGGAGGAGCAGCGGCTTTACTTTGGGTTCCCCCCGGATGGCTGCGGGGGCAGCAGCCTAAGCAGGGAAACCCAGACTTCCCTCTCCCCAGCCACTTCGTCCAGCTCTTCCCGGGGGATCCCGAGGCGTTCCCAGGCCAGCCGGGAGACATAGTCTTCCCAACGTGTCCTGGGTCTTCCCCGTGGCCTCCTACCGGTCAGACGTGCCCTAAACACCTCCCTAGGGAGGCGTTCGGGTGGAATCCTGACCAGATGCCCGAACCACCTCATCTGGCTCCTCTCGATGTGGAGGAGCAGCGGCTTTACTTTGAGCTCCCCCCGGATGGCAGAGCTTCTCACCCTATCTCTAAGGGAGAGCCCCGCCACCCGGCGGAGGAAACTCATTTCGGCTGCTTGTACCCGTGATCTTGTCCTTTCGGTCATAACCCAAAGCTCATGACCATAGGTGAGGATGGGAACGTAGATCGACCTGTAAATTGAGAGCTTTGCCTTCCGGCTCAGCTCCTTCTTCACCACAACGGATCGATACAGCGTCCGCATTACTGAAGATGCCGCACCGATCCGCCTGTCGATCTCACTATCCACTCTTCCCTCACTCGTGAACAAGACTCCAAGGTACTTGAACTCCTCCACTTGGGGCAGGGTCTCCTGCGCAACCCGGAGATGGCACTCCACCTTTTTCCGGGCGAGAACCATGGACTCGGACTTGGAGGTGCTGATTCTCATCCCAGTCGCTTCACACTCAGCTGCGAACCGATCCAGTGAGAGCTGAAGATCCTGGCCAGATGAAGCCATCAGGACCACATCATCTGCAAAAAGCAGAGACCTAATCCTGCAGTCACCAAACCAGATCCCCTCAACGCCTTGACTGCGCCTAGAAATTCTGTCCATAAAAGTTATGAACAGAATCGGTGACAAAGGGCAACCTGGGCGGAGTCCAACCCTCACTGGAAACGTGTCCGACTTACTGCCGGCGATGCGGACCAAACTCTGGCACTGATCATACAGGGAGCGGACCGCCACAATCAGACAGTCCGATACCGCATACTCTCTGAGCACTCCCCACAGGACTTCCCGAGGGACACGGTCGAATGCCTTCTCCACAAAACACATGTAGACTGGTTGGGCAAACTCCCATGCACCCTCAAGGACCCTGCCGAGAGTATAGAGCTGGTACACAGTTCCACGACCAGGACGAAAACCACACTGTTCCTCCTGAATCCGAGGTTCGACTATCCGGCGTAGCCTCCTCTCCAGCACACCTGAATAGACCTTACCGGGAAGGCTGAGGAGTGTGATCCCACGATAGTTAGAACACACCCTCCGGTTCCCCTTCTTAAAGAGAGGAACCACCACCCCGGTCTGCCAATCCAGAGGTACCGCCCCCGATGTCCACACGATGCTGCAGAGTCTTGTCAACCAAGACAGCCCCACAGCAACCAGAGCCTTAAGGAACTCCGGGCGGATCTCATCCACCCCCGGGGCCTTGCCACAAAGGAGCTTTTTAACTACATCAGCAACTTCAGCCCCAGAAATAGGAGAGCCCACCACCAATTCCCCAGGCACTGCTTCGTCATAGGAAGACGTGTTGGTGGGATTGAGGAGGTCTTCGAAGTATTCCCTCCACCGATCCACAACATCCGCAGTCAAGGTCAGCAGAACACCATCCTCACCATACACGGTGTTGATAGTGCACTGCTTCCCCTTCATGAGGCGGCGGATGGTGGTCCAGAATCGCTTCGAAGCCGTCCGGAAGTCGTTTTCCATGGCTTCCCCGAACTCCTCCCATGTCCGAGTTTTTGCCTCCGCGACCGCTGAAGCCGCACACCGCTTGGCCTGTCCGCTGCCTCAGGAGTCCTATGAGCCAAAAGAACCCGATAGGACTCCTTCTTCAGCTTGACGGCATCCCTCACCGCCGGTGTCCACCAACGGGTTCTAGGATTACCGCCACGACAGGCACCAACTACCTTGCGGCCACAGCTCCAATCAGCCGCCTCGACAATAGAGGCGCGGAACATGGTCCATTCGGACTCAATGTCCAGCACCTCCCTCGTGACATGTTCAAAGTTCTTCCGGAGGTGGGAATTGAAACTCTCTCTGACAGGAGACTCTGCCAGACGTTCCCAGCAAACCCTCACAATGCGTTTGGGCCTGCCAGGTCTGTCCGGCATCCTCCCCCACCATCGCAGCCAACCAAAATGATTCCCGGGCGCGGCGCCGCTGCTGCCCACTGCTCCCCAAGGGGATGGGTCAAATGCAGAGGACAAATTTCACCACATCTAGTGTGTGTGTGACAATCATTGGTACTTTAATCTTAATCTTAAACTCACCACCAGGTGGTGATCAGTAGAAAGCTCCGCCCCTCTCTTAACCCGAGTGTCCAAAACATGAGGCCGCAAATCTGACGACACAACTACAAAGTCGATCATGGAACTGCGGTCTAGGGTGTCCTGGTGCCAAGTGCACATATGGACACCCTTATGTTTGAACATGGTGTTCGTTATGGACAATCTGTGACGAGCACAAAAGTCCAATAACAAAACACCGCTCGGGTTCAGATCCGGGCGGCCATTCTTCCCAATCACGCCTCTCCAGGTTTCACTGTCGCTGCCAACATGAGTGTTGAAGTCCCCCAGTAGAACGAGGGAATCACCCGGGGGAGCACTCTCAAGTACTCCCTCGAGTGAACCCAAAAAGGGTGGGTACTCTGAGCTGCGGTTTGGCGCGTAAGCGCAAACCACAGTCAGGACCCGTTCCCCCACCCGAAGGCGGAGGGAAGCTACCCTCTCGTCCACCGGGTTGAACTCCAACACGCAGGCTCTGAGCCGGGGGGGCAACAAGAATTGCCACCCTAGCCCGTCGCCTCTCCCTGCCGGCAACGCCAGAGTGGAAGAGAGTCCAGCCCCTCTCGAGAGAACTGGTTCCCTAGCCCTTGCTGTGCGTCGAAGTGAGTCTGACTATGTCTAGCCGGAACTTCTCCACCTCGCGCACTAGCTCAGGCTCCTTCCCCCCCAGCGAGGTGACGTTCCACGTCCCAAGAGCTAGCTTCTGTAGCCGAGGATCGGACCGCCAAGTGCCCTGCCTTCGGCTGCCGCCCAGCTCACATCACACCCGACCTCTATGACCCCTGCTATGGGTGGTGAGCCCATTGGAGGGGGGACCCACGTTGCCTCTTCGGGCTGTGCCCGGCCGGGCCCCATGGGGACCGGCCCGGCCACCAGGCGCTCGCCATCGTGCCCCACCTCCGGGCCTGGCTCCAGAGGGGGGCCCTGGTGACCCGCGTCCAGGTGAGGGAAATCTGGGTCCTTTGTTTTTATTTTTCATTGAGGTCTTCGAGCTGCTCTTTGTCTGATCCCTCACCTAGGACCAGTTTGTCTTGGGAGACCCTACCAGGGGGCATAAAGCCCCCGGACAACATAGCTCCTAGGATCATTGGGACACGCAAACTCCTCTTTCACGGTAAGGTGGCAGCTCAGAGAGGAGTACTTGTCACTTGATCACTTGTCAATAGTTTGCTAATAGTAGGCCAAATGTAATATATGAATATATATTTTGATCCCAAAGAAATAGTGATTGTTGAAGGACCGGAATTGACGCCGAATTTGCTTACATGTGAGTTGAAAAATAAAACTCCCCTAGATCCTCCCAAATATGTTACACTATATACATCCATTCATACATTGTATTACTTCAATTTATTTTCACGTAGAAAAACACTAATTTTTAAGGTCTTGCAATTTTTTAAATTTGTAGTAGTAGCGACTTCCTCCCGGTCAACTTTCTTTGTTTTCACTTTAATGAAGTGCGCATGCAAGTGACGTCGAGGCCACATTGGGGCCACATTGGAGTATGTGTGCGTTAACACTGTCATCATCATAGGCATCCGTCCGTCAGTAGTGACGATGGGTTGCGCCTGGGGGAGTTCATTCTTTCTTGCAGCGGCGGCTGTGGCTGTACAGCCCGACTCTGGAGTGACAGTCTCTGGTGCAGTTGGCGCAGACGTATGGGGAGGGTTCTGACGCAGGAGCAGGTCCCGCGTCCAGCAGTTTCCGCTTTTGTCTCCTCGCCTGCAACAAGGAGATGTGCTTCTCCTCGGCACGGCGGGTTCCTGTAGCAACAGTCTGCCTCCAAACGTTGCAGTCTTTTGCAGCTTCCTCCCAGTTGTTGTGGTCGATGCCTGCCTGTTTCATGTCACGTTTGCACACGTCCTTGAAACGCAGTCGGGGGAGACCAAGGGGTCTTGAGCCTGTTGACAGTTCACCGTACAGGACAGCTCTGGGGAGCCGGCTGGGGTCCATCCTGTGGACATGGCCAAGCCATCTGAGGCGGCGTTGGCTGAGCATGGTGAACAGGCTGGTGGAGTGAGCACGGTCTAGGACTTCCATGTTGGGAACTTTGTCCTGCCATGAGATTCCCAGGATGCGGCGAAGACAGCGCAGGTGGAAGCTGTTTAGCTGTTTCTCATGTCTGGTGTAGGTGGTCCAGGCCTCGCTGCCATACATCAGTGTGCTAATGACGCAGGCTTGATAGACCTGGAGTTTAGTGCGTGTGGATAGCTGGTTGTTCGACCATACTCTATTGGACAGCCTGGCCATCACTGAGGCGGCTTTCGCAAGACGGGTGGCACGTTCTGTGTCGAGTGACAAGTCACTGGAGATTGCGGATCCAAGGTATGTAAAGGTGTTGACACATTCCAGAGTCTGATTGTCGACGGAGATGGAGAGTGGAGTTTCAGCATCTTGGCCCATGACATTGGTCTTCTTTAGGCTGATGGTGAGACCAAACTCTTTACAGGCAGATGAAAGCCTGTCCATCAGCCTCTGGAGCCCGGACTCTGTGTGGGATGCTAGAGCTGCATCATCAGCAAAAAGCATTTCCCTCAGGAGGACACTGGTCACCTTGGTCTTGGAGCGCAAACGGGCAAGGTTGAAAAGTTTCCCATCAGCTCTCGTGTGTAGGGAGACACCTTCAGAACATATGCCGAAACACTGTAGTCTGATAAAAATCACATTTTATTTTAAGTATTAAAGGCCTACTGAAATGAATTTTTTTATTTAAACGGGGATAGCAGATCCATTCTATGTGTCATACTTGATCATTTCGCGATATTGCCATATTTTTGCTGAAAGGATTTAGTAGAGAACAACGACGATAAAGATCGCAACTTTTGGTATCTGATTAAAAAAAAGCCTTGCCCCTACCGGAAGTAGCGTGACATAGTCAGTTGAAAGGCTCCTCACATTTTCATATTGTTTTCAATGCAGCTAGAGCGATTCGGACCGAGAAAGCGACGATTACCCCATTAATTTGAGCGAGGATGAAAGATTCGTGGATGAGGAACGTTAGAGTGAAGGACTAGAATGCAGTGCAAGACATATCTTTTTTCGCTCTGACCGTAACTTAGGTACAAGCTGGATTCCACACTCTCTCCTTTTTCTATTGTGGATCACGGATTTGTATTTTAAACCACCTCGGATACTATATCCTCTTGAAAATGAGAGTCGAGAACGCGAAATGGAGATTCACAGTGACTTTTATCTCCACGACAATACATCGACGAAACACTTTAGCTACAGAACTAACGTGATAGCATCGTGCTTAACTGCATATAGAAACAAAATAAATAAATCACTGACTGGAAGGATAGACAGAAGATCAACAATACTATTAAACCATGGACATGAAAATACACGGTTAATGCTTTCCAGCCTGGCGAAGGTAAACAATGCTGTTGTTAACGACGCCATTGAAGCTAACTTAGCAACCGGACCTCACAGAGCTATGCTAAAAACACTAGCTATCCACCTACGCTAGCCAGCCCTCATCTGCTCATCAACACCCGTGCTCACCTGCGTTCCAGCGATCGACGGTGCGACGAAGGACTTCACCCGATCACAGATGTGGTCGGCGAGACGGAGGAAGTTAAGGTGAGTTCAGCGGCTAGCGCGTCTGCTATCCATCTCTGTCCTCCTGGCTGTGTTGCTGTAGTCCGCCGCTAATACACCAATCCCACCTACAACTTTTTTCTTTGCAGTCTCCATTGTTCATTAAACAAATTGCAAAAGATTCACCAACACAGATGTCCAGAATACTGTGGAATTTTGAAATGAAAACAGAGCTTTTTTGTATTGTATTCAATGGGGTACCAATACTTCTATCAACCGTTTACGTCACGCGCATACGTCATCATATCTAGACGTTTTAAACCGGAAGTGTGGCGGGAAATTTAAAATTGCACTTTATAAGTTAACCCGGCCGTATTGGCATGTGTTGCAATGTTAAGATTTCATCATTTATATATAAACTATCAGACTGCGTGGTCGGTAGAAGTGGGTTTCAGTAGGCCTTTACCAATCAGCTGGAAAAAATCTGACTAAAAAAAAATCAGATTTGGGCCACTTTGGCCTGCGGTGTAAACATAGTCTTAAAGTGTATGCACTAGTAGTGTCAAAAAAAATTGTTCGTTCGAATCGCGATTGTTTGTAACGATACTCAATCGATTCTAAGTAATCAAAAATAGTTGCTTTTTTTTTATTTGTCCATTCTAACCACTCAGGCAAATCATATTGTTGATGTAGATGATCATATCTGCTGTACAGATTTACTTAAGAAAAGGGAAGTGTTGGATACTTGACTTGTTTGTATTTGACTTTTTTTAAATGTTTGGTTAGCATTTTGTTAAATAAAGTCAGTTTTCTTTTAAGTAATATGAAAATGTATCAAAGCTGTTTGCCTATTTTATTGAAGAATGTAATTAATCATAGAACTGGCACCCAACATTATTAAAAAGTATTGATTTTGAATCGAGAATCGTTTCTGAATCGAATCGTTACCCCAAGGAATGATATCAAATTGTGTGGTGCCCAAAGATTCACAGCCCTAGTGTGCACGCACTAATCCAAGCACATTCCTTTTTTTTTATCCTAATCAAAGTGAAATTGACCACTCCCAGGCCACACCCCTTTATAAATATGCAAATCATATTGAAATTAGCAATGTGCCTGATTTTACACACTCGCCCAAATCAGAATTCCCCGCCAAGCAGTAGAAGGCGCTTCTTTCTGGCGTTTTAAAGTGAACAAGAGGGGGTCGAGTGGGATAAAGTGCATGAGCCTGTCGATGCAGCGTGTTCCGAGAACCGCACACAGGATGAAATAAAACAGAAATGGTCGGACGTCAGGGAAGGTGAATTGGACGATGCAATGTGCATGGCCAGTACAGACGAGGGGATCGTAGATAAAATAGTGCTCCACCTCATTTGAAAATATAGTTGCTGCAGATATGTACAACTTTAGAAGAGGCCTTTATTTACCCCCGAGATAAATATGATTTGTGTAATTTACAACAAAATGTTAAAAAAGTAGCCTGCTCACAGCCAGAATAGAGTTTCATGTGAAAATTATGTAATATTTGCTTTGCAATCTTTTCAATTTAAACATGCTAGCAAATCAAAAAGGATGCAAACGACTTTGACTCTTGTTTATTTAATCAATGTATTATTATAACACAGGAAAGCTACTTGTGCTCGCAGGAACACATTCTGACAGCTATATTTAGCAAAAATTATTGCCTATATAAATGGATAGACGCCCTTACAAATAATAATACAAATCATCAAACGCATTGGCGAAAAAGAGAGTTTTGTGTCCTTGCCACGATTTTTTTACATTGTTAAATTTTGGCTAATCCCAAACGACCACCTCGGTGTTGCCAAAGTATCCACTGCCTGTAGAAATGCAGTTTGAAGCAAGAAGTTGGCATCTGAGTCTTAATAAAGCTCATCTTTGCCGTGAAAAAGGGCGTACACCAAGTTTTTGTGCATACTCACGCTTACTACATGAGGTCCCTGGTAATTGAATAACACCTTCGAGAAATTATTGCATATATTTTCTTTTATCAATATAAATTTGGACAAATAAAAACATAATGCCTTATCTCTTATTGACGCCTGATACCTCTCTGTAGTTTAGTAAATAAAGACCATAGGTAGGGGTTGGGAAAAGCTATTGATATGGCAATTAGAATCAAATCACAACTGCATGGTGTGACCGGACCTTTAAATTCACAAACATAGTTTCTCCCGGCCGCCACAATAGAGTGCATGAAACAGTAGTGTCTGGGCGCCATTAACAGCAACATGTTAATGTTTAAGATGAGCATTTATTAGAAAATAAGAATTAAAGTTATGGCAAGCAGAAAAATAGTCACTATTTTCCCTAAAATATACATTGATGCTAAAAAGTTTTAACAGATTACTCAATTAATCAAACAAACTAATCAATAGATTACTAAAATAATCGATAGCCACAGCTCAAATGGCAATATATCGCGATAGTTGTTCTAACAATATCGTTTTTTTAGTGTCTCAATATTGTTTTTTTCTTAACTTTTTATTATGTCATGATTAGGGTTGGGTCACGTTTGAATTCGAACGATTCAGATTCCGATTCTTTGTTTTGATTCCGATTCCTGACGATTCCCGATTCCGATTCTTTTAAGAGGCAGGGTCAAAAAAAAGTTTAGGATATTTTAAATGAGCTAGCTAATCTACAGTCTTTCTGAATGAAATAGTCTAACATTCTCCATCAATTTTAATTCTATTAACTTTTTATGAACGTTACTATAAATTCCTCACAGGGCTGTTTTCAACTAGAATATAAATATCAAATATATGAACTTGAATATAAATATTATAAATTATGAATACATTTTCCCAGGGGTACACTTTCCTCAAGAGTGCTTTATTTTTGAAAACCTCATGAAAACACATTTACACATAAGTGTATGATGCCGCAGGAAACCTCATGAAAACACATTTACACATAAGTGTATGATGCTGCAGGAAACCTCATGAAAACACCTTTACACATAAGTGTATGATGCTGCAGAAAACCTCATGAAAACACATTTACACACACAAGTGTATGATGCTGCAGATACTTAAAAATGTTACCGTGCTCCCACTGATGGGCTAACCTGGTGCAGAAAAGCAAATAAACAATAAGAAACAACTTGCAAAACCCAGTCCAGATTAGCAGCAGGTACAGTATAAAATCAGAGACAGTTCTTGTTTAGGAAAATGACCATATCCGCCTTCTCAGGCAGGATGCGTGAGCGTTCTGGACAGATAGTGTCTCCTGCTGTGGAAAATACACGTTCGCTGGGTGTGGAAGAAGCTTGAACGCATAAATAGTAGAAAGCAAGATCTGACAGCAAAGGATAAGTCTTTTGTTGGTTCCACCACCATGCAGCAGGGTCGTCAGACATAAGTATCGGTGGAACGTCCTGGTACATCTGCAGTTCTCTCTCCACTCGTTTCTTGATGGACATGGAGCTCTGTTATTTCGCGGTTATTTCATTTTTTTTTGTAAAGTAAAGCCACACTTTCGACCGCCGACACCCGCTATCCATGCTTGAGCTTGACTGACTCGCTCGGCTATGCTAACACTTCCGGCGGTGGGCGCTTCTTCGTTGGTGTTCAGCGGCTTCTTCTTCCGGTTCGGCGGACATATTTTTTTCCGGTCGGCGGACTGGGTATCGAAAATAGGAATCGAAATTTAAACTTTTGAACGATTCCGGGAGAATCGGAAAGTTAGTCCCGGTTCCAATCGATACTCAATACTCGATACACAACCCTAGTCATGATTTGGGCCGATTGTACGTAACTCAAGAACGACTATCTCTCTGTGCTGCTTAGTGGTGAGCAAGACAGTACAAGAAGTGTACCGAAGTAGAGGTGAGGTTTTCTTTATATTTAACTGTTTTTTTGCAAAACATTTTCAGTACAATTGGAATAAAATGGAAACATATTATTTTAATTACATATTTATTTCACTCTGTTTGTCCAATGAATTAGTACTGTCATCTAGAGTACACCTTGTATTTTGTTTTTTATCATTTAATTGCAATGGTTTTACAAAATGATACAATATATTGTTGATGTTTTTGTAGTCAACAGTTACAGTGAATGTCATATATTGAAAAAAATATAAATAAAAATAAGTACAGAAAATAAATTATTAAAAATGGTAGTACAAAAAAAGAACTACCATTTCTATACTTTTATGCACAAATATACAGAGAACTATACTCAACCTAATTGTATACAGCATATCATACTCATTATGTCATCATTTAAATACATTTTAAATATATCACTGAATTAGATAGTATATCGCAATATATCGTAATACTGTATGGTATCGCAACTCAAGTATCGTGATATGTATTGTAATGTCATTGCAAATATCCTGCCCTAACCACAAGCTAGTTTGTATCAGGAACTGTGGTGTATAAGTACTCAAAAGAGATGATTTTGTTTAATTGAAACAAAACATCTGCTTTGTGATAGCAGAGCAAGAACAAAAAAACTATTTCAAGTTTAATTCATAACTTCATCTAACAAGCAAACTTATCCAAGGAATGGTTATCCACGATTCAACAATTTTGACGAATTACAGGCATCCACAGGAAACACAAAATATATTATTTTCCTTTGGGTTTTTTCCAACAGTGCACCCTCATTAAAAAAAAAAACATCTGATACAGTCAATATAACAAAAAAACAACCAGTGGGCAACAGTCACCAAGCAGGTGAGTGGGCAATAATTACATGATGGCGGCCAGAGGTGCAGGGTGATTATTATGCATTGGTATGGCGCCTGTGGGTTCCGCCCCCAGCCCAAATATTTCACAATTCATCATGTTGGCTAAAAAATTATTTCACACCTCTTGCACTTGCAGAGGAAGACGTGCAATGTGGAGATTGATAAGGTTTACCTGTGGTTAGTCACTGGGCGTATAATAGAGGAAACTGGGGCAAATGTGGGTTTGAGTTGGCACGTTGTTTGCAGTTGTTTGTGGGTGCAGCAGTTGGGACGTTTGGCGGTCTTGGTACGGAACATCTCTGTGTGGAACTTGCGTGTTTGCCCCGCGCTTGCGTGGGTTCTTTCCGGGTACTCCAGCTCCCTCCCACACCCGGAAAACACGCAGAGTAGAGACCGTACATCGTTTACTGTGAGTGTGAATTTGTTTACACATGGTGTGTGATTGAGCACCAGTCCAGGTTAACACAGCCTTTCGCACTAAGTCAGTATAGAGAATGGATGGACGGATGGTAGAGAAGCTACATGTGGCGACCATGTACGCCGAGTACGTGCTAACTTAGTAGTAGTACTTTTTTTTAGAAGTGGCATTTAACGACTATGCTCTCATTTCCATTATATTAACGATTTATTGTCCTCAAAACACTAGTTGTGTATCAAAGTTGTTGAACATAAACAGTGTGTCCAGTTTTATGATAGTGACTGACGCTACACTTTATGATGGTGACACTTAGGGCTGGGCGATATGGCCTTTTTTTAATATCTCTATATTTTTAGGCCATATCGCGATACACGATATATATCTTGATATTTTTGCCTTACCCTTGAATGAACACTTGATACATATAATCACAGCAGTATGAGGATTCCAAGTGTCTACATTAAAACATTCTTCTTCATACTGCATTAATATATGCTCATTTTAAACTTTCATGCAGAGAGGGAAATCACAACTAAGTCACTTTAGCCAAACTGTATTTATTAAACAGTTATTAAGCAGTGGCACAAACATTCATGTCATTTCCAAAACAGAAAGTGCAAGATAGTCAGATACATTTTAAAACAAGCTATACGTGCACTTTTGTACATGATGACACACAAGATATTTCAATAAGTGTCACATAAAAATTAACTACATATCAAATAGTATATGTCCTACGGTGTTGATGTGGAAATAGTTGCTTCGGCATTTAGTTGGTGTGGCACCGAACGGAGATGTTGACATGATGTAAAGACATATTCCCGCTTGAAGCCAAACCACCGTGCTGTTTTTCTAGGGAATTAATTATTCCACCATTTGTTACCAATATTGCACCTTCTTTCTCTCGTATTACCACTCAAACCACACCGATCCAATTTTTTGGCCACATATCTGATCCTATTTCGAGTTCCGACTCGCACTTTGACAATATATTTTTGAATTGAAAATGTTTTATAAGAAGTAAGTAACTAAAGTAAGGCAATTTTATTTACAGAGCACAATTTGTACAGAAAGCATGTAAACATTATTTTTTTTTTATAAAGCTTATATTAAATTTGCTAATATTGTGCTAAATCAGATGATGCATTAAATGTGTGATATCGAATGCTTCATATAAAAATGTACAAAGCCATTGTGTATCCAGAGACTAACTAAACGCTAAAGACTTACAGACTTTGTAAATAATTACAAAATACACCCAAATTTGTTTTTAATAATAAGAACAACAAAAAGAAAAATGTTGATCTAATCATTTTATTATCGTTTATCTACTGATTTTCATCAATAGTGTCGATATATGGACTGATCGCCCCAACGTTACGTTGAAGCTTTAGCGGTTAGCTTCTTGTTGTCCTGCTCGGTGTGTGTGTGTAGCATGCTTAGCCATCCCTTTTTCTTTAGTCCTTCGGAGAAAACGGTGGTGAGGATTAATATCTTAGAAGCGGCTTCACACTGTGGTTGCAGCTTGTTCTCGAATTGGAGCCAGTGTTCTAGCAAGACATGCACCCTCTGGAATTCATTCCTCACGATTCTATTACAATTTAGGTGCTACGATTCGATTATAAATGTATTATCTATAAACCTTCAATTATCTTATTGTATATTAATATTATTATCATGTATATTGTTAAAATACGGTATATTAATATTATATATTCTAAATGTATGACATTTAATTATTATTAATATTAATGATATGGCTACTGACGTATGTAGTATGTCGTGATTTCAGTTTATTGTATTTAGTGCGCACAGCATAGATATGTATGTATATATATATATATATATATATATATATATATATATACATATATATATATATATATTTATATATATATATATATATATATATATATATAAATATATATATATTTATATATATATATATATATACATATATATATATATATATATACACATATATATATATATACACATATATATATATGTATATATATATATACATATATATATATATATACACATATATATATATATATATATATATATATATATATATATATATATATATATATATACACATATACATATATATATATATATATATATATATATATGCGTATATATATATATGTATATATATATATATATATATATATATATATATATATATATATATATATATATATATATATATATATATATATATATACATATATATATATACACATATACATATATACATATATATATATATATATATATATATATATATATATATACATATATATACACATATATATATATATATGTATATATATATATATATATACACATATATATATATATATATATGTATATATATATACACATATATATATATATATATATATATATATATATATATATATATATATATATATATATATATACACATATATATATATATATATATATATATATATATATATACATATATGTATATATATATATATATATATATATATATATATATATATATATATATATATATATATATATATATATATATATATATATATATATATATATATATATATATATATATATATATATATATATATATATATATACTTAGTTCCAGTGAAAGGAACTTTGAATGTTCCGGGATACCAAAACATTTTGGACAATTCCATGCTTCCAACCTTGTGGGAACAGTTTGGTGCGGGCCACTTCCTCTTCCAACATGACTGTGCACCAGTGCACAAAGCCATGTCCATAAAGACATGGATAACTGAGTCTGGTGTGGATGAACTTGACTGGCCTACACAGAGTCCTGACCTGAACCCGATAGAACATTTTTGGGATGAATTACAACGGAGACTGAGAGCCAGGCCTTCTCGACCAACATCAGTGTGTGACCTCACCAATGTTCTTTTGGAAGAATGGTTGCAAATTCCTATAAACACACTCCGCAACCTTGTGGACAGCCTTCCCAGACGAGTTGGAGCTGTAATAGCCTATGGGTTAGGAATGGGATGGCACTTCAAGTCCATATGTGAGTCAAGGCAGGTGGCCAAATACTTTTGGCAATATAGTGTATATGTATATACTGTACTTTTTAAAATGTATATTATGTTTATAAACTCAGGAAATATGTCCCTGGACACATGAGGTCTTTGAATATGACCAATGTATGATCCTGTAACTACTTGGTATCGGATCCATACCTAAATTTGTGGTATCATCCAAAACTAATGTAAAGCATCAAAAAACAGAAGAATAAGTGATTATTACATTTCAACAGAAGTGTAGTTAGAACATGTTGAAACAGAAAATAAGCAGATATTAACAGTAAATGAACAAGCAGATTATTAATCCATTTTTACAGCTTTTCCCTCATATATTTGACAAAATAATAGAATGATAAATGACACAATGAGTTACTGCATACGTCAGCAGACAAATTAGGAGCCTTTGTTTGTGTACTTACTACCAAAAGACAAGTTGTCTAGTATGTTCAATATTGTATTTAAAGACACAATTGTTCTTTGATTGCAATAAGAAACATTTGTTTAATGTACCAAAAATGTTTTTGTTAAAATAAAGCCATTAATGCAATTTTTTGTTGTCCCCTTTATTTAGAAAAGTACCAAAAAGTATTGAAATACGTTTTGGTACCGGTACTATAATATTGGTATCGGGACAACCCTATGTATTACAGTGACCAAAAATAGTAAATATACTTGTTGAACAAAATCTATGCCTTGTTTGTAATTAATATTTAGGCCTACTATGCTATTGTATTATAATGTTGGTCATTATGGTGGTACTTGAAAAGTGTTTTCTGAGGTGGTACTTGGTGAAAAAAGTTTGGCAACCAGCCATGCATTTTAGGCTAATTATTTTTACCGTTTTGGTTTGGGTCGTGGTATATAAAAAATGCAGAAAAATAACCGCAACATGTCAACGTTTTTTACCTTAATTGCTATGGTTATTTTGCGCACCAACGCATGGGTGCACAAGCTCAGTAGCGTTGGGTAGCAAATTTTCATGGGTACAGTAGGAAATATTTCTAGAACACCGACATTAAACCTCCAGAAAATAGTTCTCAGGTTTCTCTGTTTAGATTTTCGCACTTTGCACTTTTCTGTTACACTTTATTAAGCATTTCTTACATATTCCTTATTATTGCACCTTCATTTTAAGAGGTGTAGAATTGTGTTTATGTTGTTTGTTTAGAGTGTTTTCCATGGTTGTGATGACAATTCATTTCTGCCTTGATAGCTGAGAGGAATATAATCAGAGGAAGGTTACATATTAAACTAAAATATTTCCATTTAATATATTTTTCTCCTGGTCCTCATTTTTGATAGCTCATAAAAATATCGACCGATATAGAATACATATATCGCGATACAGTTTTCGAGTATAGAACTCCTTTACACACAAATAAAATCGGGTCAACCACCCTTTATTTCAGGCCTGGGCAATTATTTTTACTCGGGGGGCCAAATTTTGAGAAAAAAATGTGTCTGAGGGCCGGTATATCTATTTTTAGGAACACTAATACAAAACCTTACAATAATATCTGATTGAAAGCTAAAAACGTTATGACAGATCACCTTAAAAAACAGAATGGAATTTAAAATGTTTTAATGAATGAGACACCCAGAATGTACATGTAATTAAAGAATGTGGGATTTACAATATTAACTATGAACTTTAAAACCCTGAATATTAACATATGAAAGTCACACCCCCTCTTGATCAACATAGTTTACAATCAAGCGAAACGTAACAAAAATGCAACACAAACAGCGAAATATGAACACGAAGGGTAAGAAATAAACCCACCTACAATCTGATATATCTGATATATCAATAAGCTTTAGAACTTTGTTGTAAAAATGTCCTTCTGCGTCTGTCCCTGACACCCGCATTTCAGGCTGGCCGCTCTGGAAACACTGGAAACGCACCCACACTGCTTGGTGCCTCGTCTGAGCTGCTGTGACGTAGACTACCATAGCAAATATTTTCACTCAAAGGGTCCAAATTTAGAAAAAAAAATAATGTGTGTGGGGGCCAGTATATCTATTTTTAGGAACACTAATATAAAACTGATACATCACTAAGCTTTAGAACTTTGTTGTAAAAATCTCCTTCCGCATATGTCCCTGACACCCGCATTTCAGGCTGACCCTCTGTGGAAACGCTCCCCACCCACACTGCTTGGTGCCAGTCTACGCTGATGTGACTTAAGATTATAATAGTAACTAGTATATCATGCAAAAGCGCAGATTCCAACCATTGAAATACTTTGTATAGTTCAAGACTTATGGTCATTTGAAAACATAATGGCAGCAACAGTTTCCATCTTAAAGATCTAAAAAAATTATTTGGGAATGTTCGGTGGGCCAGATTGAAAAGCTTAAGGGGCCCCGGGCTTTATTTTACCCAGGACTGCTTTATTTTCAGGGATCTGGCAACCCCAGCACTTAACACTCACCTGTGATACTGTGCCTGCAGAAACTGGAACTCCTCCTTGATGCGGTCGCAGGACTCGGACACAGTGAACTTAAACGGCTGTCCAGGCTGGTGTACGACCTCAAGTGGAACCAACACAACCCAAGAAGAAGAAGAAGAGAGGAAGAACTGAGGTACGAGTGTCAAGACCACAATGGCCCCCTGTCAAGTTGTCTATGTTTTCGGACACAGACGTCCGTCAATGAGCCCAACTGTCCTGGCAATAGCACACAGTGGCACGGAAAGTCCAACCAAAGTCATTACGCATGCGCACTTCAGTGGTAGTTTATTTTTTTTATTTATTTTTTTTATTTATGTATTCATTAATATTATTATTTTTAAATTGTATTTATATATTTGTATTTAGCTTTTTATCTACTTACCGGATGCCGCGCCGGAGGGTACATCTTGCTCAAGTCTCTAATCATTAAAAAGGCATTGAAAAGTTCCTCCACGTGAAAATAAGAAACAAAAGAATGAAACGTGGCTCTTTCTCCTGTGCGTCAATAAAAAAAAACAAATCAAGCCGCCTCGGACCTTCGGCGGGTCGCCATTCTTCCGGAGGTGGTTTAGTTGAAGGGATGAGAGAATGTTCCTCTCGCAGTCACTTATGTTGTTGAATTTCCTCTTCTAATCGTCGTCTTCCGCCATGTCGTGACCCCACTTGCCCGCCTGCTGCTGGCCAGCCGGTTAATTTCCTACTTCCTCCGTTAATGTTCACACATCCCGGCGGTGGCGACCACTTCACCGACACTGACGGATCTCACCCCCACCTTTCAAAAAGCACATTTAGAAGCAGCCAGTCAAACGAGCTCAATTACACATTCACGACGTTTACAACGCCAAGTCCAGCGAGCGTGTGTGGGATTTGTAGTTTGGACGTAAGGGAGTTTCGTGCGTGAATCGGATGAAGAGAACTACAACTTCCTGCTTCTGGGATAAAGAGGGGGCGGTCATTAACGGCAACCAATAGCGAGCTAGAAGTG